>NC_135232.1:1021335038-1021705038 GCF_051348905.1 Ranitomeya variabilis
TTCTTCCATGCACTTCTGGATTTTTAATTTCAGAATACCATTAAGGTATAAATACCCACCTTTAGGTATCTGTATGTAGTCCACCTGCAGTCTCTGAAACAAGTAATCTGGTTTTGGTGTGCATTTCTGTGGGACTCAAATAGGTCTGCCGGGATATGTTTTGCACAAATGTGACATACTTTGTAGCCACATTTGGGAACCCTTGGGCACACCAGTTTTGTGGCACCACTACATACATCACACCCTTTGAGTTGTGCTTGGGCAGCCAACATGGGAAATAGGCAGCGTGGGAGACAAACCCTGGTGTTTATCTGCAATACCCCTGACAATGACCGTATGGCACCCTCGTAGACACATGTGCTCTGTCCATGTGGGGGCCTGGCTCTGGATAACCTGCAGTAGTTTGTGATCAATGACCACTGGGCTGGTGCAGTGACAGTCTCCTTTGTCAAAAGGGGGCTTCCTGTTATGATCTGGTGGCCTAGGAGCAGCATGGACGAGCTCTGGAGTAGGTGGCCTCTATACTGACCGCAGACCCTGAACTTAACACATCAACTAGAAGTAGCCATGGGATGTTCCTGTCACTCCCTCGACACCTCGTCACAGCCGGAGGACTAATTACCCCTAAAGAAAGATACAGGAAAACTATCTTGCCTCAGAGAAAATCCCCAAAGGAAAGACAGCCCCCCACAAATATTGACTGTGAGAGGAGAGGGTAATTACAAACGCAGACTGAAAACAGAATTTAGCAAAGGAGGCCACGCTACCTAGAAAGAAAAAACAGGACAGAGTACTGTGCGGTCAGTATTAAAATACTACAAAAATCCACCACAGAGAATACAAAAATCTCCACACCTAACTAAAGGCATGGAGGGTAACTCTGCGACTCCAGAGCTTCCAGCTTGGCTGAATAAATCCTTACACAGACAAAGCTGGACAAGAAAAACATAGCAATTCACTGAAATATAAAGTCCACCGCATGTGGACTGCAAAAACAAAGCCAGGACTTATCTTTGAGGATTTGGACAATCCAGCAGGAGAAACCAAGCAGAGATGTGAATCCTCAAGAAAACAATGGACAACTGGCACTCACTAAAGGGTGAAGCCAGACTAAATAGCCCCGTCCAAAGTGGAAGCACCTGATGACTGCTGTGAAGGACAAACAGCAGCACTACCACTTATAACCACCGGAGGGAGCCCAAGAGCAGGACCCACAACAGAATTCACAACAGTACCCCCCCCCTTGAGGAGGGGTCACCGAACCCTCACCAGAGCCCCCAGGCCGATCCGGACGAGCCAAATGGAAGGCACGAACCAAATCATCAGCATGAACATCGGAGGCAACAACCCAAGAATTATCCTCCTGGCCATAACCCTTCCACTTGACAAGATACTAAAGCCTCCGTCTTGAGAAACGAGAATCCAAGATCTTCTCCACAACATACTCCAACTCCCCATAAATCAACACCAGGGCAGGAGGATCAACAGAGGGAACCACGGGCACCACATATTTCCGCAACAAAGATCTATGAAAAACATTATGGATGGAAAAAGAGGCTGGAAGGGCCAAACGAAAAGACACTGGATTGATAATCTCAGAAATCCTATAAGGACCAATAAACCGAGGCTTGAACTTCGGGGAAGAAACCTTCATAGGAACATGACGAGAAGACAACCAGACCAAATCCCCAACCCAAAGCCGGGAACCCACACGCCGACGACGGTTGGCAAAACGCTGAGCCTCCTCCTGAGACAACACCAAATTGTCCACAACATGAGCCCAAATCTGCTGCAACCTGTCAACCACAGAGTCCACCCCAGGACACTCAGAAGACTCAACCTGCCCTGAAGAAAAGCGAGGATGAAACCCAGAATTACAAAAGAATGGTGAAACCAAGGTAGCAAAACTAGCCCGATTATTAAGGGCAAACTCGGCCAATGGCAAGAAAGCCACCCAATCATCCTGATCGGCAGACACAAAGCATCTCAAATAAGTTTCCAAAGTCTGGTTAGTTCGCTCGGTTTGGCCGTTTGTCTGAGGATGAAATGCTGAAGAAAAAGACAAATCAATGCCCAGCTTAGCACAAAAGGACCGCCAAAACCTAGAAACAAACTGGGAACCTCTATCGGACACAATATACTCCGGAATGTCATGCAAACGAACCACATGCTGAAAAAACAACGGAACCAACTCAGAAGAGGAAGGCAATTTAGGCAAAGGTACCAAATGAACCATCTTAGAAAACCAGTCACAGACCACCCAGATAACAGACATCCTCTGGGAAACAGGAAGATCCGAAATAAAATCCATAGAAATATGCGTCCAAGGCCTCTCAGGGACCGGCAAAGGCAAAAGCAACCCACTGGCGCGGGAGCAGCAAGGTTTGGCCCGCGCACAAGTCCCACAGGACTGCACAAAAGAACGCACATCCCGTGACAAAGAAGGCCACCAAAAGGACCTACTAACCAAATCTCTGGTACTAAAAATCCCAGGATGGCCAGCCAACACAGAACAGTGAACCTCAGAAATCACTTTACTAGTCCATCTGTCAGGAACAAACAGTTTCCCCGCTGGACAGCGATCAGGTTTATCAGCCTGAAACTCCTGAAGAACCCGTCGCAAATCAGGGGAGATGGCAGAAAGAATCACCCCCTCCTTCAGAATACCAACCGGCTCAAGAATCCCAGGGGAATCAGGCAAAAAATTCCTAGAGAGGGCATCAGCCTTAACATTCTTAGAACCCGGAAGATACGAGACAACAAAATCAAAACGGGAGAAAAACAGGGACCATCGGGCCTGTCTAGGATTCAGCCGTTTGGCAGACTCGAGGTAAATCAGATTCTTATGATCGGTCAAGACCACAATACGGTGCTTGGCCCCCTCAAGCCAATGTCGCCACTCCTCAAATGCCCACTTCATAGCCAACAACTCACGATTGCCGACATCATAATTGCGTTCCGCAGGCGAAAACTTTCGAGAAAAGAAGGCACACGGTTTCATCAAGGAACCATCAGAATTCCTCTGAGACAAAACGGCCCCTGCCCCAATCTCAGAAGCGTCAACCTCAACCTGAAAAGGAAGAGAAACATCCGGCTGACGCAACACAGGGGCACAAGTAAATCAGCGCTTAAGCTCCTGAAAGGCAGAAACAGCCTCAGAGGACCAATTAGCTACATCAGCGCCCTTCCTCATCAAATCGGTCAGGGGTTTAACCACACTGGAGAAGTTGGCAATGAAACGGCGATAAAAATTAGCAAAGCCCAAAAATTTCTGAAGGCTCTTCACGGATGTGGGCTGGATCCAATCATGAATGGCCTGAACCTTAACCGGATCCATTTCTATAGATGATGGAGAAAAAATGAAGCCCAAAAAAGAAACCTTCTGTACTCCAAAGAGGCACTTAGACCCCTTCACAAACAAGGCATTATCACGAAGGACCTGAAATACCATCCTGACTTGTTTCACATGAGACTCCCAATCATCTGAAAAAATCAAAATATCATCCAAATATACAATCATGAATTTATCAAGATAATTCCGAAAAATATCGTGCATGAAGGACTGAAACACAGATGGAGCATTAGAGAGTCCGAATGGCATCACAAGATATTCAAAATGGCCCTCGGGCGTATTAAACGCAGTTTTCCATTCGTCACCCTGCTTAATACAAACAAGATTATATGCCCCTCGAAGGTCAATCTTAGTAAACCAACTAGCCCCCTTAATCCTGGCAAACAAATCAGAAAGCAAAGGCAAAGGGTATTGGAATTTGACCGTGATCTTATTCAAGAGGCGATAATCAATATAGGGTCTCAAGGAGCCATCCTTCTTGGCAACAAAAAAAAACCTGCTCCCAATGGAGAAGAAGATGGCTGAATATGCCCCTTCTCCAAAGACTCCTTTACATAGCTCCGCATGGCGGCATGTTCAGGCACAGACAGGTTGAAAAGTCGGCCCTTAGGAAACTTAGAGCCTGGAATCAAGTCAATAGCACAATCACAGTCCCTATGCGGTGGAAGGGAACTGGACTTGGGCTCATCGAAAACATCCTGGAAATCTGACAAAAACTCAGGAATTTCAGAAGAGGGGGAGGAGGAAATTGACATCAGAGGAACGTCATCATGAACCCCCTGACAACCCCAACTAGTCACAGACATAGATTTCCAATCCAACACCGGATTATGTACCTGTAACCATGGAAACCCCAGCACAATAGCATCATGCAAATTATGCAACACCAGGAAACGACAATCTTCCTGATGGGCTGGCGCCATGCAAATGGTTAACTGTGTCCAAAACTGAGGTTTATTTTTAGCCAATGGTGTAGCATCAATACCCCTCAAAGGGATAGGACTCCGCAAAGGCTGTAAGGGAAAACCACAACGTCTGGCAAATTCTAAGTCCATCAAATTTAAAGCGGCGCCTGAATCCACAAATGCCATGACAGAGAATGACGATAATGAGCAGATCAGGGTCACAGATAACAGAAATTTAGGTTGTACAGTACTGATGGTAACGGAATTAGCGATTCTCTTGGCACGCTTAGGGCAATCAGAAATAACATGAGCAGAATCGCCGCAGTAAAAGCACAACCTATTCTGACGTCTGAATCCTTGGCGTTCAGCTCTAGACACAATCCTATCACACTGCATTGGCTCAGGACTCCGCTCGGAAGACAATGCCATAGTGTGCACAACTCTGCGCTCACGCAAGCGCCGATCAATTTGAATGGCCAGAGACATAGAATCACTCAGACCTGCAGGCATGGGGAAGCCCACCATAACATCTTTAACAGATTCAGAAAGACCCTTTCTGAAAATTGCCGCCAAAGCATCCTCATTCCACTTAGTAAGCACAGACCATTTTCTAAATTTCTGGCAATATGATTCTGCCGCTACTTGACCCTGACACAGGGCCAACAAGGTTTTCTCAGCATGATCCACAGAATTATTTCTGCATTCAGGACCTGAAATTAAAGTCACGGCTTGCTGTGATTGGTCGCGTCGCGGCCACATGGGCGGCACGCAACCAATCACAAGCCGTGACGTAATTTTAAAATGCGCGCGTGTCCTGCCTCCCGTGACGTCACGGCTTGTGATTGGTCGCGTCGCCCATGTGACCGCGACGCAACCAATCACAAGCCGGAACGTAATTTTAAAATCCTGAATGCCTAGAATTAGGCTTCCAGGACCTCAAAATTACGTCACGGCTTGCTGTGATTGGTCGCGTCGCGGCCACATGGGCGGCACGCGACCAATCAGAAGCCGTGACGTCGAGGGAGGCAGGAAACGCGCGCATTTTAAGCAAACAACGCTGCCGGTTCCCTCGGTGAGGTCCAGGCTGCGTCGGAGAGGTGAGTATAGCAATATTTTTTATTTTAATTCTTTATTTTACACAGTAATGTTGTATTTTACACATTAATGTTGTTTCGATACCGATACCCGATACCACAAAAGTATCGGATCTCGGTATCGGAATTCCGATACCCGCAAGTATCGGCCGATACCCGATACTTGCGGTATCGGAATGCTCAACACTACCGGTGATGAATCAACCTTGATCACTGTACCAAGCTCTGGAACCATCTACAAAATACTCAGCAGAGTGTTTAGTGAGGGGAACATCAGTGATATCAAACAAGCCCTACATTTCTGCCTCCATCAATGCCTGACAGTCATGTTCATGTGTCAATGTCAGACTAAGCTTTCTCATCTGCTAGTTTACAGGAGCAGGTTTTGGCTCTCAGTTCCTCCCTCTTCCCCATCCTGATATTGTTCTCCCTTTTCTAAATCCATTGATAGCAGTGTAGCTGGATTTAGAACATTATAGCGTTTGATAGTTATATTGGAGGGTGTTAAGCGGGAATGTTATAGGAACAGTAAGACCCCTGTCTGGAGTTATCATGTATCACCGCATTCTGGACAGCACTTATAGGGTCCTGCTTTATACAGGAGGTTGGAGACCTGGTTTAAGTTTTACTGTAACCGGGGAATGTGTTGTTCTCCCAAATCAAGCTTGTGACATGCCCACAGCTGGCTGTGTATGTTCTCGAGCCAAGTAGGTAGGGAATGGGGATTGGAGAATATACTGTCCAAGGTTGTAGGAATTGTCAGACACAGGAGACTATTCAGGGGGCCTTCATCTATTTCATCTATGGGGGTAGTCATCTTAGGACCATTTGGAGTAAATTCTATGCAGGCTACAATTTTCTGTAACACGTCTGTCCCTAACGAATTAGACTGCCGTCACACTAGCAGTATTTGGTCAGTATTTTACATCAGTATTTGTAAGCCAAAACCAGGAGTGGAACAATTAGAGGAAAAGTATAATAGAAACATGTGCACCACTTCTGTATTTATCACCCACTCCTGGTTTTGGCTTACAAATACTGATGTAAAATACTGACCAAATACTGCTAGTGTGACGGTAGCCTTAGAAGGTACATCAGGAGAAACTGAAAAACCTGGGTTACCATTGAAATTGAATCATGCAAATTCAGTCAGGGGGGCTGAGTCATTTGTGATTTAGTAGGTCGTCCCTGTACCCCCTTCACAAGTTACATATTCGGGAACAGTATGTCCTCCAAGATGTCTTCCTGCATTAATACGGTTATTTTCTTTCCTAGGAGGTAGAAAATGTACATAACTCGTGGTCCTCATGGGGATCCGAGGTTCCTTAGGCATCCATGGGGGTGGGGACCCACAGGACACAGTAATTAACCCCAGTGGATTCTGTTGGCCATAATATCTGCAGTTCCATCCTATCATTCCTGCATAATGCAGGGGTGTCAAAAAGATGCAAGTTTTACATCAAGTACAGAGACTACAGGGCTGTCTGCATTTTCATACTATCAAAAATTATATACACCGTTCTGTGTCTATTTGCTCTGAATTATGTTCACTCAGTTCATGCTTTGACTACTTCTAACCACAACCTAGCAAGCTCAAGCCTGCTCTTATCTATCTTCCATTAGTCCTTCTCAATTGCAGATACGCTTCTCCCATTCCTTCTTCTTCTTTCTACTATATCACATGCAGGAACAATGGTGGTATCTCTGAGGTTGCTTATTTCCTTGCAGTTGCCAGACCTCCTGACTGCAACTTCAATGCCAGCAGTTATCCAAATAACTGAATGGGCTCATAGGGTATGTGTCCACGTTCAGGCTTGCTTCAGGCTTTGGTCAGGATTTTATGCAAGTAAAATCCTGACCAAAACTGCACCTGAGGTCACTGGCAGGTCACCTGCGATGTACCTGCGTGTTTTGCTCATTGTAGCAACATGCTGCGTTTTGAAAAAACTCACCGCGCATGCGTTTTTTAATGCATAGTGGAGTCGGGATTTCATGAAATCCCCTCCACTATGCTGTAACATCTGGACGCTGCGTTTTTGATGCTGCGGAAAAATGCAGCGTAAAAAACGCAGCGTTTCCTGAACGTGGACACATACCCTTAGAGTCTTAACTGTGGAAGACTCTACTCCTCTCCCAGCATTAAAGAAGTTGTCCACTACTATAACTTTTTTTTTTTTCATAAATCTTGCTATTATGTGTCACTGAAAACATCTACTGTGTTTATTTTAGCAATATTACCTTTTATCATGCTGTAGCAGCACATCTTCAGTGCTGGATCCAGCTCTAATGGGGTTAATCGACAACTTACTTTCTCCTGAGTTATTGTGCTCTAATACTACAAGTTCCATGATGCATTGCACTCGCCTGTAACTCTGCACCTGGCACACCCACTCCAAAACACACCCCAACCCCTCCCTCCTCTCCCCCCTCTATCTTCAAAAAGATTTGCGATGCCATTTCGGTCCAACCTCCTCTTTTATATTTGTCCAACCCACACTCCATTACACACAGATAGATAGATAGATAGATAGATAGATAGATAGATAGATAGATAGATAACAAATAGATAGATGAATACATACAGATATATCTATATATCTATGTCTATTTCCATAGATATGTCCATATCCATGTTTCTAAACCCCTTCACCCCTGGAGCTTTTTTGTTTTCGTTTATCGCTCCCCTTCTTTCCAGAGCCATAATTTTTCCGTCAATATGGCCATGTAAGGTCTTATCTTTTGCGGGACAAGTTCTACTTTTGAACGACACCATTGGTTTTACCATGTTGTGTAACAGAAAATGTAAAAAAAAAAAATCAAAGTGCGATGAAATTGCAAAAAAAGTGCAATCCCACACTTGTTTTTTGCTTGGCTTTTTTGCTAGGTTCACTAAATGCTAAGGCTGTGTGCACACGTTGCGGATTTGATTGCAGATCCGCAGGGTTTTTTGCTGCACAGAATTGCATCAAATCTGCAGTGTAGTGCACAACCAATGTAAGTCTATGGGAGCCGCAAACTTGTTGTGCACATGCTGCGGAAAAAGCCGCACCGAAACGCAGCTTTTTTTTCCCACAGCATGTCACTTCTTTTGTGCGGAACTGCAGCTATTCTGCACCCTTAGACTTTCATTGAGTCGGGCACATCCACAGCAAAACCGCAGATGTAAAAAAGATCTGCAGTTTTGCTGCGGATGTGGGTCTGAGAAATGCTGCAGTTCGGGAGGAGGGAAGTGTGTGGGCGGAATGTGGGCAGTGACTGTGTGCGTGTATGTGTGTGCTGGGTCTGCGGGCTGTTCGGATGTGTGCGGGACTGTTCGTGTGTGTGCTGGGCTGTTCGGGTGTGTGCGGGACTGTTCGGGTGTGTGCGTGGCTTTTCGGGTGGGTGCCTGGCTGTTCGGGTGTGTGCAGGACTATTCGGGTGTGTGCGGGGGGTCTTTTGGGGTGTGTGTGCAGGCATCATCCAATGGGACTACAAGTACGCAGCATCCAATCTGCAGCTCATTCGGATGTAATCCGGACAGTGGACACACACCCTACGCTATCCATACATCTATCAATAGATATATCTATCCAGATATATCTATAGATAGATATATGAATAGATAGATGTATGCATCTATAGATCTATCTATATGTAGATCTGTCTATCCATTTCATCTATCATCTATCTGTGTGTGTAATGGAGTGTGGGTTGGACAAATGTAAAAGAGGAGGTTGGACAATAATGACATCACAAATCTTTTTTTTTATGTTCAATAATACATCTTTATTTAGCTTTCAAAAACGCACCAAAACGCATAAAAACCGCTCAAAAACTGCACCAAAAGCGAATTAAAAAATGCATCAAAACCGTGCAAAAAACGCACCAAAAACTGCACCAAAAGCACATCAAAACTGCACAAAAAACCGCATCAAAACCGCACCAAAAACGCACAAAAAACTGCATCAAAACCGCACCAAAAACGCACAAAAACCGCATAAAAAATGCATCAAAACTGCTCCAAAAACCACATCAAAACTGCGCAAAAACCGCACCACAAACTGCATCAAAAACGCATCAAAAACTGCATCAAAACTGCACCAAAACTGCATCAAAACCGCACCAAGAACTGCATCAAAACCGCACAAAAAACTGCATCAAAACGCATCAACTGCACCAAAAACTGCATCAAAACCGCACCAAAGACTACATCAAAACCACACCAAAAACTGCATCAAAACTGCATCAAAACCGCACCAAAAACTGCATCAAACCCGCACGAAAACTGCAAAACTGCACCAGGTTTTGATGCAGTTTTTGGTGCAGTTTTGATGCAGTTTTTGGTGCAGTTTTGATGCTGTTTTTGGTGCGTTTTTTGCGCGGTTTTGATGCAATTTTTGGAAATAAATAAATAAACGGAAAATGTGCATGATTTGAATGGAAACATGCATGAAAAAATGGATTTGGAGGCTGGATTCATCATTTCACATCTCAGTTTCATACGGTTTTCGCTGGATCCATCGCTGTGGGTTTTTTCGCCGGACAGAAAAAACGTTCCTCTGTATGTGTTTTCCGTCCGTCGGAAACAGCTTTTTGGACGGATCCGGCAAAAAACGGATGAAACGTGTGGCCATCAGACGTAATCCAGCGCTAATACAACTTTATGAGAAAAAACGGATCCGGCGGAAAAAAAGGATCCGTTTTTTTCAAAACTCGACGGATTGTGCCTGACGGCAAAAACATGATGTGTGAAAGCAGCCAGATATATGGATAGATACATCTATGTATCTATAGATATATCTATCTATAAATATATCTATAGATAGATATATCCATAGATATATAATAGAAAGGCCGATGTTTCTAAGTCTACTTTCACACTTGCGTTTTTAGCAATCTGTCGCAATCCGTCTTTTTGGGAAAAAAATGGATCCTGCAAATGCGCTCGCAGGATGCGTTTTTTACCCATAGAAGATCATTAGCGACGGATCGCGACGGATGGCCACACGTCGTGTCCGTCGTGCAATGGATCCGTCATGTTTTGGCGGACCGTTGGCACGAAAAAACCTTCAAGTGAACTTTTTTTGTCCGTCGCGTCCGCCATTTTCTACCGCACATGCGCGGCCAAAACTCCGCCCCCTCCTCTCCGGACTTCAGAATGGGCAGCGGATGCGTTGAAAAACTGCATCCGCTGCCCACGTCGTGCACAAATTTCACAACGTGCGTCGGTACGTTGGTCCGACACATAGCGACGGACCCGTACCGATGCAAGTGTGAAAGAGGCCTTAATGAGCGTTTAATTTAATTTTAAAAAATGGAAAAACCGGCGTGGGCTCCCGCGCAATTTTCTGCACCAGAGTGGGAAAGCCGACGGCCGGGGGTCAATATTTGTAGCCTGCTATGAATATCAGCCCGCAGCTGTCTGCGTAGCCTTTACTGGCTATTAAAATAGGGGGACCACCCAAAAAAATGACGTGGGGTCACCCTATATTTTATAGCCAGAAAGGCTACGCAGACAGCTGCGGGCTGATATTCATAGCCCAGAGAGGGGCCATGGATATTGGTCCCCCCGGCTACAAATACCAGTCCGCAGCTGCCCCAGAAATGGTGCATCTGTAAGATGCGCCAATTCCGGCACTTAGCCCCTCTCTTCCCACTCCCGTGTAGCGGTGGGATATGGGGTAATAAGGGGTTAATGTCACCTTGCTATTGTAAGGTGACATTAAGCCGGGTTAATAACGGAGAGGTGTCAATAAGATGCCTATCCATTATTAATCCAATACTAATAAAGGGTTAATAAAACACACACACATTAGGAAAAAAGTATTTTAATATTCTTCATTTAACCATACTTCAGCGCCTGCAAAAAACATAAAATAATAAACCGTATACTACCTGTCCGCCGTAGTCCAATTAATAACGAGTGTCCCACGACGATCTCCCCTATAGAACATTGACATCAGGTGATGTCACTGCTCTATAGGACCTTCAGTGACACACTGACAGGAGACAATAGCTCCTGCAGTGCATCACTGAGAGGTTACCTTAGGACAAAGTCTCACTTTATGGCAATTGCTGCCTGGGAAAATTTCTCACACAGCAATGCCAAAAGTGAGACTAGGGACTATTTTCTCACAGGGGCGTAGGAATACATTGTGAGGAATACATTGTGGAAGGATACCTTCCATCATTGTATTCCTGGAGCCCCTGAAGAGCTGTCACATCAGCTGATGCTCCTCCTCTCCACGGGAGATCGTCAAGGGACACTCGTTTTAATTGGATTTCTGCGGATCAAGGAGTATAGTGTTTGTTTATTATTTTAATATTTTTTTAAAGTTGACACTGGCTTCGGGGATCAAGGTGACAAGTGATGGTGAGTATGTACTCTGTTATATGTACTGTATGTCTATATGTATGTTGTATGTATGTACTGTATGTACTGTATGTGGCATGTTGCATGTCGCATGGCACATGTTGCATGTCCTCGCATGTTGCATGGTGCATGTCGCATGTCGTCGCATGTCGTATGTTGCATGTCGTCGCATGTCGCATGCTTCATGTCATAGTATGTTGCATGTTGTCGCATGTTGCATGTCGTCGCATGTCATCGCATGTTGCATGCTGCATGTCATCGCATGGTGCATGTCACATGGTGCATGCCGCATGGTGCATGTCGTCGCATGTTGCATGTCGTCGCATGTTGCATGTCGTCGCATGGTGTCACATGTCGCATGTCATCGCATGTTGCATGTCGCCGCATGTTGCATGTCGCATGCTGTATGTCATCGCATGTCACATGCTGCATGTTGCATGTCATCGCATGTCGCATGCTGCATGTTGCATGTCATCGCATGTCGCATGTCACATGTAGCTGTTGCATGTTGTCGCATGTCGTATGTTGCATGTCGCTGCATGTTTCATGTTCCATGTCATCACATGGTGCATGACGTCGCATGTTGTCACATGTCACATGTCATCGCATGGTGCATGTTGTCGCATGTTGCATGTCGTATGTTGCATGTCGCCGCATATCGTCGCATGGTGCATGTCGCATGGTGCATGTCACATGTTGCATGTCGTCGCATGTCACATGCTGCATGTCAACGCATGTCACATGGTGCATGTCGTCGCATGTTGTCACATGTCGCATGTCGTCGCATGTCATTGCATGTCGCATGTTGTCACATGTCGCATGTAGTCACATGTTGCATGATGTCACATGGTGTGTGTTGTATGTATGTATGTACTGTATAAGTGTATTTGTTTTTTTTACATTCAACACCTTAGCCGGATGATGGGACTACTACTGTCCCATCATTGGCTAATGTGTCACTCACTGTCACTGTAGCAGGCAGAGCCCAATGGGACTTGTAGTCCCATCGGACGATGCCTGCACACAGAGACACACACACACCAAAGACCACCCCCCGCAGCAGACCCACTGCAGCAGACCCCAGCACCGCCCGCACATACCGGCGCCGGCACGCAGACCCCCGGCGCCCGCACATACCGGCGCCGGCACCAGGCCCCCGGCGCCCGCACATACCGGCACCGGCACGCAGACCCCCGGTGCCCGCACAATCATCCCTGCCTAGCCCCGCCCTCCCCTAGAACAGCCCCGCCCGCCCCCAGCACAGCCCCGCAGGCAGCCCCCAGCCCCACCCACAGCCCAGTCACTATTGATGAGTGACTGCTGACTGTGGAGGCTGGGTCACGCCTGCTGCTGACGTCATGTCAATTTCCAGAGTCTGGAAATTGACGTGACGTCGGCGGAAATAAGCGGCGGCTGCAGCCTGGGGGTCACGTGACCCGGACTCAGCTGCTGGAATAGCGCAGCTCACAGGCAAAAACGGCAACGGAAGGTATTTGCACAATTCATTAGGGGCCCCAGGGGGATACATTGGGGGGTTAATTGAAAGTAGTGGATAACCCCTTTAATTTGCTCGCAAGAGAAGGATTTCAACTCCCAGAACCACTGTTCTAGGAAGAGAAGTACAGTATTTCTAACTGTAATTAATAACATCATCTAACCAGCCCTTTGTACCCATGCAACTTTGAGACACAAGTAGCACAGGCACCAAGGACCATCATCCATCAGAACTAGTTCACAATACGTCACTCACACAATCCACACTACACAGTCGCTGGCACAGTGCTCTTATTAGTCAATCAAAATCATTCAGTCTAACATCTAAAGATCTTCATAGTTTACAGCAATATCATTCCAGCCATGACAGTCATATAGACAATGAAGACAACATATAACAATCCTACGACTCCTTAAATATTATACTCAGCAATTCATCCAATTTCATTCAACAATTGTTAGTTATACATCTAAAGACTCCTTGAAGCATATAATAGACAACAAATTATCTATAAGTTCAATAATACACACAAAATCCAAACAATGGCAGAGGTTTGATAAAAATGGTCTTGTAGGACCACTATATACCCGACTTGGCCAACCAGAAAGCACTGAAACTTTGTAGCACAAAAGGCTACTCACCGCGGTTTGTTTGTTTTTCAGTGATTTATGGAAAGGTCCGTGTAGTCGGGTCAAAGAGAGATCCAGTTAACCATCCCAGGTTTCAGGCACCATGTAATGTTGTGGTATACCCCTCCCAAGAAGAGCTAATTTGGGTTGAGATACAAATGATCTCCAATCTGCCATTATTGGTTCAAATTAAATAAATACGATGCATCGGAGGCAAGAAAATAACACAGCCAGTGTCTGTCAGTGTACAATTCATGTCTGGTTCTTAAATGCCTAGTCAGAAGTCTTTATTACAACCACAGAGACAAAGAAAGTGGGAATGGCTTCTTGCATTACATTACCTAAGTAAGAAAGTATTTTATTTGGGAATAACAAGGCCGTAAATTATGGGTTATGCCAAAATTTCTTTCAAACTAGTTATACCCAGATTTCTATGCCTTATGTAACAAAGAAAGCTTAACACACAGACGCCTCTATATCAGAGACAACGCCTGTGTTATTGCTTTTATGAATAACACTTGTTAAGCTAATATTAAAATACAAAATTATCAGCAATATATAGGTAAATTTTATTGTCTTAGTAAAAATCAAAGTAAAGTATAAATATTTACCATAACAATACGTACCCCCGGTACAGTCACTGCCAATTTCACAACAACAACAAAAAATGCCTTCAGGGGTGTGGTTTGCTGAGAAAGAGGAACAAAGCTATTCAATTTTATATATTTAATCCGGATAGGTAGGCAGTGTTCATAAAAAAATATACAAAGATGATACAAAATGTGAACAAAACAATATGGTATATACAATCACATAGATTGAAAAAGAAGAAAAGAACATTACTAAACCTGGTGTCACAGGAATAGCTCAAAGCTTAGCGGAAGCAGGTACTCCTTAGGCTGGGTTCACATTACATTAAAAGCAATGCGCTGACGGCATCCGTTACATAGCGGCACTAACGCTATGTAACGGATGCGTTAGCGCACCCATTAACTGCCATTATGTAGCGCATCGCTAACGCATGTCATAATCGGCATGCGTTAGCGATGTGCCGTCATTCTGTGAGGGACCCTCGGACGCAGTCTCCAGCGTTTTCGGGTCCATCACCGCTAGTACAGATAGAGCATCTGCGCTAGCGCAATCGCATAAACGCGATCTTTTTCGGCACTTGCGTTAACGCAGTCCGTTTAACGTATGCATTGAACGGACTGCACTAACGCAATGTGAACCCAGCCTTAGATAATCAGACAGAACCCACATCAAGCTGTACTTTCCAGGACTAACAAATCACCAACCCAAATTCTGCTTTTTATTAGATCAAGGTTATACCCACAACTCCAGGTCAAGGTTATACCCGGCTCCAGGTTTTTGAGGGCCCCGGGCGAAAGAGTCTCAGTGGGCCCCCCCTTTAACACATACCACGATTCATGATGCACAGATACAGCAGAGAAATATAGGTATAGTACAATGCCAGATTTCACTTCTTACATGAGTGATAGCTATTGTAAATTCTACAATACCATACAGCAGAGGGGGTTTATATAAGTCAATCCCCTATATGCCAATTTTTGTGACCTACTCCCTCTTCCTCAATTACCAGTAGGCATTTTATTGTTAGCTAAACTTGCTGCAAAGAAAAAACTGCATACATTGAATATGACAATTTTTTAATGGAAAACTTTTTAAAGTAAACATTAGGAAGTATTAACGTAGAACATTTGTAAAAGTGCAAAATGGGTAGCATATAGCACAGCCACATAGTATATAGCACAGCCACGTAGTATATAACACAGTAAAATCCCAACCCACTAACGAAATATTTTACCAAAGATAAATAAGTCACCAAATGTCCTGATAACCTATTAAGATTCTAGGTACACCTACCACTAACACCTGCCTTGCTGCGGGGGTTGGCACCCTAAGAGGCGATTTTTTGGCGCCCCCGCTCAACGTAGGCTGTCCCTTACTCCCCTACGCTTTCCCTTTAGATAAAACGTGGGAAAACAATATAGGTGGGAGTAGTGGTGAAAACACAGTTAATCAAAACCTAGATCTCCAAAAAGCATCATAAATAATCATAAATGTATAACCAACACAACGCATATATTGCATACGTTAATATCCTCTTATTCCCAGACAATTGCCTAGACAAATTATGTTAGAGAGGTCCCATATTGAAAGAGTATCCCCCGTCTCAAAAAAGAGAGAGAAGTCTCTAGCATGCAAATGGATAATTCCTATGCTCGGTGTGTGTCTAATTAGATAACCTTAACTACATACCGCATATATTGCATACAAAATTAATATATACAAAGAGTATACTCTTATACAAAAGCAATATGGCCTAAAAAGCGATGTTCACAGGATCGATAACAACGATCCATCTCTAACAATACATCCCCCAACAACAAATGGGCATATGGCATGCTGGTAGAAAATTCCTTGTTATAAGGATAACTTAGCGTGTGTCAGTTTCTCTTCTCCTCGACGCGTTTCCCCGCTTTAGCAGTTCATCAGGAGGATATCCAATGCATGATGCCAGATGTTTGCTCGATATAAGGCATAAGCCGGCGGTGACACAATGCAGGTTTAAATAGACCATATGAGGTCCGCGCGTCCAATCAGGACACGCCCCCCTCACAGTATTCCAACCGGGTCCCAACAGGGTCAAAAAGGTCCTACGTTCCCACCATCTACTATTTGAGAAACTCACAAATACTATATCCTCAAGATACTGACACTAAGATCATTCTGTTATGTACATATATTCAACATTCACCCTCAAAAATAGATAATATTAACAAACTAGCTAATAATACTCCTGGCGATAGATATCGCCTATGCGCATGTCCGGAGATCCTGTGTTGAATGAGACGCATCGCCAGATAATGACGTTCCGCGTTTCACACAGCGCATGCGTACTTGTTCATTTTAAAGCATCCCTACTGCGCATGTCAAAGGATTATACATCGGGTGAGACGCATCACCATTTTCCTGGCGCTTAGCGCGTCACTAGAAATATGCGCATTTGATAATAGAGGATCCTCCGAGTATACTGAAATAAATAAGCTAAATAGGTAAACACGCAATACGAGGAAACAACCCCCATCTGCGATTTAATAGTCTGTACTTAAATATGCCAAAGATTAGACTAGTAAAGAAAAATAATTATCCTTCTGGAACGCTATATATGTAGACTATTACTAGGGTGTAGTAGAGCAACTGATAGACTATCATATATTAAGCCATAGTATATTGTGATGGGAACATAAGATATCCTTATAAATAAATAGTACATTAAAAAATGTCAGATATAAGATAAAGACCTACCAATAGGTGACATATACAAATATGTCCGGACATGGAATGTTTTTCAGCAATTTACTCCCATAATTATACAGTACAGGCTACATTAAACATATCAGGCGTAGTCCAAAGTCAGCACATAGCAAATGAGATCCATATTTTAGATTTCACTTAGAGGAAACATGCATAGGAGAGCTCCTCATTTAGGCCCCCCGGGGAGAGTGAATGCATCCTATAGATCCATTCCGTTTCTCGTCTTAATACGGTTTTATCCAAATCCCCCCCTCTGATTTTGGGACGAACCAATTCAATCATACTGAACGTGATGTCTTTGAGGTTACCCCCATGACAACTGTTCATGTGACGAGCCACCGGTGTATCACGTTTATTTCTAATATCCCCCAGGTGTTCGCCCACTCTTACCCTGAGCTCCCTCAGGGTCTTTCCAATGTAGTCCTTAGGACAAACACAGGTTGCCTTATATATCACGCCAGTCGATTTACAATTACCAAAGTCCCTGATCATAAAGGTCTTGCCGTTGGCCGCACTTTGAAAGGTTTTACCCTGAGTCATAAAGTTACATTTCGTGCATCCCCCACATCTAAAGAAACCAAGAGGTTTCCTTTCCAGCCATGTTCCCTGTTTGGCCGGTCTCTGATATAAGCTATGTACCAAGCGGTCTCCTAAGGACCTCCCTCTTCTATATGTGATACTTGGTTTCGGTAGTATAAATTTTTCCAAATTAGGGTCGGCCCGAAGGATCCCCCAATGTTTGCTCAATACCCGATGGACCCTCTCTGATTGTCCATCAAAAGTGCCAATTAGTCTCACTATATCACTTTTGGCATGTCTCTGGGCATCCTTAGATCTGAGGAGGGATTGTCTCTCCATTTTCAAAGTCTCATAGAAGGGGCCATCCAGCACCTCGCAGGGATAGTCCCTCGCCCTAAAGCGATGATACAACTCTCTTGCCTGTCTCCTAAAGGTCCCTTCATCCGTACAGTTCCTTTTTATGCGCATAAACTGACCCTTGGGTATTCCCCTTTTTAGGGGGGCTGGATGATGACTTGTCCATCTCAACAAGCTGTTTGTCGACGTAGGTTTTCTATACGTACAAGTACTAATATTACCATCAGATTCTTTGGAAATGGTTAAATCAAGGAAGTTAATGCTCCTAACGTGATATTCATATGTGAAAAGCAAACCAATTTTATTCACATTAATCATCCCCACAAAACGGTGAAGGTCCGCCTCTGGGCCAGACCAAAACACCAAAATGTCATCAATATATCTGGCCCAGAGGCTGATGTACGGGCTCCACCATGCTTCCTCCTCGACAAAAATATGGGTTTCCTCCCACCAGCCCAGGAAGATGTTAGCATACGTGGGGGCACAAGGACTCCCCATCGCAGTACCCCTGAGCTGGTGGAAGAACCTCCCATCGAAGAGGAAGTAATTGCGAGTGAGACAAAACTGAAGGAGTTCCTCCACAAATAAGTTGTGCTCCCTACATTCAACCGCTCGTGTCTGAAGGTAATGGAAGATCGCCTCCATCCCATATTCATGCGGGATGCTACTGTAGAGAGCTTCGACGTCTATTGATACTAGTAAAGTATCTGCTCCCACTGTAATACCCTCCAGTTGGTTGAGTAAATGTGACGTATCCCGTACGTACGAGGGCAAAGAGGAAACAAAAGGCCTTAAAACTTGATCCAAATATATTCCACTATTTTGTGATAGTGAATCAATCCCTGCTACAATAGGGCGACCTTTAAGGGGGGACAGGCCCTTATGCACCTTAGGTAAGGCGTAGAAAGTAGGTTTAACAGGGTTTTTGGGTGCCAAGAATTTCCATTCGTTCTGAGATAGAAGGCCCCCTTCCCTGGCCCTATTAAGAATATCCAACAACTCTCCACTATATTCCTCAGTTGGGTCATATCCCAAGACCTCATATGTATTCATTTTATCCAACAAAGAATGACACATCCTTAAATAAACATGTTGATCCATCAGCACCAGATTGCCGCCCTTATCCGAGGCCTTAATAATCAGATCACTGTTTTTCTCTAAAGCCTCTAGAGCCAAATGTTCTTCCCTTAATAGATTAGAGCAACCAAATTGATTAATAGATGGTATCTTACTCAGGTCGGCCTCCACCATTTTTATAAAAATATCCACACTAGTTACCTCATTAGAGGGCGGCATTCTGGTGCTTCTGTTTTTGAGATCAGTAAACGGTCCCTTGCCCCTTTCACGATCATTCTCCCTCAAGAGATCAGTCAGATCACGTAGTCCGTCAATATCCTCCTCTGACAGGCCCAACCTTTTACATTGCTCTTGATCACATTTCTGAAAAAACAGTTTCCATTTAAGGTTACGGCCAAAGAGATTCAAGTCCTTGACCCACTGAAAACAATTGAAGGCCCCTGTTGGTACAAAGTTCAAGCCTTTCTGTAAAACTGAATATTCTTCCCTAGACAGGGTGTGTGATGATAAATTAATAATTTGTCCTTGGCCTACAGTTGTCTCCTCCGTAGATCGTACCCTGTTGTTATCGGGCCCCGATCTAAAAAAGAGGAAGACTGTAAGGATGAGGAGGCTGATGGCATAGTCCCTGCTGACTTTAATTGGGTTCCTCTCCCCATGTCCCTCTGTCCGTAATGGCCCCTGGATGAACGCCATTTTCCCCTTCTATACCTTCCTTTTCCTCGGTAGCCAGAGAACCCCTCGGAACGCTCTGTATCCGAGGTGTCAATATCTGATGAAGACACCTCAGATTGTGTTCCTAGCTGAAATTCATAGGCTCTGTTCTCCTTGAACTCACTAAGGTCCCGCAAGAATTGGTTATGTTTGCGGTCCTTCAAATTTGTTTGAAATCTCTCCACGGAAGTTTGTAAAGTATTTTCCCGCTTTACGAATTCAGGATCAGATTTATATTTTTGAATCTTATCTATGAGACCATTAAGTCTCCTAGTTGACTCTTCAAAAAGTTTTTGTTCCTCCTTTATCAGGAGTTGCATAAAACGGATTGAAGCCTCCGTGGATTCTTTTGTCCAAGCTGCAAGTAGCTGAGGGTTCGCAGTTCGTGGTGAAGGTTGTATATTTATACGTAGCCCCTTGGGCACAATCTGATTCTTGATGTAATTTTCTAATCCTTTCACCTCCCACCACGATTTTATATTTTCTTTATAACCCCAATATAATTCTTTAAACAATGTTTTCAAAGAGGGGTTCTCCGTGCTACCTGAAGGTAATGTGCTGGTAGAAAACACCTGATTAGCGTCCTGCGCCCATAAATCTGTGTTAATTGGTGCCGAAAGAAAACTAGCCATATCCTATCTAAACACACATAAGTTCAAAAAAATATATATATGTAGAGGAATCTATATCAAATCTGCGTACATGTATTCCCTTAAAAACAATTTTTATTGATATTGTATTAAAATCCCAACCCACTAACGAAATATTTTACCAAAGATAAATAAGTCACCAAATGTCCTGATAACCTATTAAGATTCTAGGTACACCTACCACTAACACCTGCCTTGCTGCGGGGGTTGGCACCCTAAGAGGCGATTTTTTGGCGCCCCCGCTCAACGTAGGCTGTCCCTTACTCCCCTACGCTTTCCCTTTAGATAAAACGTGGGAAAACAATATAGGTGGGAGTAGTGGTGAAAACACAGTTAATCAAAACCTAGATCTCCAAAAAGCATCATAAATAATCATAAATGTATAACCAACACAACGCATATATTGCATACGTTAATATCCTCTTATTCCCAGACAATTGCCTAGACAAATTATGTTAGAGAGGTCCCATATTGAAAGAGTATCCCCCGTCTCAAAAAAGAGAGAGAAGTCTCTAGCATGCAAATGGATAATTCCTATGCTCGGTGTGTGTCTAATTAGATAACCTTAACTACATACCGCATATATTGCATACAAAATTAATATATACAAAGAGTATACTCTTATACAAAAGCAATATGGCCTAAAAAGCGATGTTCACAGGATCGATAACAACGATCCATCTCTAACAATACATCCCCCAACAACAAATGGGCATATGGCATGCTGGTAGAAAATTCCTTGTTATAAGGATAACTTAGCGTGTGTCAGTTTCTCTTCTCCTCGACGCGTTTCCCCGCTTTAGCAGTTCATCAGGAGGATATCCAATGCATGATGCCAGATGTTTGCTCGATATAAGGCATAAGCCGGCGGTGACACAATGCAGGTTTAAATAGACCATATGAGGTCCGCGCGTCCAATCAGGACACGCCCCCCTCACAGTATTCCAACCGGGTCCCAACAGGGTCAAAAAGGTCCTACGTTCCCACCATCTACTATTTGAGAAACTCACAAATACTATATCCTCAAGATACTGACACTAAGATCATTCTGTTATGTACATATATTCAACATTCACCCTCAAAAATAGATAATATTAACAAACTAGCTAATAATACTCCTGGCGATAGATATCGCCTATGCGCATGTCCGGAGATCCTGTGTTGAATGAGACGCATCGCCAGATAATGACGTTCCGCGTTTCACACAGCGCATGCGTACTTGTTCATTTTAAAGCATCCCTACTGCGCATGTCAAAGGATTATACATCGGGTGAGACGCATCACCATTTTCCTGGCGCTTAGCGCGTCACTAGAAATATGCGCATTTGATAATAGAGGATCCTCCGAGTATACTGAAATAAATAAGCTAAATAGGTAAACACGCAATACGAGGAAACAACCCCCGTCTGCGATTTAATAGTCTGTACTTAAATATGCCAAAGATTAGACTAGTAAAGAAAAATAATTATCCTTCTGGAACGCTATATATGTAGACTATTACTAGGCCTCTGGGCCAGATATATTGATGACATTTTGGTGTTTTGGTCTGGCCCAGAGGCGGACCTTCACCGTTTTGTGGGGATGATTAATGTGAATAAAATTGGTTTGCTTTTCACATATGAATATCACGTTAGGAGCATTAACTTCCTTGATTTAACCATTTCCAAAGAATCTGATGGTAATATTAGTACTTGTACGTATAGAAAACCTACGTCGACAAACAGCTTGTTGAGATGGACAAGTCATCATCCAGCCCCCCTAAAAAGGGGAATACCCAAGGGTCAGTTTATGCGCATAAAAAGGAACTGTACGGATGAAGGGACCTTTAGGAGACAGGCAAGAGAGTTGTATCATCGCTTTAGGGCGAGGGACTATCCCTGCGAGGTGCTGGATGGCCCCTTCTATGAGACTTTGAAAATGGAGAGACAATCCCTCCTCAGATCTAAGGATGCCCAGAGACATGCCAAAAGTGATATAGTGAGACTAATTGGCACTTTTGATGGACAATCAGAGAGGGTCCATCGGGTATTGAGCAAACATTGGGGGATCCTTCGGGCCGACCCTAATTTGGAAAAATTTATACTACCGAAACCAAGTATCACATATAGAAGAGGGAGGTCCTTAGGAGACCGCTTGGTACATAGCTTATATCAGAGACCGGCCAAACAGGGAACATGGCTGGAAAGGAAACCTCTTGGTTTCTTTAGATGTGGGGGATGCACGAAATGTAACTTTATGACTCAGGGTAAAACCTTTCAAAGTGCGGCCAACGGCAAGACCTTTATGATCAGGGACTTTGGTAATTGTAAATCGACTGGCGTGATATATAAGGCAACCTGTGTTTGTCCTAAGGACTACATTGGAAAGACCCTGAGGGAGCTCAGGGTAAGAGTGGGCGAACACCTGGGGGATATTAGAAATAAACGTGATACACCGGTGGCTCGTCACATGAACAGTTGTCATGGGGGTAACCTCAAAGACATCACGTTCAGTATGATTGAATTGGTTCGTCCCAAAATCAGAGGGGGGGATTTGGATAAAACCGTATTAAGACGAGAAACGGAATGGATCTATAGGATGCATTCACTCTCCCCGGGGGGCCTAAATGAGGAGCTCTCCTATGCATGTTTCCTCTAAGTGAAATCTAAAATATGGATCTCATTTGCTATGTGCTGACTTTGGACTACGCCTGATATGTTTAATGTAGCCTGTACTGTATAATTATGGGAGTAAATTGCTGAAAAACATTCCATGTCCGGACATATTTGTATATGTCACCTATTGGTAGGTCTTTATCTTATATCTGACATTTTTTAATGTACTATTTATTTATAAGGATATCTTATGTTCCCATCACAATATACTATGGCTTAATATATGATAGTCTATCAGTTGCTCTACTACACCCTAGTAATAGTCTACATATATAGCGTTCCAGAAGGATAATTATTTTTCTTTACTAGTCTAATCTTTGGCATATTTAAGTACAGACTATTAAATCGCAGACGGGGGTTGTTTCCTCGTATTGCGTGTTTACCTATTTAGCTTATTTATTTCAGTATACTCGGAGGATCCTCTATTATCAAATGCGCATATTTCTAGTGACGCGCTAAGCGCCAGGAAAATGGTGATGCGTCTCACCCGATGTATAATCCTTTGACATGCGCAGTAGGGATGCTTTAAAATGAACAAGTACGCATGCGCTGTGTGAAACGCGGAACGTCATTATCTGGCGATGCGTCTCATTCAACACAGGATCTCCGGACATGCGCATAGGCGATATCTATCGCCAGGAGTATTATTAGCTAGTTTGTTAATATTATCTATTTTTGAGGGTGAATGTTGAATATATGTACATAACAGAATGATCTTAGTGTCAGTATCTTGAGGATATAGTATTTGTGAGTTTCTCAAATAGTAGATGGTGGGAACGTAGGACCTTTTTGACCCTGTTGGGACCCGGTTGGAATACTGTGAGGGGGGCGTGTCCTGATTGGACGCGCGGACCTCATATGGTCTATTTAAACCTGCATTGTGTCACCGCCGGCTTATGCCTTATATCGAGCAAACATCTGGCATCATGCATTGGATATCCTCCTGATGAACTGCTAAAGCGGGGAAACGCGTCGAGGAGAAGAGAAACTGACACACGCTAAGTTATCCTTATAACAAGGAATTTTCTACCAGCATGCCATATGCCCATTTGTTGTTGGGGGATGTATTGTTAGAGATGGATCGTTGTTATCGATCCTGTGAACATCGCTTTTTAGGCCATATTGCTTTTGTATAAGAGTATACTCTTTGTATATATTAATTTTGTATGCAATATATGCGGTATGTAGTTAAGGTTATCTAATTAGACACACACCGAGCATAGGAATTATCCATTTGCATGCTAGAGACTTCTCTCTCTTTTTTGAGACGGGGGATACTCTTTCAATATGGGACCTCTCTAACATAATTTGTCTAGGCAATTGTCTGGGAATAAGAGGATATTAACGTATGCAATATATGCGTTGTGTTGGTTATACATTTATGATTATTTATGATGCTTTTTGGAGATCTAGGTTTTGATTAACTGTGTTTTCACCACTACTCCCACCTATATTGTTTTCCCACGTTTTATCTAAAGGGAAAGCGTAGGGGAGTAAGGGACAGCCTACGTTGAGCGGGGGCGCCAAAAAATCGCCTCTTAGGGTGCCAACCCCCGCAGCAAGGCAGGTGTTAGTGGTAGGTGTACCTAGAATCTTAATAGGTTATCAGGACATTTGGTGACTTATTTATCTTTGGTAAAATATTTCGTTAGTGGGTTGGGATTTTAATACAATATCAATAAAAATTGTTTTTAAGGGAATACATGTACGCAGATTTGATATAGATTCCTCTACATATATATATTTTTTTGAACTTATGTGTGTTTAGATAGGATATGGCTAGTTTTCTTTCGGCACCAATTAACACAGATTTATGGGCGCAGGACGCTAATCAGGTGTTTTCTACCAGCACATTACCTTCAGGTAGCACGGAGAACCCCTCTTTGAAAACATTGTTTAAAGAATTATATTGGGGTTATAAAGAAAATATAAAATCGTGGTGGGAGGTGAAAGGATTAGAAAATTACATCAAGAATCAGATTGTGCCCAAGGGGCTACGTATAAATATACAACCTTCACCACGAACTGCGAACCCTCAGCTACTTGCAGCTTGGACAAAAGAATCCACGGAGGCTTCAATCCGTTTTATGCAACTCCTGATAAAGGAGGAACAAAAACTTTTTGAAGAGTCAACTAGGAGACTTAATGGTCTCATAGATAAGATTCAAAAATATAAATCTGATCCTGAATTCGTAAAGCGGGAAAATACTTTACAAACTTCCGTGGAGAGATTTCAAACAAATTTGAAGGACCGCAAACATAACCAATTCTTGCGGGACCTTAGTGAGTTCAAGGAGAACAGAGCCTATGAATTTCAGCTAGGAACACAATCTGAGGTGTCTTCATCAGATATTGACACCTCGGATACAGAGCGTTCCGAGGGGTTCTCTGGCTACCGAGGAAAAGGAAGGTATAGAAGGGGAAAATGGCGTTCATCCAGGGGCCATTACGGACAGAGGGACATGGGGAGAGGAACCCAATTAAAGTCAGCAGGGACTATGCCATCAGCCTCCTCATCCTTACAGTCTTCCTCTTTTTTAGATCGGGGCCCGATAACAACAGGGTACGATCTACGGAGGAGACAACTGTAGGCCAAGGACAAATTATTAATTTATCATCACACACCCTGTCTAGGGAAGAATATTCAGTTTTACAGAAAGGCTTGAACTTTGTACCAACAGGGGCCTTCAATTGTTTTCAGTGGGTCAAGGACTTGAATCTCTTTGGCCGTAACCTTAAATGGAAACTGTTTTTTCAGAAATGTGATCAAGAGCAATGTAAAAGGTTGGGCCTGTCAGAGGAGGATATTGACGGACTACGTGATCTGACTGATCTCTTGAGGGAGAATGATCGTGAAAGGGGCAAGGGACCGTTTACTGATCTCAAAAACAGAAGCACCAGAATGCCGCCCTCTAATGAGGTAACTAGTGTGGATATTTTTATAAAAATGGTGGAGGCCGACCTGAGTAAGATACCATCTATTAATCAATTTGGTTGCTCTAATCTATTAAGGGAAGAACATTTGGCTCTAGAGGCTTTAGAGAAAAACAGTGATCTGATTATTAAGGCCTCGGATAAGGGCGGCAATCTGGTGCTGATGGATCAACATGTTTATTTAAGGATGTGTCATTCTTTGTTGGATAAAATGAATACATATGAGGTCTTGGGATATGACCCAACTGAGGAATATAGTGGAGAGTTGTTGGATATTCTTAATAGGGCCAGGGAAGGGGGCCTTCTATCTCAGAACGAATGGAAATTCTTGGCACCCAAAAACCCTGTTAAACCTACTTTCTACGCCTTACCTAAGGTGCATAAGGGCCTGTCCCCCCTTAAAGGTCGCCCTATTGTAGCAGGGATTGATTCACTATCACAAAATAGTGGAATATATTTGGATCAAGTTTTAAGGCCTTTTGTTTCCTCTTTGCCCTCGTACGTACGGGATACGTCACATTTACTCAACCAACTGGAGGGTATTACAGTGGGAGCAGATACTTTACTAGTATCAATAGACGTCGAAGCTCTCTACAGTAGCATCCCGCATGAATATGGGATGGAGGCGATCTTCCATTACCTTCAGACACGAGCGGTTGAATGTAGGGAGCACAACTTATTTGTGGAGGAACTCCTTCAGTTTTGTCTCACTCGCAATTACTTCCTCTTCGATGGGAGGTTCTTCCACCAGCTCAGGGGTACTGCGATGGGGAGTCCTTGTGCCCCCACGTATGCTAACATCTTCCTGGGCTGGTGGGAGGAAACCCATATTTTTGTCGAGGAGGAAGCATGGTGGAGCCCGTACATCAGCCTCTGGGCCAGATATATTGATGACATTTTGGTGTTTTGGTCTGGCCCAGAGGCGGACCTTCACCGTTTTGTGGGGATGATTAATGTGAATAAAATTGGTTTGCTTTTCACATATGAATATCACGTTAGGAGCATTAACTTCCTTGATTTAACCATTTCCAAAGAATCTGATGGTAATATTAGTACTTGTACGTATAGAAAACCTACGTCGACAAACAGCTTGTTGAGATGGACAAGTCATCATCCAGCCCCCCTAAAAAGGGGAATACCCAAGGGTCAGTTTATGCGCATAAAAAGGAACTGTACGGATGAAGGGACCTTTAGGAGACAGGCAAGAGAGTTGTATCATCGCTTTAGGGCGAGGGACTATCCCTGCGAGGTGCTGGATGGCCCCTTCTATGAGACTTTGAAAATGGAGAGACAATCCCTCCTCAGATCTAAGGATGCCCAGAGACATGCCAAAAGTGATATAGTGAGACTAATTGGCACTTTTGATGGACAATCAGAGAGGGTCCATCGGGTATTGAGCAAACATTGGGGGATCCTTCGGGCCGACCCTAATTTGGAAAAATTTATACTACCGAAACCAAGTATCACATATAGAAGAGGGAGGTCCTTAGGAGACCGCTTGGTACATAGCTTATATCAGAGACCGGCCAAACAGGGAACATGGCTGGAAAGGAAACCTCTTGGTTTCTTTAGATGTGGGGGATGCACGAAATGTAACTTTATGACTCAGGGTAAAACCTTTCAAAGTGCGGCCAACGGCAAGACCTTTATGATCAGGGACTTTGGTAATTGTAAATCGACTGGCGTGATATATAAGGCAACCTGTGTTTGTCCTAAGGACTACATTGGAAAGACCCTGAGGGAGCTCAGGGTAAGAGTGGGCGAACACCTGGGGGATATTAGAAATAAACGTGATACACCGGTGGCTCGTCACATGAACAGTTGTCATGGGGGTAACCTCAAAGACATCACGTTCAGTATGATTGAATTGGTTCGTCCCAAAATCAGAGGGGGGGATTTGGATAAAACCGTATTAAGACGAGAAACGGAATGGATCTATAGGATGCATTCACTCTCCCCGGGGGGCCTAAATGAGGAGCTCTCCTATGCATGTTTCCTCTAAGTGAAATCTAAAATATGGATCTCATTTGCTATGTGCTGACTTTGGACTACGCCTGATATGTTTAATGTAGCCTGTACTGTATAATTATGGGAGTAAATTGCTGAAAAACATTCCATGTCCGGACATATTTGTATATGTCACCTATTGGTAGGTCTTTATCTTATATCTGACATTTTTTAATGTACTATTTATTTATAAGGATATCTTATGTTCCCATCACAATATACTATGGCTTAATATATGATAGTCTATCAGTTGCTCTACTACACCCTAGTAATAGTCTACATATATAGCGTTCCAGAAGGATAATTATTTTTCTTTACTAGTCTAATCTTTGGCATATTTAAGTACAGACTATTAAATCGCAGACGGGGGTTGTTTCCTCGTATTGCGTGTTTACCTATTTAGCTTATTTATTTCAGTATACTCGGAGGATCCTCTATTATCAAATGCGCATATTTCTAGTGACGCGCTAAGCGCCAGGAAAATGGTGATGCGTCTCACCCGATGTATAATCCTTTGACATGCGCAGTAGGGATGCTTTAAAATGAACAAGTACGCATGCGCTGTGTGAAACGCGGAACGTCATTATCTGGCGATGCGTCTCATTCAACACAGGATCTCCGGACATGCGCATAGGCGATATCTATCGCCAGGAGTATTATTAGCTAGTTTGTTAATATTATCTATTTTTGAGGGTGAATGTTGAATATATGTACATAACAGAATGATCTTAGTGTCAGTATCTTGAGGATATAGTATTTGTGAGTTTCTCAAATAGTAGATGGTGGGAACGTAGGACCTTTTTGACCCTGTTGGGACCCGGTTGGAATACTGTGAGGGGGGCGTGTCCTGATTGGACGCGCGGACCTCATATGGTCTATTTAAACCTGCATTGTGTCACCGCCGGCTTATGCCTTATATCGAGCAAACATCTGGCATCATGCATTGGATATCCTCCTGATGAACTGCTAAAGCGGGGAAACGCGTCGAGGAGAAGAGAAACTGACACACGCTAAGTTATCCTTATAACAAGGAATTTTCTACCAGCATGCCATATGCCCATTTGTTGTTGGGGGATGTATTGTTAGAGATGGATCGTTGTTATCGATCCTGTGAACATCGCTTTTTAGGCCATATTGCTTTTGTATAAGAGTATACTCTTTGTATATATTAATTTTGTATGCAATATATGCGGTATGTAGTTAAGGTTATCTAATTAGACACACACCGAGCATAGGAATTATCCATTTGCATGCTAGAGACTTCTCTCTCTTTTTTGAGACGGGGGATACTCTTTCAATATGGGACCTCTCTAACATAATTTGTCTAGGCAATTGTCTGGGAATAAGAGGATATTAACGTATACAATATATGCGTTGTGTTGGTTATACATTTATGATTATTTATGATGCTTTTTGGAGATCTAGGTTTTGATTAACTGTGTTTTCACCACTACTCCCACCTATATTGTTTTCCCACGTTTTATCTAAAGGGAAAGCGTAGGGGAGTAAGGGACAGCCTACGTTGAGCGGGGGCGCCAAAAAATCGCCTCTTAGGGTGCCAACCCCCGCAGCAAGGCAGGTGTTTAGTGGTAGGTGTACCTAGAATCTTAATAGGTTATCAGGACATTTGGTGACTTATTTATCTTTGGTAAAATATTTCGTTAGTGGGTTGGGATTTTAATACAATATCAATAAAAATTGTTTTTAAGGGAATACATGTACGCAGATTTGATATAGATTCCTCTACATATATATATTTTTTTGAACTTAAGTATATAACACAGCCCACACAGTATATAACACAGCCGCGCAGCATATAGCACAGCCCACGTAGCATATAACACAGCCCACGTAGCATATAGCACAGCCACATAGCATATAACACAGCTCACGTAGTATATAGCACAGCTATGTAGTATATAGCACAGCCACGTAGCATATAACACAGTCCACATAGTGTATAGCACAGCCCACATAGCATATAACACAGCCCACGTAGCATACAGCACAGCCACATAGCATATAACACAGCTCACATAGTATATAGCACAGCTATGTAGTATATAGCACAGCCACATAGCATATAACACAGCCATGTAGTATATAACACAGCCCACGTAGTATATAGCACAGCCACATAGTATATAGCAGCCACTTAGTATATAACACAGCCACATAGTATATAGCACAGCCACTTAATATAACAGTCCATGTAGCATATAGCACAGCCCATGTAGTATATAGCATAGCCACGTAGTATATAACACAGCCACGTAGTATATAGCATAGTCACATAGTATATAACAGCCACATAGTATATAACACAGCCACGTAATATATAGCACAGCCACATAGCATATAACAGCCCACGTAGCATATAACACAGCCCACATAGTATATAGTACGGCCACATAGTATATAGCAGCCACATAGTATATAACACAGCCACGTAGTATATAGCACAGCCCACCTAGTATATAGCATAGCCACGTAGTATATAACACAGCCACGTAATATATAGCACAGCCACGTAGCATATAACAGCCCACGTAGCATATAACACATAGTATATAGTACAGCCACATAGTATATAGCAGCCATGTAGTATATAACACAGCCACGTAGTATATAGCACAGCCCACCTAGTATATACAGTTGTGGCCAAAAGTATTGACACCCCTGCAATTCTGTCAGATAATACTCAGTTTCTTCCTGAAAATGATTGCAAACACAAATTCTTTGTTATTATTATCTTCATTTAATTTGTCTTAAATGAAAAAACGCAAAAAGAATTGTCCTAAAGCCAAATTCGATATAATTCCATACCAAACATAAAAAAGGGAGTGGACAAAAGTATTGGCACTGTTCGAAAAATCATGTGATGCTTCTCTAATTTGTGTAATTAACAGCACCTGTAACTTACCTGTGGCACCTATCAGGTGTTGGCAATAACTAAATCACACTTGCAGCCAGTTGACATGGATTGAAGTTGACTCAACCTCTGTCCTGTGTCTTTGTGTGTACCACATTGAGCATGGAGAAAAGAAAGAAGGCCAAAGAACTGTCTGAGGACTCGAGAAACCAAATTGTGAGGAAGCATGAGCAATCTCAAGGCTACAAGTCCATCTCCAAAGACCTGAATGTTCCTGTGTCTACCGTGTGCAGTATCATCAAGAAGTTTAAAGCCCATGGCACTGTGGCTAACCTCCGTAGATGTGGACGGAAAAGAAAAATTGACAAGAGATTTCAACGCAAGATTGTGCGGATGTTGGATAAAGAACCTCGATTAACATCCAAACAAGTTCAAGCTGCCCTTCAGTCCGAGGGTACAACAGTGTCAACCCGTACTATCCGTCGGCGTCTGAATGAAAAGGGACTGTATGGTAGGAGACCAAGGAAGACCCCACTTCTTACCCCGAGACATTAAAAAGCCAGGCTGGAGTTTGCCAAAACTTACCTGAAAAAGCCTAAAACGTTTTGGAAGAATGTTCTCTAGTCAGATGAGACAAAAGTAGAGCTTTTTGGGCAAAGGCATCAACATAGAGTTTACAGGAGAAAAAAAGAGGCATTCAAAGAAAAGAACATGGTCCCTACAGTCAAACATGGCGGAGGTTCCCTGATGTTTTGGGGTTGCTTTGCTGCCTCTGGCACTGGACTGCTTGACCGTGTGCATGGCATTATGAAGTCTGAAGACTACCAACAAATTTTGCAGCATAATGTAGGGCCCAGTGTGAGAAAGCTGGGTCTCCCTCAGGGGTTATGGGCCTTCCAGCAGGACAATGACCCAAAACACACTTCAAAAAGCACTAGAAAATGGTTTGAGAGAAAGCACTGGAGACTTCTAAGGTGGCCAGCAATGAGTCCAGACCTGAATCCCATAGAACACCTGTGGAGAGATCTAAAAATGGCAGTTTGGAGAAGGCACCCTTCAAATATCAGGGACCTGGAGCAGTTTGCCAAAGAAGAATGGTCTAAAATTCCAGCAGAGCATTGTAAGAAACTCATTGACGGTTACCGGAAGCGGTTGGTCGCAGTTATTTTGGCTAAAGGTTGTGCAACCAAGTATTAGGCTGAGGGTACCAATACTTTTGTCTGGCTCATTTCTGGAGTTTTGTGTGAAATTATCAATGTTTTGCTTTTTGCTTCATTCTCTTTTGTGTTTTTTCATTTAAGACAAATTAAATGAAGATAATAATACCAAAGAATTTGTGATTGCAATCATTTTCAGGAAGAAACTGAGTATTATCTGACAGAATTGCAGGGGTGTCAATACTTTTGGCCACAACTGTAGCATAGCCACGTAGTATATAGCAGTGTGGGTACCATATCCCTGTTAAAAAAATAATTAAAATAAAAAATAGTTTATATACTCACCTTCTGGCGGCCCCAGGATCCAGCCCAGGCCTTATCGATGCTCCCGCCAGCTCCCGTTCCCAGTGATGCTTTGCGACAATGACCTGTGATGACGTAGCTGTCTCGCATGATCCTATGTCATCTGGGGTCATTTTGCAAGGCATTACTGGGAACGGGAGCTGCCGGGAGCATCACGAGGAGCGGGAAGGCTGCTGGGGACGCCGGAAGGTGAAAATAGCAAGATTTTTAATTTTTTTTATCAATAGTAAAAAGTTGGTCACACTTGTCAAAATGAGCCCCCCCATCTCGCTAGGGCCTCGACACTTGCTCGGGTGCACCGGGTGCTGATGCCGGCCCTGACCCACAATGTGGGAGCTGGTTGTGGGATGTGCTAGATCTTTCAGATTTTTATGAGATCCCTAACTTTCAGAATTTGTTCCCCCTCAGAAAATACATTAAGGCCTCACAAAAACCCTCTGGAAACTGCTCTTGGTCAGTAACTGGTTCTGTTGTCCTGCTGGACGATCAGGGTATAGAAGGCAGCGGGTTACTTGCATTGTAGGCACTCTGACTATGGGTGACAGCTGCTATGTAGGCTGTTTGCCTGGGGGATAACAACACTTTCCAATTACCTTGACAGGCTGTGATTAACCCTTTCCCCTCACCCTGACAGACTGGGAATACTTCTTTCCCCCCATCCTGGCAGGCTGTGGGTAACACTTTCCCAACACCCAGTCAGGCTGTGGGACACACTTTCTCACCACCCTGACAGACAGAGAATACAACCTTCCTACCACCCTGACAGGCTGTGGGTACCACTTTTCCCATTATCCTGACAGGCTGTGGGACAAACCCACTCCAATGACAGGCTATGGATAACACTTTCCCACCACCCTAACAGGCTATGGGTTCCACTTTCCAACCATCCTGATGGGCTGGGTATAAAACCTTTACTGCCTCCCCGGATACCACTGGCTATGACACAGTCCTTCGCGACCACCTTCTTTATGCCTGTCAACATCCTTCCCTAATACCTCAGGAGCAGTGCTGATCATGAGGTTGCTACCACCGGCCATGTCCTTTGTGGCACTAGTCAGCTGCATAGAACCACCAGCTTCATGGTCCTCATGCCTTTTTCCATTGCCCTTAGCACTAATGGTTGCTCCTTTTAGGGGATCCTCAGCCACATCACTCTGCTGTGTGACATGGCTGAGTCCTTATGTACCACAAAACACATTATCATCATGCATGACATTGTCACCCAATTTAGCGACATTTGAATCATGAATCGCCAGATCTGGGAAGATTGTCAAGAATGTATTGAGCGACCAATGGTCCCAGATTGTGGGGAGGTTCTTGGACAACCCCCACTTCCCTCAACACCCTTTGTATAGGTAGAGCTGCAGCTTTGGCAGTGCCCACTTTAAGGTGAGACACTTCTCCACAGTGGCGTAGGCCCAGGGCCGGCGTCAGCACCCGGCGTATCCGGGCAAGTGCCGGGGCCCTGGTGAGACAGGGGGCACCATTCTGGGCTGGCGTTAGGGGCAGGCAGCTGCCTAGTGCCCCCGCTCCCCCAGGGGCCCTCAGCTAGCGGCACATCACGCAGCCGCTATGGGGCCTCTGTGAGGCAGGGGGGCCCGCCTGTATACTACTACTACAGGTCTGTGCTATATACTACATGTCTGTGCTATATACTTCATGGCTGTTCTATATACTATGTGGGCCGTGTTATATACTATGTGGCTGTGCTATATACTATATGGGCTGTTATATGCTACGTGGGCTGTGCTATATACTACACAGCTGTTCTATACACTATGTGGGCCGTGTTATATACTATGTGGCCGTGCTTGCTATATACTATATGGGCTGTTATATGCTACATGGGCTGTGCTATATACTACATGGCTGTTCTATATACACTATGTGGGCCGTGTCATATACTATGTGGCTGTGCTATATACTATATGGGCTGTTATATGCTACATGGGCTGTGCTATATACTACATGACTGTTCTATATACCACGTGGGCTGTGCTATATACTACGTGGGCTGTTATATATACTACATGGGCCGTGTTATATACTATGTGGGCTGTGCTATATACTATGTGGCTGTGCTATATACTAAATGGGCTGTTATATGCTACGTGGGCTGTGCTATATACTACATGTCTGTGCTGTATACTACATGGCTGTTCTATATACTACGTGGGCCGTGTTATATACTATGTGGCTGTGCTATATACTATATGGGCTGTTATATGCTACGTGGGCTGTGCTACATACTACATGGCTGTTCTATATACTACGTGGGCCGTGTTATATACTATGTGGCTGTGCTATATACTATATGGGCTGTTATATGCTACGTGGGCTGTGCTATATACTATGTGGCTGTGTTATATGCTACGTGGGCTGTTATATACTCATGGCTGTGTTATATGCTACGTGGCTGTGTTATATACTACGTGGGCTGTGTTATATGCGACCATGAATCGTGGTATGTGTTAAAGGGGGGACCCACTGAGACTCTTTCGCCCGGGGCCCTTAAAAACCTGGAGCCGGCCCTGCGTAGGCCACTTCCTAGTATAATAGCTTCCTGCTGAGGAACATCATTGGATCTCTACCCTTGTTATTCTGGCTAAGCACAGCACCTTGGCCAAATGCATTGGCGTCTGAGCTAGAAACTGCAGGGTGAAGTCTGGGGCTTGCAGAACTGGGCTATTGGCAACGGCAGCCTTCAGTATTGTGAGATGACCAGTTGACTTTTTGTGGAAGCTTCTAGGACCCACATCTTCTGACCAACTTCGTACACCTGCTCCCGGGTATTTTGGTTCTACCACAGCTTCTGGCTAGCCTCGGCCTGCCCCACATTCTCATGCACCAGCTACATCATTGACTGCATTTTGTTATGGAGCCACATGACATACTTGAGGACAAATACTTCAGGTGCACTCAGTTCCCCTTTTCAGGATTCCCTTACCAGAAAAGGGGCCCCTTGACTCGTTTGCTGTACAGGAGCTCAAAGCAGGACAACCCAGTTGAGGCCTTTGGTACCTCTCAGTAAGCAAAGAGCAGGTGTGCGAAGTACCACTCCCAGTCGCACCCATGGGACTCAACCAGTATCTTAAGCATCTGATGAAGGGTACCATTGAATTGTTCACGCAAACCATTGGTCTGTGGGTGATACAAACTTGATACCAGGTGCTGCATCTGCATTTTATTACAGATGGCTTGCATTAAACGAGACATGAACTGGGTCCTCTGGTAAGTAAGCATCTCCCTGGGAAGTCCTACTCTGGAAAATATGGCCATAAGGGCATCTGCCACCTTATCGGCACTAATTGAGTGCAGAACCACTGACCTGGGGTACTGGGTAGTGTAGTCTACCACAGTGAGGATGTAACATTTTCCAGAGCTTCTAGGGATGGCCTACGGCCCAACGATGTCCACAACAATCCTCTGGAAAGGCTTCTCTATCACTGGCAAAGGGATCAGGGGAGCTTTGGGAGTAGGCCCCGACTTCCCCACTCTTTGACATGTGATACAGTAGTGGCAGTAGTTTTCAACATCTGTCCCCATTTTGCGCCAATAGAAGTGTTTGAACAGCCGTGCCTTGGTTTTGCTGACGCTAAAGTGTTCAGCCAGTGGAGTCTCATGGGCAATCCGCAACAACTCATCCCTAAACTAATAGGGCATAACCAGCTCTCTTTCCCTCAGCCACTCCTGTTTAGAATTACACGGGACAGTCTCCCAGTACAACCTCCCCTGGTCCTAGAATACTCCTTGTCGGACTCGAAGATGGGCTTCTCGCAAGGTCCTAAAACATCTCTAGACTGGCATCTGAGCACAGAGCCGCCTGGAACTCCTGGCTAAAGGGTGCCAAAAGCAACATTAAGGCCCCATCCTCACTGGAACCCTATGGGACCTGCTCTGGGTGATCTGTGTTCTGGGCACTCTGACTGCAGGTGACAGTGGTTATGTAGGCTGTCTCTCTGAGGGATAGCAACACTTTCCCATTCTGATGAACCCGCACCTTGCCACCTCGTCACTATTGCGTCAGACAAATCACATAATGCGGTCTCCCCATTGTCACCAAGGTGACATTCCGCACCACCTGGGGACACGTAAGGTTATTTTGGTACAGTTTTACACAGACACTCCCTGTCCACACAGGCCCAGAGAGGCACGGGGAGTGAGTGGATGTCGCCCACACAGTCACTGAGGTGTTACCACACTCACTTACTACCCTGACAGGCTGAGAGGCCCTTTTCACTAGTACCAGGGAAAAAGAGCACTGCCAGCCCAGTAGGACTGCTACCAGTTCCTTGTTAGATATACGCCCGGTCCATTAACGGGATTATATTGGGCCAGAAACCAACCCCGGTAGTATGGAAAGTTAAACCGAGAAAAGGACAGGTGGATTTGTGGATTGAGACAAAAGAGTAACCCAAGGTTACATTATATAATTAGTCACCTCGTGCCCACTAGACAATAGGGTACTGTCACACAGTACCATTTTGATCGCTACGACGGTACGATTCGTGACGTTCTAGCGATATCGTTACGATATCGCAGTGTCTGACACGCAGCAGCGATCAGGGATCCTGCTGAGAATCGTACGTCGTAGCAGATCGTATGGAACTTTCTTTCGTCGCTTGATCACCCGCTGACATCGCTGGATCGTTGTGTGTGACAGCGATCCAGCGATGTGTTCGCTTGTAACCAGGGTAAACATCGGGTAACTAAGCGCAGGGCCGCGCTTAGTAACCCGATGTTTACCCTGGTTACCAGCGTAAACGTAAAAAAAACAAACAGTACATACTTACATTCCGGTGTCTGTCCCCGGCGTCTCAACTTCTCTCCACTGTGTGAGCGTCTGCCAGCCGGAAAGCGAGCACAGCGGTGACGTCTGACGTCACCGCTCTGCTTTCCGGCTATGGCGCTTACACAGTGGAGAGAAGCAGAACGTCGGGGACAGACACCGGAATGTAAGTATGCACTGTTTGTTTTTTTTACGTTTACGCTGGTAACCAGGGTAAACATCGGGTTACTAAGCGCGGCCCTGCGCTTAGTTACCCGATGTTTACCCTGGTTACCGGGGACTTCGGCATCGCTCCAGCGCCGTGATTGCAACGTGTGACCGCAGTCTACGACGCTGGAGCGATAATCATACGATCGCTGCGACGTCACGGATCGTGCCGTCGTAGCGATTAAAATGGTACTGTGTGACGGTACCCTTACACTGTATACACGATAGTTATATATGTACAATGGTGAGATATGCAAATACAATAGTGGTAGGACAAAAGATATAAGCAGATGGATAATGTAATTTACTAAGGTTGATGTTCGACCATGTGTGCGCTGGGCCGCAGGGGAGCATTTGCTGCCAGCTGGATCCTAGGTCCTTCACAGCACGTTACTCAGCATGACCTCACTATCAAAGTGGACTACATGCATAACATAGAGAGAGACCATATCGGCTTACACTAGCCTTTATCCCTTCTGGGTCACTCTCCTCCTGCCCTTTGGGCTGAGTCCAAATCCCCTCCCCTTGCCTCAAGCAGCTAAAAACTCACAAACCAAAGGTGAGTTATAACTCTTTAAGAGATGGTACTAGAGAGGCGGTTTTGATGCCATCAGATCCGGCTGGTCCTCTGAGGCTAAACAAATCTTTGCTATCTGGTTCCTATTAGCCATTCTAAGTATCTCCCCTCGCTGGGGTGTTAGAACGGATCGAGACCCTTAGAGGTGTTTGGTTCATTCCAGAGATCTTGAAAATGTAAACAATGTACTGCTAAGGCTGGTTTCACATTTGCGGTTGTGTCCGCAGCGTTTCTGACGCATACATCTGCATGCGTCTTGATTTCATATCTTTAACATTGTAACAACAAAAAGTGGGTGAGCGGGCACCGTCCATTTGAAATTAATTAAAGGGGATCACCATATGCATACTCTAACAGTATACCACATAAGCAAACGTGTATGCACAAACTTGGGATCACCACACAGTAATTAGAAAAATATACACAATCTTTATTTAGAAACAGTCCACAAAAAACAATTTAAAAACATTTAAAAACCCACACCATCATAGTGGGGTACTGAGTCCATAACAATAATTGACAAATGTCACAAAATAATTGTAAAACACACCACAGCCTAATATTTGATATAATATCAATGCACATAACCAGATCACATATATTGACCCATATACAAAGGTTGCATTGACAATCACACTGTGTACCAGTGTGATTGGCTGATATAAAAGAGCCTGCCAAAAAAAAAAACAAAAAAAAAAAACCTAATTTCCTAGCTATGAACCCTCATAGGGAAATAGAGGGGAAGAAAGGAGGGCATTGGAACAAAGTCCCAAATACTAGGGATATATGAAAATACAAAAAATGCCCTATACCTACTTCAACCCTTCAATAAAGGCTCTTACCCAGCTTTCCGGGGTGAAATACCCTGCAACCCTGTGCTGTGCAGTTTATCCGATCAAAGGGGCTGTGTGGATACAAAGACCCACGCGTATCGACGCTGCCTGCGTCTTCCTCAAGGTCAGTAAGCTCCCAAGTGGTATGTTTCTGGGTTTAAATAGCTGCTTATTCTTCCTATTTAAACCCAGAAACATACCACTTGGGAGCTTACTGACCTTGAGGAAGACGCAGGCAGCGTCGATACGCGTGGGTCTTTGTATCCACACAGCCCCTTTGATCGGATAAACTGCACAGCACAGGGTTGCAGGGTATTTCACCCCGGAAAGCTGGGTAAGAGCCTTTATTGAAGGGTTGAAGTAGGTATAGGGCATTTTTTGTATTTTCATATATCCCTAGTATTTGGGACTTTGTTCCAATGCCCTCCTTTCTTCCCCTCTATTTCCCTATGAGGGTTCATAGCTAGGAAATTAGGTTTTTTGGGTTTTTTTTGGCAGGCTCTTTTATATCAGCCAATCACACTGGTACACAGTGTGATTGTCAATGCAACCTTTGTATATGGGTCAATATATGTGATCTGTTTATGTGCATTGATATTATATCAAATATTAGGCTGTGGTGTGTTTTACAATTATTTTGTGACATTTGTCAATTATTGTTATGGACTCAGTACCCCACTACGATGGTGTGGGTTTTTAAATGTTTTTAAATTGTTTTTTGTGGACTGTTTCTAAATAAAGATTGTGTATATTTTTCTAATTACTGTGTGGTGATCCCAAGTTTGTGCATACATGTTTGCTTATGTGGTATATCTTTAACATTGTAGACGCAGGTGCATGCGATTGCATGCGTTCGCCCACGTTTGCTTGCGCATGCATATTTTTGCGGTTTGCGGCTGGGCGCGGCTAACGTATCATGTTGCATTTTTTTGTGGCGGCAAATTTCCGCCACTATACACATGCGGATGCTTGCGGAAGGAGTGCGTCAAACAAACGCATTACAGTCTATGGTAATGCATTGGTACGCAAAGACATGTGTACGATTGAGTTTGCGTACGCATGCGTTTTTAGGAGTAAACATGTCTAGGAACTGGTTTTAAGCCAACCCCCAAACAAAGCTTATAAAAGAAGGTGTGGGCAGTGGAAGTCCATTACTCTCAAGACTCTACTAGGATTGCAGCATCTTTTTTGGAAGCATCACAATACTCTGACTATAATGTGAGTATACAAACTATATGTCTGCCTGTCTGTTTTTTCTCCCTGTAGTCTGTAATCATTTCTGTCTCTCTTGCAGCATTCCTCATCATGTCCTCTGTCATGATTCTCAATGGCGAGAGAACATAGCCCAGCATATATGAGAACTAGCTCTTGGAAGATGGAAACTATACTGACCATGAACTAAACCTGCCGCACAACTAGAAGTGGCCGGGTAGCATGCCTACGTTTTTTAACCCTAGATGCCCAGCGCCAGCCGGAGAACTACCTAATCCTAGCAGAGGAAAAGACAGTCCTGGCTCACCTCTAGAGAAATTTTCCCAAAAGGCAGACAGAGGCCCCCACATATATTGGCAGTGATTTTAGATGAAATGACAAACGTAGTATGAAAATAGGTTTAGCAAAATCGAGGTCCGCTTTCTAGATAGCAGGAAGACAGAAAGGACACTTTCATGGTCAGCAGAAAACCCTATCAAAACACCATCCAGAAATTCCTTTAAGACTCTAGCATTAACTCATAACACCAGAGTGGCAATTTCCGATCACAAGAGCTTTCCAGACACAGTAACGAAACAGCAGCTGTGAACAGGAACAAAATGCAAAAACACACAAGGACAAAAGTCCAACTTAGCTGGGAGTTGTCTAGTAGCAGGAACAAGCACAGAAGGCTTCTGATTACATTGTTGACCGGCAAGAAACTGACAGAGGAGCAAGGTTATATAGCGACTCCCACATCCTGATAGGAGCAGGTGAACAGAGGGGATGATGCACACAAGTTCAATTCCACAAGTGGCCACCGGGGGAGCCCAGAATCCAATTTCACAACAGTACCCCCCCCTCAAGGAGGGGGCACCGAACCCTCACCAGAACCACCAGGGCGATCAGGATGAGCCCTATGAAAGGCACGGACAAGATCGGAGGCATGAACATCAGAGGCAGTGACCCAAGAATTATCCTCCTGACCGTATCCCTTCCATTTGACCAGATACTGGAGTCTCCGTCTGGAAACACGAGAGTCTAAGATCTTTTCCACAACGTACTCCAACTCACCCTCAACCAACACCGGAGCAGGAGGCTCAACGGAAGGCACAACCGGTACCTCATACCTGCGCAACAATGACCGATGAAAAACATTATGAATCGAAAAGGATGCAGGGAGGTCCAAACGGAAGGACACAGGGTTAAGAATCTCCAATATCTTGTACGGGCCGATGAACCGAGGCTTAAACTTAGGAGAAGAAACCCTCATAGGGACAAAACGAGAAGACAACCACACCAAGTCCCCAACACAAAGCCGAGGACCAACACGACGACGGCGGTTGGCAAAAAGCTGAGTCTTCTCCTGGGACAACTTCAAATTGTCCACCACCTGCCCCCAAATCTGATGCAACCTCTCCACCACAGCATCCACTCCAGGACAATCCGAAGATTCCACTTGACCGGAGGAAAATCGAGGATGAAACCCCAAATTACAGAAAAACGGGGACACCAAGGTGGCAGAGCTGGCCCGATTATTGAGGGCGAACTCCGCCAAAGGCAAAAAAGCAACCCAATCATCCTGATCCGCAGACACAAAACACCTCAAATATGTCTCCAAGGTCTGATTAGTCCGCTCGGTCTGGCCATTAGTCTGAGGATGGAAAGCAGACGAAAAAGACAAATCTATGCCCATCCTAGCACAGAATGCCCGCCAAAATCTAGACACGAATTGGGTCCCTCTGTCAGAAACGATATTCTCAGGAATACCATGCAAACGAACAACATTTTGAAAAAACAGAGGAACCAACTCGGAAGAAGAAGGCAACTTAGGCAAGGGAACCAGATGGACCATCTTAGAGAAACGGTCACACACCACCCAGATGACAGACATCTTCTGAGAAACAGGCAGATCCGAAATAAAATCCATCGAGATGTGCGTCCAAGGCCTCTTCGGGATAGGCAAGGGCAACAACAATCCACTAGCCCGAGAACAACAAGGCTTGGCCCGAGCACAAACGTCACAAGACTGCACAAAGCCTCGCACATCTCGTGACAGGGAAGGCCACCAGAAGGACCTTGCCACCAAATCCCTGGTACCAAAGATTCCAGGATGACCTGCCAACGCAGAAGAATGAACCTCAGAGATGACTCTACTGGTCCAATCATCAGGAACAAACAGTCTACCAGGTGGGCAACGATCAGGTCTATCCGCCTGAAACTCCTGCAAGGCCCGCCGCAGGTCTGGAGAAACGGCAGACAATATCACTCCATCTTTAAGGATACCTGTGGGCTCAGAATTACCAGGGGAGTCAGGCTCAAAACTCCTAGAAAGGGCATCCGCCTTAACATTCTTAGAACCCGGTAGGTACGACACCACAAAATTAAACCGAGAGAAAAACAACGACCAGCGCGCCTGTCTAGGATTCAGGCGCCTGGCAGACTCAAGGTAAATTAAATTTTTGTGGTCAGTCAATACCACCACCTGATGTCTGGCCCCCTCAAGCCAGTGACGCCACTCCTCAAAAGCCCACTTCATGGCCAAAAGCTCCCGATTCCCAATATCATAATTCCGCTCGGCGGGCGAAAATTTACGGGAAAAAAAAGCACAAGGTCTCATCACGGAGCAGTCGGAACTTCTCTGCGACAACACCGCCCCAGCTCCGATTTCAGAAGCGTCGACCTCAACCTGAAAAGGAAGAGCAACATCAGGCTGACGCAACACTGGGGCGGAAGAAAAGCGGCGCTTGAGCTCCCGAAAGGCCTCCACAGCCTCAGGGGACCAATCAGCAACATCAGCACCCTTCTTAGTCAAATCAGTCAATGGTTTTACAACATCAGAAAAACCAGCAATAAATCGACGATAAAAGTTAGCAAAGCCCAAAAATTTCTGAAGACTCTTAAGAGAAGAGGGTTGCGTCCAATCACCAATAGCCTGAACCTTGACAGGATCCATCTCGATGGAAGAGGGGGAAAAAATGTATCCCAAGAAAGAAATCTTTTGAACCCCAAAAACACACTTAGAACCCTTCACACACAAGGAATTAGACCGCAAAACCTGAAAAACCCTCCTGACCTGCTGGACATGAGAGTCCCAGTCATCCGAAAAAATCAGAATATCATCCAGATACACAATCATAAATTTATCCAAATAATCGCGGAAAATGTCATGCATAAAGGACTGGAAGACTGAAGGGGCATTTGAAAGACCAAAAGGCATCACCAAATACTCAAAATGGCCCTCGGGCGTATTAAATGCGGTTTTCCACTCATCCCCCTGCTTGATTCGCACCAAATTATACGCCCCACGGAGATCAATCTTAGAGAACCACTTGGCCCCCTTTTTACGAGCAAACAAATCAGTAAGCAGTGGTAGCGGATATTGATATTTAACCGTGATTTTATTCAAAAGTCGATAATCAATACACGGCCTCAAAGAGCCGTCTTTCTTAGACACAAAGAAAAAACCGGCTCCTAAGGGAGATGACGAAGGACGAATATGTCCCTTTTCCAAGGACTCCTTTATATATTCTCGCATAGCAGCGTGTTCAGGCACAGACAGATTAAATAAACGACCCTTAGGGTATTTACTACCCGGAATCAAGTCTATGGCACAATCGCACTCCCGGTGCGGAGGTAGTGAACCAACCTTGGGTTCTTCAAAAACGTCACGAAAGTCAGACAAGAATTCAGGAATCTCAGAGGGAATAGATGATGAAATGGAAACCAAAGGTACGTCCCCATGAGTTCCTTTACATCCCCAGCTTAACACAGACATAGCTCTCCAGTCGAGGACTGGGTTATGAGATTGCAGCCATGGCAATCCCAGCACCAAAACATCATGTAGATTATACAGCACCAGAAAGCGAATAACCTCCTGGTGATCCGGATTAACACGCATAGTTACTTGTGTCCAGTATTGTGGTTTATTACTAGCCAATGGGGTGGAGTCAATCCCTTTCAGAGGTATCGGAGCCTCCAGTGGCTCCAAATCATACCCACAGCGTTTGGCAAAGGACCAATCCATAAGACTCAAAGCAGCGCCAGAGTCGACATAGGCGTCCGCGGTAATAGATGACAAAGAACAAATCAGGGTCACAGATAGAATAAACTTAGACTGTAAAGTGCTAATTGAAACGGACTTGTCAGGCTTCTTAGTACGCTTAAAGCATGCTGATATAACATGAGTTGAATCACCACAATAGAAGCACAACCCATTTTTTCGTCTAAAATTCTGCCGCTCGCTTCTGGACAGAATTCTATCACATTGCATATTTTCTGGCGTTTTCTCAGTAGACACCGCCAAATGGTGCACAGGTTTGCGCTCCCGCAGACGCCTATCGATCTGAATAGCCATCGTCATGGACTCATTCAGACTCGCAGGCACAGGGAACCCCACCATAACATCCTTAATGGCATCAGAGAGACCTTCTCTGAAAATCGCCGCCAGGGCGCACTCATTCCACTGAGTAAGCACAGACCATTTGCGGAATTTTTGGCAGTATATTTCAGCTTCATCTTGCCCCTGAGACAAGGACATCAAGGCCTTTTCCGCCTGAAGCTCTAAATGAGGTTCCTCATAAAGCAACCCCAAGGCCAGAAAAAACGCATCCACATTGAGCAACGCAGGATCCCCTGGTGCCAATGCAAAAGCCCAGTCTTGAGGGTCGCCCCAGAGCAAGAAAATTACAATCCTGACCTGCTGTGCAGGGTCTCCGGCAGAGCGAGACTTCAGGGACAAAAACAATTTGCAATTATTTTTAAAATTTTGAAAGTGAGATCTATTCCCCGAGAAGAATTCAGGCAAAGGAATTCTAGGCTCAGACATAGGTGCATGAACAACAAAATCTTGCAAATTTTGTACCTTTGTGGCGAGATTATTCAAACCTGTAGCTACACTCTGAAGATCCATTTGAAACAGGTGAACACAGAGCCATTCAAGGATTAGAAGGAGAGAAAGAGAGGAAGGCTGCAGTATAGGCAGACTAGCAAGTGATTCAATTAAGAGCACACTCAGAACTAGAGGGAAAAAAAAAAAAAAAATTGTAGCAGACTTCTTTTTTCTCTCCTTTCTCAGCCAGTAATTTAACCCTTTTTTTGGCCGGTCAAACTGTCATGATTCTCAATGGCGAGAGAACATAGCCCAGCATATATGAGAACTAGCTCTTGGAAGATGGAAACTATACTGACCATGAACTAAACCTGCCGCACAACTAGAAGTGGCCGGGTAGCATGCCTACGTTTTTTAACCCTAGATGCCCAGCGCCAGCCGGAGAACTACCTAATCCTAGCAGAGGAAAAGACAGTCCTGGCTCACCTCTAGAGAAATTTTCCCAAAAGGCAGACAGAGGCCCCCACATATATTGGCAGTGATTTTAGATGAAATGACAAACGTAGTATGAAAATAGGTTTAGCAAAATCGAGGTCCGCTTTCTAGATAGCAGGAAGACAGAAAGGACACTTTCATGGTCAGCAGAAAACCCTATCAAAACACCATCCAGAAATTCCTTTAAGACTCTAGCATTAACTCATAACACCAGAGTGGCAATTTCCGATCACAAGAGCTTTCCAGACACAGTAACGAAACAGCAGCTGTGAACAGGAACAAAATGCAAAAACACACAAGGACAAAAGTCCAACTTAGCTGGGAGTTGTCTAGTAGCAGGAACAAGCACAGAAGGCTTCTGATTACATTGTTGACCGGCAAGAAACTGACAGAGGAGCAAGGTTATATAGCGACTCCCACATCCTGATAGGAGCAGGTGAACAGAGGGGATGATGCACACAAGTTCAATTCCACAAGTGGCCACCGGGGGAGCCCAGAATCCAATTTCACAACAGTCCTCCAGTGAAGAGCAGACCTCACAGAGTGGACAGGAGACTGAAGTGAGTACATTTGCTACTGATTGGTAAGTATTCACTGTCATTTTTACACATGTGGCAAAATTTTTCTTTTTCTTTTTACAGAACCATTCCAATGTAGATGAGCTGGAGCAGCAGGCCCAAGTTCCGGTGGCAAGACGGCGTGTAAGAATTCTTGACTGTTTTTATTTATTCTTGACTGTTTTTTTTCTTTTTGACTGTTTTTATTTATTCTTGACTGGTTTTTTTTCTTATTGAGTGTTTTTGTATTGATTGTTTTACCTTTCCAACATTAAAGTCTTTCTTTCATTTCTGGGTTCCACAATGAGAATAGGAATTCCTTGATAACGACCTCCTCATCACATTGGTGCAGGAGCGAATTGCGTTGTGGGACACCCGGGAGCAACAGCACTCGGACGCTGTGGTGATTCTGTGGCTGTGGAATGAGATAGCCCAAGCGCTGATGGATAACGGGAACAATGCCACGCCATGAGGCAGAAACGCTTTTCGTATTGCAATGTGGTGTGATGCGGCAGTGAACCTGAAGGCCAGGATCACACAATCGTGTGTGATGCGATAAACTCCTGCGAGTTTCTCACATCACACACGGTTGTGTGATCCCAGCCTAAAGAGCATTGTTTAACTTTTTTTCCCTATTCACAGTGAACAAAGTCAAAACCCGTTGTCGTTCGATGAAGGATCGCTTCAACAAGGACCTGAGACAGGAGATCCAAGTTCGCAGTGGTACTGCAGCAAGGATAGGGAAATACAAATACCACTGGGTTCTGGATTTCCTGAGGCCTGTCTTTGCTCAGGTAAGTATTTTTCCGCTGTATTCCATTGTGTTGTATTCCCTAATCTGAATTTTTCTATTCCACAGGAGTTGGCACTTACAATTGTTATTTTTTTGGAGTAATTTTTGATTTTTCCTTTCACAGAACCTGAAGCAACACCCTCAAACCTGGATCGTCCTCTGGAGCGGTCCCTCATCGAACAGCCACGGACCAGTCCCAGCCATCCACCAGCGAAGCAGCAAGTGGGCCGGTGTCACAGTCTGGAGAACAGGCAGCTGGTCCTTCAGGTGTTCCCCTGTCCCAGTCCCCTGCCTTTTTTGGGGGGTTCTTCCCGCCAGTGGCAGAAGGCCTCGGACAGGTCACTCATGCCCGAGTTTATTCACTTGAGCTCGGTCTTCTAGAATGGCTTGAAGGCGCTGGGAGATAGCCTGGAAAGTGGTCTGACCCATATTAACACACTTTTCCAGGATGTCAACCAATGCCTTAACCATCTGGAAGCCGACCTCCAGAGACCAGCACACCATTTTTTTAATAAGATAGAGCAGGGCATGTCGGAACACCTTACGCTTGAACTCAAGCTCAATCTGATGCAGGCCTGCAATGCTGCTTACGTTCAGGCTATGCAGCTGACTCGGTACGTCCAGCAGCCACAGGTGGTATTTCCACCTGTGTCACAAATTACACACTTATCCTCAATATTGAGTCCTGCTGCATACCACTGTATGGCCACCACCATGCCCAGTCCTGCCGCACACCACTACACAGCCACCACCATGCCGGGTGCTGCTGAAAGCCACTCCACTATCGCCACCATGCTGAGTCCTGCTCCTGCACAACTGTCCACCGCTGTTATGATCCTAGTGGCAAGGATCGCAGGTCGGACTAGCTAAGTAACTGAACAGACTACTAGCTCTGGGGAAGTGGTAACTAGATTGACCGCAACCTGATCCTATCCGCAAACAACTATAGGCAGCCGTGGAACGTTACCTAAAAATCCTAGACGTCTCGTCACGGCCTGAGAAACTGACTATTCCTGGAGGGAAAGTAAGTCCTCACTTGCCTCAGTGGAATGACCCCAAAGATATAGAATAGCCCCCCACAAATATTAACAGTGAGTTAAGGGGAAAGCACAAACGCAGAGATGAAATCAGATTTAGCAAATGAGGCCCGCTAATACTAGATAGCAGAAAATAGGAAGGGAACTGTGCGGTCAATAAAAAACCCTATTCAAAATATCCACGCAGAGATTGCTCGAGCCCCTGCACCAACTAACGGTGCGGGGGAAGCAACTCCGTACCCCAGAGCTTACCAGCAAAAAGAAATCACATATTAGCAAGCTGGACTAGACTCATCATACACAGAAATCATATTGCAGGCAGATGAGCAAAAAATATTCAAACAGAATTTAGCTTATCCTGAAGAGGCAGAAAACGAGATAATCAGGAGTAATCAGAATAGCACTGAATACATTGACAGCCGGCAACAAGTGGAAGTGAAGCAGAGCTAAATAGGAGCCTCCCTGGTGAATAACGAGGCAGCTGATCCAGCAGACCCGCAGGATAATAAACCAAACCACCAGGGGGAGCCAAAAAACCAAAGTCACACAATACCATCTGTGACCACAAGAGGGAGCCTGAAAACGGAGTTCACAACAGTACCCCCCCTTAAGGAGGGGTCACCGAACCCTCATCAAAACCCCCAGGGCGATCAGTATGAGCCACATGGAAGGCACGAACCAAATCGGCCGCATGAACATCAGAGGCGACAACCCAGGAATTATCCTCCTGACCATAGCCTTTCCACTTAACCAAATACTGAAGCCTCCGTCTAGAAATACGAGAATCCAAGATCTTCTCCACCACGTATTCCAATTCTCCCTCAACCAGCACAGGGGCAGGAGGCTCAACCGAAGGAACCACAGGCACCACATACCTCCGCAACAACGACCGATGGAACACATTATGAATAGCAAACGATGCCGGGAGGTCCAAACGAAATGACACAGGGTTAAGGACTTCCAAAATCTTATAAGGACCGATAAACCGAGGCTTAAACTTAGGAGAGGAGACCTTCATAGGAACAAAGCGAGAAGACAACCACACCAAATCCCCAACGCGAAGTCGGGGACCCACACAGCGACGGCGGTTGGCAAAGCGCTGAGCCTTCTCTTGTGACAGCTTCAAATTGTCCACCACATGATTCCAAATCTGATGCAACCTATCCACCACAACATCCACTCCAGGACAGTCAGAAGACTCCACCTGACCCGAGGAAAAACGAGGATGAAACCCTGAATTACAAAAAAAAGGCGAAACCAAAGTAGCAGAACTAGCCCGATTATTAAGGGCAAACTCGGCCAATGGCAAAAAAGTCACCCAGTCGTCCTGATCAGCAGAAACAAAACATCTTAAATAGGTTTCCAAAGTCTGATTAGTGCGCTCGGTTTGGTCATTCGTCTGAGGATGGAAGGCCGACGAAAAAGACAAATTAATGCCCATCTTAGCACAAAAGGTCCGCCAAAATCTAGACACAAACTGGGATCCTCTGTCGGAAACAATATTTTCAGGGATCCCGTGCAAACGAACCACATTTTGAAAAAACAGAGGAACCAACTCGGAGGAGGAAGGCAACTTAGGCAAGGGCACCAAATGGACCATTTTAGAAAAACGATCACACACCACCCAAATGACCGACATTCTCTGAGAGACAGGGAGATCTGAAATAAAATCCATGGAAATGTGCGTCCAAGGCCTCTTCGGGACAGGCAAAGGCAACAACAAGCCACTGGCACGAGAACAGCAAGGCTTAGCCCGAGCACAAATTCCACAAGACTGCACAAAGGAACGCACATCCCGCGACAAGGAAGGCCACCAGAAGGACCTAGCCACCAAATCTCTGGTACCAAAAATCCCAGGATGGCCTGCCAACACCGAAGAATGAACCTCGGAAATAACTCTGCTGGTCCATCTATCCGGGACAAACAGTCTCTCCGGTGGACAACGGTCAGGTCTATCCGCCTGAAACTCCTGCAGCACTCGTCGCAAATCTGGGGAGATGGCAGACAAAATCACCCCTTCTCTGAGGATACCAGCTGGCTCTGAATCACCAGGAGAGTCAGGCACAAAACTCCTGGAAAGAGCATCAGCCTTCACATTCTTCGAACCAGGCAGGTATGAGACCACTAAATCAAAACGAGAGAAAAACAACGACCAACGAGCCTGTCTAGGATTCAGCCGCTTGGCCGACTCGAGATAAATCAAATTCTTGTGATCAGTCAAGACCACCACACGATGCTTAGCTCCCTCGAGCCAATGTCGCCACTCCTCAAATGCCCACTTCATAGCCAACAACTCCCGATTACCAACATCATAATTCCGCTCGGCAGGCGAAAACTTTCTTGAAAAGAAAGCACATGGCTTCATCAAAGAGCCATCAGAGCTTCTCTGTGACAAAACAGCCCCCGCTCCCATCTCAGAAGCATCAACCTCGACCTGGAAAGGAAGGGAGACGTCTGGCTGACATAAGACCGGAGCCGAAGAAAACCGGCGCTTCAGCTCCCGAAAGGCCTCCACAGCCGCAGGAGACCAATTAGTAACATCAGAACCCTTCTTGGTCAAATCCGTCAATGGCTTAACAACACCAGAAAAATTAGCGATGAAGCGACGGTAAAAATTAGCAAAACCCAAGAACGTCTGAAGACTCTTAACAGATGTAGGCTGAGTCCAGTCATGAATAGCCTGAACCTTGACTGCGTCCATCTCAATAGCAGAAGGAGAAAAAATGAAACCCAAAAAAGAGACCTTCTGGACTCCAAAAAGACATTTTGAGCCCTTCACAAATAAAGCATTGGCACGCAGGACCTGAAACACCATCCTGACCTGCTTAACATGGGACTCCCAATCATCCGAAAAAAACAGAATATCATCCAGATACACAATCATAAATTTATCCAGATATTCGCGGATGATGTCGTGCATAAAGGACTGAAAGACAGAAGGAGCGTTAGAAAGTCCAAAAGGCATCACCAATTACTCAAAATGGCCTTCGGGCGTATTAAATGCAGTTTTCCATTCATCACCCTGCTTAATACGCACAAGGTTATACACACCACGAAGATCTATCTTGGTGAACCAACTAGACCCCCTAATGCGAGCAAACAGATCAGATAACAATGGCAAAGGATACTGAAATTTGACCGTGATTTTGTTTAGAAGGCGATAATCAATACAAGGTCTCAAGGAACCATCCTTCTTAGCCACAAAAAAGAACCCCGCACCAAGAGGGGAGGAGGAGGGGCGAATAAGTCCTTTCTCCAAAGACTCCTTTATATAACTCCGCATAGCAGCATGCTCCGGCACTGACAAATTGAAAAGTCGTCCCTTAGGAAACTTACTACCAGGAATCAAATTTATAGCACAATCACAATCCCTATGAGGAGGTAGAGAACTGAGTTTGGGCTCATCAAATACATCCTGGTAATCTGACAAAAACGCAGGGACCTCAGAAGGAGTGGATGAAGCAATTGACACCACAGGAGCGTCGCCATGAATTCCCTGACAACCCCAACTTGACACAGACATTGCTTTCCAATCCAGGACTGGATTATGAGTCTGCAACCATGGCAGGCCCAACATGACAACATCATGCAATTTATGCAATACAAGAAAGCGAATCACCTCCTGATGAACAGGAGTCATGCACATGGTCACTTGTATCCAGTACTGAGGTTTATTCGTAGCCAATGGTGTAGCATCAATTCCCCCTAATGGAATAGGGAATTTTAAAGGCTCCAAAACAAAACCACAGCGCCTGGCAAATGACAAATCCATCAGACTCAGGGCAGCACCTGAATCCACAAAAGCCATAACCGGGTAAGATGACAGGGAACAAATCAGGGTAACAGACAAAATAAACTTAGGCTGTAAAGTACCGATGGTGACAGATTTATCAACCTTTTTTTTGTGCTTAGAGCATGCTGAGATAACATGAGCTGAGTCACCATAGTAAAAGCACAACCCATTTTGCCGTCTATAATTTTGCCGTTCACTTCTGGTCAGAATTCTATCACATTGCATAGACTCAGGTGTCTGTTCAGAAGACACCGCCAAATGGTGCGCAGGTTTGCGCTCCCGCAAACGCCGATCAATCTGAATGGCCAGAGTCATTGACTCATTCAGACCTGCAGGCGTAGGGAACCCCACCATGACATTCTTAATGGCTTCAGAAAGACCTTTTCTGAAATTTGCAGCCAGGGCACACTCATTCCATTGAGTAAGCACCGACCATTTCCGAAATTTCTGGCAGTACACCTCTGCATCATCTTGCCCCTGAGAGAGGGCCAACAATGCTTTTTCAGCCTGGTTCTCCAGATTAGGTTCCTCATAGAGCAATCCAAGGGCCAGAAAAAAGGCATCCACACTGAGCAATGCAGGATCCCCTGGAGCCAATGCGAAAGCCCAATCTTGAGGATCGCCACGCAAGAAAGAAATAATAATCTTAACTTGCTGAACAGAATCCCCAGAGGAACAAGGTTTCAAAGAAAGAAACAACTTGCAATTGTTCTTAAAATTCAGGAACCTAGATCTATCTCCAGAAAACAACTCCGGAATAGGTATTCTAGGCTCTGACATAGGACTGTGCACAACAAAATCCTGAATACTTTGTACCCTTGCAGCAAGATGATCTACACTGGAGGCTAAACTCTGGATATCCATATCAGCAGCTGAACTCAGAGCCACACCAAGATTAAGAGGAGGAGAGAAGCCAGACACACAGCAGCTAGACACACGGCAGCAAAAAAATAAATAAATAAATAAATATCTCCAAGCTTCTTTTCTCCTGCTTCTGCTAAGCAATTAACACTTTATAGGCCGGCTGTACTGTTATGATCCTAGTGGCAAGGATCGCAGGTCGGACTAGCTAAGTAACTGAACAGACTACTAGCTCTGGGGAAGTGGTAACTAGATTGACCGCAACCTGATCCTATCCGCAAACAACTATAGGCAGCCGTGGAACGTTACCTAAAAATCCTAGACGTCTCGTCACGGCCTGAGAAACTGACTATTCCTGGAGGGAAAGTAAGTCCTCACTTGCCTCAGTGGAAGACCCCAAAGATATAGAATAGCCCCCCACAAATATTAACAGTGAGTTAAGGGGAAAGCACAAACGCAGAGATGAAATCAGATTTAGCAAATGAGGCCTGCTAATACTAGATAGCAGAAAATAGGAAGGAAACTGTGCGGTCAATAAAAAACCCTATTCAAAATATCCACGCAGAGATTGCTCGAGCCCCCGCACCAACTAACGGTGCGGGGGAAGCAACTCCGTACCCCAGAGCATATCAGCAAAAAGAAATCACATGTTAGCAAGCTGGACTAGACTCATCATACACAGAAATCATATTGCAGGCAGATGAGCAAAAAATATTCAAACAGAATTTAGCTTATCCTGAAGAGGCAGAAAATGAGATAATCAGGAGTAATCAGAATAGCACTGAATACATTGACAGCCGGCAACAAGTGGAAGTGAAGCAGAGCTAAATAGGAGCCTCCCTGGTGAATAACGAGGCAGCTGATCCAGCAGACCCGCAGGATAATAAACCAAACCACCAGGGGGAGCCAAAAAACCAAAGTCACACAATACCATCTGTGACCACAAGAGGGAGCCTGAAAACGGAGTTCGCAACACACCGCCACCAGTCCTAAGCTGTCTACAGATCCTGCACAGCTATCCACCGCCACCACCACTAGGTCGCCTCAAGATCCTGCACGGCTGTCTACCACCACCACCACTAGGCCGCCTCAACATCCTGCACGGCGGTTCATGGCCACCACCACTAGGCCGCCTCAAGATCCTACACGTCGTCCACCGCCACCACCACTAGGCCACCTCAAGATCCTGCTCGGCTGTCCACCTCCACCACCACTAGGCCACCTCAAGATCCTGCACGGCTGTCCACCGCCACCACCAGGCCGGGTCCACATTCTCAATGCCCTGCTGACCCCACCACTCCCACCCTCCAAAAGAGATACAAAAAAGGAGGCTGCCACATAAAACGGGACAGAAAGCTAAAAAGACTCGTGCCAGCAGAACTGTCCTACTACCTCCACCCTCACCTCCCAATGTGTCTGTGTTGTCCAGTTTTTCTCTCCCTTCCAATGTGTCTCTCCCATTCCATGCTTCCACTCCTAATGTGTCTACTTCCATCTTTGACCTCCCAGACCCCACAGGTTTAGTTATCCCTTCCCCTGGAACCCCTTCATCGTCCACACGTAGCCAATCCTCCCAGCTCCACACCCCCAGGTCCATAACATTTCCCCCTCATTCGTTCGGAAAAGTTATTTTTTTTTACTTGTGTGGTTAATAAATTTGTGTTGTTGTTCCCCAATTACTGCTTGTTCTTTGTCTCTTTCATCGCCAGCAACACACACCGTGCGCTGTCAACACACGTCGCCGTCTACACACGGTGTTTTTGCCACCTCATAACTCCATGACACACATTCTGCTGCCCCTCTTCTTTATTTGCTTTAAACTGCAGCTTTGCTTATTGTGTCTGTGTTGGAGCTATGAGATGGCAAAAGCACAAAGAGGACAGAAAATCCTCCAAAAATATATATTAATACAGCACAAAAGGTCAGGGGTCAGCAATGCTCACCTACCCAGGTGTCAGCACTAGTGCACTCAGGATGCTGTTTTCTGCATCCTGAGTGCACTAGTTCTGAAACATGGGCAGGTGAGTAAAGATATGAGGTGGATTAACGCCATCATCTCTTCAGTCTGCATTAATATATTGAACTATATAAATGCAGACTGAAGAGATGATGGAGCTAATCCAACGTCAACTACCATAGCACTGACCTCAGAGAGAAGAGGTGGAGTGTATTGCATGGGTTACATAACCCAATTTTTAGAATTCAGTCCCTGTCTCATGCAATCTGCATGATACAGAAAGTGGATTTTATAAAAACTGTAGTTGTGAACCGGTAATCACCTTAATAAACTTTTAAAAAATTTATTGTAACATAGAGGGCACTTTGAACAGGTGTTTAACTAGAGGTGTTTTATTGACAGCTAACGTTTAAGGTACATTTTAATAATTCCAGGTACAATAAAATTACATAACATTACAAGAACGCTAAACCATGTCATCTTGCCAGCATAAACGTCCACTCTCAGAAACAAAGTAGGACGCAAATGTATCCCTCCTTTGGGCAACTTCATCTGTTGTCCTGAGAGGGTGATGATGGTAATCTGGCAATGGGTTAGAAACAGGTTCATAGTTACATAGTTACATAGTTATTAAGGTTGAAGGAAGACTTTAAGTCCATCTAGTTCAACCCATAGCCTAGCATGCCCTAACATGTTGATCCAGGGGAAGGCAAAAAAAAACCCATGTGGTAAGAGTAAGCTCCATCATGGGGAAAAAAAATTCCTTCCCGACCCCACATACGGCAATCAGACTAGTTCCCTGGATCAACGCCTTATCAAGGAATCTAATATATATACCCTGTAATATACTTTTCCAGAAAGGTATCCAGTCCCCTCTTAAATTGAAGCAATGAGTCACTCATTACAACATCATACGGCAGAGAGTTCCATAGTCTCACTGCTCTTACAGTAAAGAATCCGCGTCTGTTATTATGCTTAAACCTTTTTTCCTCCAGACGTAGAGGATGCCCCCTTGTCCCTGTCACCGGTCTATGATTAAAAAGATCAGCAGAAAGGTCTTTGTACTGTCCCCTCATATATTTATACATTAACATAAGATCACCCCTTAGTCTTCGTTTTTCCAAACTAAATAGCCCCAAGTGTAATAACCTGTCTTGGTATTGCAGACCCCCCAGTCCTCTAATAACCTTGGTCGCTCTTCTCTGCACCCGCTCCAGTTCAGCTATGTCTTTCTTATACACCGGAGACCAGAACTGTGCACAGTATTCTAAGTGTGGTCGAACTAGTGACTTGTATAGAGGTAAAATTATGTTCTCCTCATGAGCATCTATGCCTCTTTTAATGCATCCCATTATTTTATTTGCCTTTGTAGCAGCTGCCTGACACTGGCCACTGAATATGAGTTTGTCATCCACCCATACACCCAGGTCTTTTTCATTGACGGTTTTGCCCAGAGTTTTAGAATTAAGCACATAGTTATACATCTTATTACTTCTACCCAAGTGCATGACCTTACATTTATCCCCATTAAAGCTCATTTGCCATTTATCAGCCCAAGCTTCTAGTTTACATAAATCAGCCTGTAATATAAAATTGTCCTCCCCTGTATTGATTACCCTGCAGAGTTTAGTGTCATCTGCAAATATTGAAATTCTACTCTGAATGCCCCCTACAAGGTCATTAATAAATATGTTAAAAAGAAGAGGGCCCAATACTGACCCCTGTGGTACCCCACTACTAACCGTGACCCAGTCCGAGTGTGCTCCATTAATAACCACCCTTTGTTTCCTATCCCTGAGCCAACTCTCAACCCACTTGCACATATTTTCCCCTATCCCCATTATTCTCATTTTATGTATCAACCTTTTGTGTGGCACCGTATCAAAAGCTTTTGAAAAGTCCATATACACTACATCTACTGGGTTCCCTTGGTCCAGACCGGAACTTACCTCTTCATAGAAGCTGATCAAATTAGTCTGACATGATCGGTCCCTAGTAAACCCATGCTGATACTGGGTCATGAGGTTATTCCTCTTCAGATACTCCAGTATAGCATCCCTTAGAATGCCCTCCAGGATTTTACCCACAGTAGAGGTTAAACTTACTGGCCTATAATTTCCGAGTTCAGTTTTTGTCCCCTTTTTGAATATTGGCACCACATTTGCTATACGCCAGTCCTGTGGTACAGACCCTGTTATTATGGACTCTTTAAAGATTAAAAATAATGGTCTATCAATGACTGTACTTAATTCTTGCAGTACTCGGGGGTGTATCCCATCCGGGCCCGGAGATTTGTCAATTTTTGTGATTTTTAGACGCCGCCGTACTTCCTGCTGGGTTAAGCAGGTAACATTAAATTGGGAATTATTATCACTAGTCATATTGGCTGCCATAGGATTTTCTTTTGTAAATACTGATGAAAAAAAGTCATTTAGCATATTGGCTTTTTCCTCATCCTCATCCACCATTTCACCCAGACTATTTTTAAGGGGGCCAACACTATCATTTTTTAGTTTCTTACTATTTATGTAGTTAAAGAATATTTTGGGGTTATTTTTGCTCTCTCTAGCAATGAGTCTCTCTGTCTCAATCTTTGCTGCCTTGATTTGCTTTTTACATAATTTATTTAGTTTTTTGTATTTATTTAATGCCTCCTCACTACCTACTTCCTTTAATTCCCTAAATGCTTTCTTTTTGTCACTTATTGCGCCCCTTACAGCTCTATTTAGCCATATTGGTTTCCTCCTATTTCTAGTATGTTTATTCCCATATGGTATATACTGTGCACAGGTCCTATCCAGGATGCTAATAAATGTCTCCCATTTTCTTTGTGTACTTTTATGTCTCAGGATATCGTCCCAGTTAATTGCACCAAGATCCTCTCTCATCCGTTGGAAATTTGCCCTCCTGAAGTTAATGTCCTTGTCACCCCTCTACTACACATCTTATTAAAGGAGACATGAAAACTTATTATTTTGTGACTATTCCCCAAGTGACCCCCAGCCCTTATATTTGATATGCGGTCTGGCCTGTTGGTTAATATTAGGTCTAGCAGTGCCCCCCTTCTTGTTGGGTCCTGAACCAGTTGTGAAAGGTAATTGTCTCTCATAGTTGTCAAAAACCGATTACCTTTACTGGAACTGCAGGTTTCTATTCCCCAATCTATTTCAGGGTAGTTGAAGTCCCCCATAATAATGACTTCTCCTTGAGTCGCAGCTTCATCTATTTGCTTTACAAGGATATTCTCCATTGCTTCCATTATTTTTGGAGATTTATAACAAACCCCTATCAGTAATTTATTATTTTTTTCCCCCTCCCCTTATCTCCACCCACAGGGACTCTACATTTTCATTAGATTCACCTATATTATCACGCAGGATGGGTTTTAAGGTCGATTTTACAAACAGACACACCCCACCCCTCGCTTATCTGTACGGTCATTTCTGAAAAGGCTATAGCCCTGCAAGTTAACAGCCCAGTCATGGCTCTCATCCAGCCATGTTTCAGATATCCCCACCATGTCATAATTATGTTCCAACAACATTAGTTCTAATTTGTCCATTTTGTTGGCGAGGCTTCTGGCATTAGTATACATGCACTTGATGTTCCTCTCTGTACCTCTATACTTTCTTAAATTACTAACTGTTCTAACCCCACCCCCCATGCCTCCACCACCCCCAACTTCCTTATTTGTGCCCAGGTCTCTATCTGCACTATCTTCCCCACCTATAAAATGAATACCCTCCCCCCCATTCCCTAGTTTAAACACTCCTCCAACCTTCTAACCATTTTCTCCCCCAGCACAGCTGCACCTTCCCCATTGAGGTGCAGCCCATCCCTAGCGTAGAGCCTGTAGCCAACTGAGAAGTCGGCCCAGTTCTGCAGGAACCCAAACCCCTCCTTCCTACACCAATTCTTGAGCCACTTATTAACCTCCCTAATCTCCCGTTGCCTCTCTGGCGTGGCACGTGGTACAGGCAGTATTTCAGAAAATACCACGTTGGAGGTCCTTGCTTTCAGCTTGCAGCCTAATTCCCTGAAATCATCTTTAAGGACCTTCCACCTACCTCTAACTTTGTCATTTGTGCCAATGTGCACCATGACCGCTGGGTCCTCACCAGCCCCTCCCAGTAATCTGTCCACCCGATCAGCGATGTGTCGGACTCGAGCGCCAGGTAGGCAGCACACCGTTCGACGATCCCTGTCTTTGTGACAGATTGCCCTATCTGTTCCCCTAATAATTGAGTCTCCCACTACCAGCACCTGTCTGGCCTGCCCTGCTCTCCTATTTCCCTCCTTACTGGAGCAGTCACTCCTCCGGCTTTCAGAGGACATGCCTGGCTGCAGCAGTGCTACCCCTGTACTGGCACCCCCCTCATCTGCCAACTTAGCAAACTTATTGGGGTGAGCCAGATCAGGACTAGCCTCCCTGGCACTCTTCCCTCTACCCCGCTTCCTAACTGTCACCCAGCTAACTGCCTCACTGTCCTGCAGCTCCATCCTACCATCCCCCTCCTCATCTATCCCATTGAGGTTCATCAAGTTCAACGTTGGGTCGTTCTTTAGCCATTATGTAGTTGTGCAGAACCACACATGCCTTGACAACCTCATCGACTGTTTCAATTTTGAGATTAATGGCTGTCCCTAAAATGCGCCATTTCGAGACAAGCAGACCAAAGGCACACTCATCTTCGTGCCCTGGTCAGTCGGTAATTAAAAATCTTTTTTGTGTGTCAAGTCCCGACTGGAATATGGTTTAAGGAGGTTTCCACACATCTAAAAGGCCTCATCCCCAACCACAACAAATGGCGTTGGCAGGCCTTGAGTGTTGGGAAGAGGTCGTGGCAGGGGGAAAAATGAAATGATTGCCATACAACTGTTGGCCCATGTCTGAGTTTTTAAATGTCTGGGAGTCATTACCATGGCCAAATGATCCAATGTCCACGGCGACAAAACTACAGTCCGCAGCTGCAATTGCCATGAGCACTATGGAAAAATATTTTTTATAATTAAAGTACTCGGATCCAGTTCCAGCCGATTTGGTAATCCGGATATGTTTTCCATCCACTGCTCCCAAACAGTTGGGGAAATTACAAACTTCAAAAGTGTTTTCAGCAGTTTCCTGCCAGATTTCCATGGTGGGTAGGAGGATAAATTCCTCACGGAGAACATCCCACAAAGCCCGGCAGGTGTCTGCGACAATCCCAGATAGTGTGGAAATAGCTATCCGGAACTGGAAATGAAGTGATGATAGGCTCTCTCTGGTAGCCAGGAATCTGCCGGACAGAGAAAGAATAAAAAAAAAGAACAATAATATTTATGACAGTGGTTTTGCAAAACAGAGAAAGAAAAAAAAAGAAAAGGACATGGCTTTTAGAACAGTAATATTTAGGACAGTTTTTTTGCAAAAAAAAGGGAAAAATATTAAGTACATTGCAGAACAATAAGAATTATGATAGGCGTTAATGTTTATATGTTACGTACCTTAGTGTCACCAGCAGACGTTCCTCAGCAGGAATGGCTTTATGGAGCTGGGTGTCCTTCCTGCTGATAGCTCCTTGAGCATGATCCAGCAATTCCATGAAGCTGTCTTGAGACATCCTCGTGTACTTAAAATATTTCTCCGGGTTTTCACGGAGCTCACTGAATAAGGAGTGGTAGGCTCCACGGCTATGGCAGAGTTCAACAATCGGGTGCTGCCAAAAGTGCTGATGCCGTCTTCTCTGTTTTTCTCTTTTCTGTTCTTGCTCACAAGCAAATGCAAAGGAAAGAAACAAGTTGACATACAAATCCAGATTCCGATAAAACTCTCCATGCGAAGATCCATCTTGAAGCAGGATACAGGAACAAAATCTGAGGATTTCATCTGTACAAGGGTTTATATACAGAAATCCCATGAGACATGCCCATTTGGCGTGGCTTGTGTCAAGGAAATTCTCCTGAAAAAATGTTTTCCTATTAAATGCATGGTCATAAAAACTCAAACACATGCAAAAACGCATGCAAATGTTACGTTTTTTTTCCGTCATGCGTAAGTTGATGTGGATAAAAAAAATACAGCATTATCATGCATTTGCATGCGTTTTGCCATGCGGTTGCGGATGGTACGCTGTGGACTCAACCGCAAATGTGAACCTAGCCTAAGATGTATAGAATCTCCATAACTCCTTATGGAATTATGTTTCTCTAATGTTCTTTGGCAGCTTCAGCAAGACTGTATATTACAAGCAGCCTTTTGTCCTGCTCTTAGCTGGCTGGCTCATTGTGTGAGATCTGTTAAACACAGCCTTTTGAGGCTTGACCCCCCTGCTGAGCTATGTGTTCTCATACAGCTGCACGCTGAAGGGGGTTTTATAATCCCAGGCCAAATAGGATACAAATGATTAGTATGAAATCATATCTCTAATATTCTTCACACTGTGGTGTGGTAACCCATGTTACAGCCAGGGGGCACTGTGTGTGTGCTTCAGGATGCGCTTGGAGGCATAATTATGGTGATGAGACAAAGTCCGGCAGGATTATAAATGGCCGATATGTGTCGCAGAGGTGCTCTGCGCTGTAAGCCCAAAGTGATATGGTTATGCTGGGACTTATAGTTCCACAAGAGTTTGTTGTGTTTACTTATAAGGGCCAGCTTATAGGGTTAGCTGGTGAGCTGGGTGGGACTGGCTAACCACACATACTCCCATCTAGGGGAGTGGTTACAACCACATAATGTGACTGAGGTCTGGTCACATGGGTCAGAGTGTATGGATCTGTTTGGTCCATGTGCAAGGTCCTGGACAGTCGGTGTTGGCAGCTCCTGTGAGTGGAGTCTTCCTGGAAGCACCTGAGAGACCGTGGACCGGGTGGTCGGTGTTGGAAGCTCCTGTGAGTGGACGCTTCCTGGAAGCACCTAGAGAGACTGTGGACCTGAATGCTCAGGGTGTTGGATTGTCCTGGGATGGACTGGAGTCCTGCAAGCACCTGGTTAGAGTGTGAGTTCTGGAATGGTCAGGGTGTTGGATTGTCCTGGGATGGACTGGAGTCCTGCAAGCACCTAGTGAGACCATGGACTGATGGCCTGTGTGTTGGAAGTGCCTGTGATTGGACTTCCTGGAAGCGCATGGAGAGGCTGCATCTACAGAGCCTGAGATTGTGTTTTGTGTTAGGAAGCTACAGTTCTTACTGTGGGTCTGGACTATCCGAGGTGCCCTAGTCACAAGGATGGTGATCCCAGTGAGGCAGCTTTCCCCTGTGAACCAGCACTGGCAGGAGTCAGTGTGTGGAGCCGGAGCTCCTATAAGGAAACTCCAGATAACAAGGGGTTACGGGCAGACACGGATCTGCCATTGGAACAGACTGCTGATGGTTAATATGTTCCATTGATGTGTATAATGAACTGTTTATGTTATGGTTTATGATGTCTAATAAACTGAATAAGACTGTTTATGTGGAGAAACCGTGCCTGAGTGCTTAAATCCCGTGCCAAGCGAGTGTTCCCCAACCCACTCAGGTAGCGTTTCACCACAACACCCATCCTAATATCACAGGAGCAGTCATGAAATTGCCATTTGCGGACATATTTGGAGACTATAGGATAAAGCCAAAACCACCTCTTTTTCACATCTTCAACCAACATATCCAGTTGCTGACCAAACCATCTAGAACAGGGGTGAGCAATTAATTTTCACGAGGGGCCACATCAGAGACCATGACTGTTGTGGAGGGTCGATCCAATAGGCTGAAATTAATTCTACTCAATATTAATATCGAAATATTATAATTATTATATTATTGATAATTATATTAATTGTATAACTTTACATTGAGCAGAATTAAGAATGCTGACACCCCTATATACCATTTTGAACCGGAGTACAGCCCCTTCTGTATATCATATGAGCACCCCACAGCCCCTTATATATGTCACCCCCATAACATCCCCTTGTGCAGCATGTCACCCACATAGCCTCCCCATGTACAGCACGACACCCCCATGGCCTCCCCATGTGCAGCATGTCACCCCTATAGCCTCCCCATGTGCAGCACGAGACCCCCATAGCCTCCCCATGTGCAGCATGTCACCCCCATAGCCTCCCCATGTGAAGCACGACACCGCCACAGCCTCCCCATGCACACCCAAACATACCACCACATACTCGCCTCGGTCCTGTTCCCTGGCGCTCTGCTTCTGTTCCCGTCTCTGATGCGCTGACTCTCCATAGTACACAGCTGACACGATGAAATGTCGTCATTTCATCCGCTGTTTCGCACCTAGATTGGTGGAGGAAGTGGCCAGAGGCCCCTGCTCCACCAATGCAGTCAGCGCAGATGGAGACAGTGAGTGGGCAGGCACAGTGCGGTCCATGGACCTCTGGTTTCCAGCCCCACGGCTGTCTAGGCCACACTTTGCCCAAGTCTGACCTAGAACATTTTTTATAGGCTTCCTAGCAAGAATACATGTTCAGTGAAGAACAAAAAAAGGAGGAGAAAAACATATACAATTAGAATTCAACATAACACCTGATCTGATGGAACCTAACACTGACACTTTGCCTGTCTGCTTGTCGTGGCTGGCAGACCTGGAGCCCATTATTTGGCCTGTGGTTGCCATGGCAATCTTCGGCATTCTGTGACCTCAGGGTGTTGGTAGGGTTAACCAGAGTGCTCCCTTCCTCTGTTAACCATCTGCATACTGCTGTCACTACACTGTGTTCCAAATTATTATGCAATTTACATTTTTCTCGGATTTTCCTAAATAGTCGGGCAAATGACAGTCAATCTAATATAAGTCATCACCCATTAGATTATACATCAAATTTTATTGAAGAAACCTCCCAATGATAACAGTATAATCTCCAAAATGAATAAAAACTCAAAATGCACTGTTCCAAATTATTAGGCACAGTAGAATTTCTAAACATTTGATATGTTTTAAAGAACTGAAAATGCTCATTTGTGGAATTTGCAGCATCAGGAGGTCACTTTCACTGAACAGAAAAGGTATTTAATGCCAAAACATCCTAACAGGCCAAGTTACATGTTAACATAGGACCCGTTCTTTGATATCACCTTCACAATTCTTGCATCCATTGAACTTGTGAGTTTTTGGAGAGTTTCTGCTTGTATTTCTTTGCATGAAGTCAGAATAACCTCCCAGAGCTGCTGTTTTGATGTGAACTGCCTCCCACCTTCATAGATCTCTTGCTTGATGATACTCCAAAGGTTCTCTATAGGGTTGAGGTCAGGGGAAGATGGTGGCCACACCAAGAGTTTATCTCCTTTTATGCCCATAGCAGCCAATGACTCAGAGTTATTCTTTGCAGCAGGAGATGGTGCATTGTCATGCATGAAGATGATTTTGCTACTGAAGGCACGTTTCTGCTTTTTATACCATGGAGGAAAGTTGTCAGTTAGAAACTCTATATACTTTGCAGAGGTCATCTTCACACCTTCAGGAACCTTAATGGGCCCTACCAGCTGTTTCCCCATGATTCCGGTCCAAAACATGACTCCTCCACCTCCTTGCTGATGTCGCAGCCTTGTTGGGACATGGTGGCCATCCATCAACCATCCACTATTCCATCCATCTGGACCATCCAGGGATGCTCAACACTTATCAGTAAACAAGACTGTTTGGAAATTAGTCTTTATGTATGTCTGGGCCCACTGCAACCGTTTCTGCTTGTGAATACTGTTTAGAGGTGGCCGAATAGTAGGTTTATGCACCACAGCAAGCCTTTGAAGGATCCTACACCTTGAGGTTCGAGGGACTCCCGAGGCATCAGCAGCTTCACATAACTGTTTGCTGCTTTGTAATGGTATTTTGGCAGCTGCTTTCTTAATCCAATGAATTTGTCTGGCACAAACCTTCCTCATTATGCCTTTATCTGCATGAACTCTTTCTGTGCTCTGTTTCTTCACAGTATGATGCTCACTCTTAAGTTTTCGTGAAATATCTAATGTTCTCATACCTTGACCAAGGCATTGCACTATTTAACGCTTTTCAGCAGCACAGAAATACTTTTTATTTCCCATATTGCTTAAAACCTGTGGCCTGCTTAATAATTTGGAACATCATTTTAAAGTAGTTTTACTTTAATTAGAATCACCTAGAAAACTAATTATCACATGTGTTTAAGATTGATTTCAGTGATCCATTGAGCCCTGAGACACAATACTATCCACGAGTATATATTGTAAGACTATTCCTACTGAGTGTATTGGGGGACACTCGCTTTGCCGCGATATTCAGCACACGGGCACGGGTTTTAAAACAAAACAGTCTATTTGGTTTATTAAGGTATCATAAACCACATCATGAACAGTCCATTTACACACTGTACCAGGACATCACATCAGGTTTCATGTCCTTAGACTGCAGCAACTAAACATGCTGGTCCTCTCCTGACCAGTTGCGGTGGGTTACCACACAGTTCATAGAACATAACAAGCACCATCAGACAATGATACCTTATGGGAGCTCCTGCTCCATCTGCTGACTCCTTGTCAGTCCTCTCTCCTGGGGAAACTGCCTAACGGGGTTCACCAACTTGCCTGGCCGGCACACATCAGTCAATCCAGAGCCACCGAAGGCCGGTAGCTTCCCCAACACCGATCATCCAGGTCCACAGTCTCTCAGGTGCTCCAAGAAGACTCCACTCGCAGGAGCTTCTAACACAGACTGTCCAGGACCATGATCACACTGTGGTCTTCAGAACGTCCATCCCACCTGGGACCGTCCAACACAGAGGCATGTGGCCTGTCTGGGTGCTATTCAGGACTTAGTCCAACACCCAGGCCACCAGGTCCAAGCCATGTGCTTTCCAGGAAGCCTCCTCCCAGGTCTTCCTACACAGGCTTCCAGGACCTTGCACTTGGACTATTCAGATCCAACACTGGAACCACACAGGAACCACACAGAAGACCATGTGACCCACACCCTGGCCACATTATGTACCCGTAAGCACACCCACAGTAATGGATCACCTGGGCTGGTCACGTGATCCTGACATCACTGCAGGTCGATTCTCACGGCCTCAATTTCTACTCCGTGCACATACCGGGGAGACCATGCAGCGCCCCCTACCTGTTACAGGGGTCACTACATCACATATCCCCCCCCTGTTCAAGCTTGTGGGGTTGAACACCTGTCATACACGTGGGGTCACGGGATATGTCACGCACGTTGCCTTGCCCTACCTGTCGAGAGAACCGTCTCAGTCGGTTTTGAGCATCACACACAACCATCCAGTTGTTGAGTTTACCCCGCCCCCAGCGGTCAACATGTAGGCCTTGAGCTTTGGCCTTTAAGTCACAGTCTGTCTGTCACCAAACCTTTAGTCAAGTTTGTCTCTTTACTCGACCTTTCTCTCCAGGGTTGCCACCCACGGTTGGTGCAGTCATTAGTCCTACATACAGACGAGACTAGCAACTGATCAGAGTCTGACCCTCCATCACTACGTCTACTACTGTACATGTCCCTTTTGTTTCCTTTTCCTTGGGAAGAAGGCGGCCGCCACCTCCTGTTCTGCAGCTGTTTATTGACCTGCCGTCTGTACAGTCTTAGCTGCTCTATTTCTCTCAGGTATGCCATGCGATACCTCAGGAGCATCCGGATATTCCCTAGACTCTCCTTGGACCCGACAAGCAGGAATGACACCATTCCATCTTCACCCACCTGGGCCTCGTCTTCAGCCGGAATCCTCAGTCTCTTCACACCGGATATATCCACCATCTCCTGCATCACCTTCCCAAATCTGCCAATGAGCTTCGCTACCAGAGCTCTGGGCACTTGGACTGTGTCCTCTACCAAGCCCAGACGACTTTGAGCTTTCCTGGCTTGCTCCAAACATCGAGTGGCTTCATTATTCCTCAACAGGATCATCTGTTTCGTGCGGAGGCACTGTAGGTGCATGTCCCTCAGGACAGCCACCCTCTTCACTGTGTCTTCCTTAGTCGACAGTATCACCAACTGTTTCGTCTCCAGTGCCCAGTGCACACTACACGCTTCTACTGCCTTTTTAAAGGCCTCATGCACACCCTCGCGGGTACATGCATCTTGCGCCTCTTCGGGTACATCTATCACGCACTTGAAGAGCGGAGTCTCACTTTCATCAGGAACGGACGGCTCCTGCTTTGCCATGGACCTTTCCATCAAGACACCTGTCACAACCGGGTGACTATCTTGTTCTGCTTTTAGCGCCAACTCCTCTTCAGCTTTACCCTCTTCCAGACCCCGGGTCAAGATGGGCATTAGCAGCTTCACCTCATTACCACTCTGGTACTGGCACGAGAAGTCTGCGACCACCACCTCTTTTTCTTGTAGAGGGCCTTTTAGTGCTTCTCTGAGCACTTCAATGTCTTCCTTTAGGGTCTGATACACACTTTGCCATCTGAACAGGTGACCTCTGAGCTCAGAGACTTCCTTCTCCAGCTCATCCACTCTGTGCTCAGCCGCTTGTCTCAGGACCCTTTCTCGTTCGACATGGTCGTTCACCGTCTCTTTAACCAGTTCTATCTCGCTCCTCCCATCCTCTGGACTGGTGGAACATCCATTACTTGAGGAGGTATTTACTTCAGGCACCACCTCCTTGGTGGCCTCCTCCACTTCTGCACCCTCAGACTCTGCACTGTCAGGGTCAGCCCCCTCTTGGGTCTTAGCGGTGACATCATTAGGTTCGTCCCTTTTCCCTGGGACTTCAGAGTACTTCATACACCCCAGGTCCTCAGCATCTTCCATCAATTCCTCACACGGAACAACCGGTTCAGTCCCTTTACCTCTTTTACGTCTCCGGCGACGGGAGGAAGAATTGCCTGAGTCAACCTTATTACACTCTTTTCCACTGGCATCACCGTCTGAATGGGAGTCACCACCAACCATCACCACAGGTCCTGGACCCCGTCCTCCACCTGTCACCACAGGTCCTGGACCCCGTCCCCCACCCGTCACCACAGGTCCTGGACCCCGTCCTCCACCCATTACCACAGGTCCTGGACCCCGTCCTCCACCTGTCACCACAGGTCCTGGACCCCGTCCTCCACCCGTCACCACAGGTCCTGGACCCCGTCCTCCACCTGTCACCATGGCACATGCGCTTGTTACTGGCCATGACTTGTCACAGTCACCCCCAGAATCTGTGTCACACCCCACAGTATGATGACGCCACGAGTCACTCTCTGTCTGGGTGTCAGCTCCACTTGTATTATCCAGCAGACCACTACCAGTCATATTGTGGCACACTTCAGGTGACGTCAAGTCAGTTAGTTGGACAGTCGCACCTTTTCCCTTGTTCAGGCCTACCTTAGGACTGTCAACTCTAGGGGGCGCCTTCTCAACATTACTAACTGACATCCACATTATATCCACAAACACTTCAGCCTTTTCCCACAGTGCTACCAAATCTTGTCCTATTACCATAGGATACGGCAAGATCGGGACTACAGCCACCTCATGGTATGTGGAAACCTCCGCTGCGACAACGTAGATAGTGGCTACCTGGAGATATTCAGTGTCCCCAGGTGACACAGAATTTCCTGGAAGGGTTCTCAGCAAAGACGCTTCTCTCCCCGGGTCTATCAACCCCCACACACACACTCCATCCAGCCAAAAAGGACACAGTCGTGACTCCTCACTGATTGCCGCCCTTTTTTGGCTCCGCCCCCTTTTTGGGCAAGTGCTCCGCTTTTTGACACCACCCTGGTTCGGGATTCAGCCCCCCTTTGGGATTCCACCCCTTTTTGGGCCATTACCCCTATTCGGGTTACCGCCCCTTTTTGGTACTCCGCCCCCTTTTGGGCAACCATCTCCATTTGGGTCCCCACTCACTATTAGGGATACTCCCCTCCCTGGGATACACCCTGTGGACTTCCTCACGGCACTCAGGCCCCAGTTCGCACAGTACACCCCTTTGTCTCTGGGCTTGTACTGGCCCTTTAAGAGTCTGCACAAATTTTTTTTTTTTTTATATGTCACTTCACCAGCTCCTGCTGGTATGGCCACAGCTCCCGCTGCAGACACATACAACCGACACCTCCGGCTGCCAACCACAAGCCACTGCAGCTCCATCTGCTGTGGAACCTCTTGCTGCAACTGCAGATACGCTCCACAAGGCTCTACCGCCGGCTTCGTGGACCCGCCAATCCACAGGATGCCGCTTGTCCCCTTCGTAACCCCGCCGAGTTACAGCCAGACGCTTGTCAGCTTCGTAACCCCGCCGAGTTACAGCCAGACGCTTGTCAGCTTCGTATCCCTGCCGAGTTACAGCCAGACGCAATCTTCGTGGCCCCGCCGAGCCACAGCAATCAACTCCACGTGTGCATGCTGGATCGTTGCCCGCATTCGAGCACCAAATGTAAGACTATTCCTACTGAGTGTATTGGGGGACACTCGCTTTGCCGCGATATTCAGCACACGGGCACGGGTTTTAAAACAAAACACTCTATTTGGTTTATTAAGGTATCATAAACCACATCATGAACAGTCCATTTACACACTGTACCAGGACATCACATCAGGTTTCATGTCCTTAGACTGCAGCAACTAAACATGCTGGTCCTCTCCTGACCAGTTGCGGTGGGTTACCACACAGTTCATAGAACATAACAAGCACCATCAGACAATGATACCTTATGGGAGCTCCTGCTCCATCTGCTGACTCCTTGTCAGTCCTCTCTCCTGGGGAAACTGCCTAATGGGGTTCACCAACTTGCCTGGCCGGCACACATCAGTCAGTCCAGAGCCACCGAAGGCCGGTAGCTTCCCCAACACCGATCATCCAGGTCCACAGTCTTTCAGGTGCTCCAAGAAGACTCCACTCGCAGGAGCTTCTAACACAGACTGTCCAGGACCATGATCACACTGTGGTCTTCAGAACGTCCATCCCACCTGGGACCGTCCAACACAGAGGCATGTGGCCTGTCTGGGTGCTATTCAGGACAGTCCAACACCCAGGCCACCAGGTCCAAGCCATGTGCTTTCCAGGAAGCCTCCTCCCAGGTCTTCCTACACAGGCTTCCAGGACCTTGCACTTGGACCATTCAGATCCAACACTGGAACCACACAGAAGACCATGTGACCCACACCCTGGCCACATTATGTACCCGTAAGCACACCCACAGTAATGGATCACCTGGGCTGGTCACGTGTTCCTGACATCACTGCAGGTCGATTCTCACGGCCTCAATACGACTCCGTGCACATACCGGGGAGACCATGCAGCGCCCCCTACCTGTTACAAGGGTCACTACATCACAATATGAAAAACAAAACAATTAAATCTTTAAGACACTTAAATCCAATTTGCATAATAATTTGGAACACAGCGTATTCACAGCGGTACCAAAAGAGTTAGGCCTCTTTCACACTTCCATTTTTTGCCATCCGTCGCAATCCGTCGTTTTGGTAAAAAAACGGATCCTGCAAATGTGCCCGCAGGATGCGTTTTTTTGCGACGGATTGCGACGGATGGTCACATGTCGCATCCGTCGTGCAACGGATGCGTCGTGTTTTGGCAGACCATCGTGATGAAAAAAACGTTCAAGGGAACGTTTTTTGGTCCATCAGATCTGCCATTTCCGACAAGCGCATACGCGGTCGGAACTCTGCCCCCTCCTCCCCAGACTTCAGAATGGGCAGCGGATGCGTCGGAAAACTGCATCCGCTGCCCACATTGTGCACAATTTTGCACAACGTCCGTCGGTACATCGGGCCGACGGTTTGTGACGGCCCCGTACCGACAGAAATGTGAATAAGGCCTTAAATGACTGATCGTAGCTAGAACTATCCATGGCCATTGCAGCAAGGTATCAGCTATAGTATACAGCTGATGCTACCGCCAGAAAAGGAGAGCTGCATGCTTATTCTTCAGTCAGTGCTGTAAATATGCAAATTGTCTCTTCAGAGAAGAAGAGGACTAGAACTCTAGTGCCACCTATTGGAAGTAGCAATCCTAACAGTCAATGTCGACCCTTTAACGAGCCTTGTCACATGACTTAGGATAATAGCCAAACCAGAATCTCAATTTGCAGACACTGTGTTTCGGGGTACTGCCCCTCGTCAGTGCAAAGTGAAGATCTGGTTTGGCTGATTGAGAGGCGTCTGACCGGGATCCAAGAAGTATCATTTCTCCTTGTTGAGAGTGACATGATAAGCATGTCGAGGTGAGGAGACTTAAAGCCGCAATGCTCCTCTGGGAAATATGCAAATTGTCTCTTCAGAGAGGAAGAGGACTAGAACTCTAGGTGGCACTAGAGTTCTAGTCCTCTTCCTCTCTGAAGAGACAATTTGCATATTTCCCAGAGGAGCATTGCGGCTTTAAGTCTCCTCACCTCGACATGCTTATCATGTCACTCTCCGCAAGGAGAAACAATACTTCTTGGATCCCAGTGCTGTAAATAGGCAGCTCTGTAGAATAAGACCTATTCATGTCTGCAGTAAAATCATATGTCATTAGGGCGTAAAAACCAGGAACTCAATTGTTGCATGCGAACAGTACTGACCACTAGTGTTGAGCATTCCGATACCGCAAGTATCGGGTATCGGCCGATATTTGCTGTATCGGAATTCCGATACCGAGATCCGATACTTTTGTGGTATCGGGTATCGGTATCGAAACAACATTAATGTGTAAAAGAAAGAATTAAAATAAAAAATATTGCTATACTCACCTCTCCGACGCAGCCTGGACCTCACCGAGGGAACCGGCAGCGTTGTTTGCTTAAAATGCGCGCTTTTCCTTCCTTCCGTGACGTCACGGCTTCTGATTGGTCGCGTGCCGCCCATGTGGCCGCTACGCGACCAATCACAGCAAGCCGTGATGTAATTTTCAGGTCCTTCTAGGCATTCAGTATTTTAAAATTACGTCCCGGCTTTGTGATTGGTCGCGTCGCGGTCACATGGGCGACGCGACCAATCACAAGCCGTGACGTCACGGGAGGCAGGAGACGCGCGCATTTTAAAATGCGCGCGTGTCCAGCCTCCCGTGACGTCACGGCTTGTGATTGGTCGCGTCGCCAATGTGACCGCGACGCGACCAATCACAAGCCAGAACGTAATTTTAAAATCCTGAAGGACCTGAAATTACGTCACGGCTTGCTGTGATTGGTTGCGTCGCGGCCACATGGGCGACGCGACCAATCACAAGCCGTGACGTCACGGGAGGCTGGACACGCGCGCATTTTAAAATGCGCGCGTCTCCTGCCTCCCGTGACGTCACAGCTTGTGATTGGTCGCGTCGCCCATGTGACCGCGACGCGACCAATCACAAAGCCGGAACGTAATTTTAAAATACTGAATGCCTAGAAGGACCTGAAAATTACGTCACGGCTTGCTGTGATTGGTCGCGTCGCGGCCACATGGGCGGCACGCGACCAATCAGACGCCATGACGTCACGGAAGGAAGGAAAAGCGCGCATTTTAAGCAAACAACGCTGCCGGTTCCCTCGGTGAGGTGAGTATAGCAATATTTTTTATTTTAATTCTTTATTTTACACATTAATATGGTTCCCAGGGCCTGAAGGAGAGTTTCCTCTCCTTCAGACCCTGGGAACCATCAGGGATACCGTCCGATACTTGAGTCCCATTGACTTGTATTGGTATCGGGTATCGGTATCGGATTAGATCCGATACTTTGCCGGTATCGGCCGATACTTTCCGATACCGATACTTTCAAGTATCGGACGGTATCGCTCAACACTACTGACCACCAATCCAATGTAGGCCCTACAAATTGCATTCATCCTAAACCAGGAAATCTAGAGAAATTTCAGAGCCTATCTGTGTCATTTTTTTGCCTTGCTATCTGCAAAATAAACTCTCTAACCCCAAGGGATAACAGTAACTTTACCATTCGGAAGAAAGTGTAAAAGGTGCAAACAATCGCTCCTACTGTCAGGCCCCATATGTAAGAAAACTACTGTGTTTTGTCTTTGTTATTTTCCCTTCGGTGTACAGTAATTCAGCCTTACACAGGTTTCTTGATGTGTAGGCGAAAAGATGAAAAGTGACCTTGGGAATTCTGTTTTGTTGTACACGATTCTGGCATAGAACTCTGTTGAAGTCATTATCTTGGTAGTAAATGCTCTCCGTGTGTTATTGTTTAAAAACCTCCGGTTCTGTCTTTATTAGCCATTATAACCACATGGTATATCTCAGAAGATTATACAAACCCTAGGAAGCTATTTCTCTTCACATGTAAGCGCTGCCAACAAAGTGTTTTTGGTTGCATGAAAATATTTTCAAATGGTATAGCACAGCAGCGCTTTGTTGCTCGAGTCTTCCCTTAGATCATCCATTAGGTGCATTACCTTGGTGATCCGTATTTGACTCTCAGCACCACAGCACAATGTTATTTTATATCTAGCCAGCATACCCATAGTGATATTTCTTATCTACTCGAAAATCACTTAAGCTAGCTTCAAACAGCTTAAGAAATGAGGCATGTTAAACGCAAGATAGCTCTGTGTGACATGGACCATTTCAACTCTCAGGGTGTTGTAGCGAGTCATCCATGCTTCTCTAAAATATACTATTTAAGATCTTTATGTCAAGTACAATGTCATTTGGGTTGAAGGAGATCGCTTTATTATCACAAGGGTTCAGTCAGCATAGGTAAGGTCTGCAACTGTGTGATTCTGTAATTATTCCTCAAACTTACTTGTTGATTTTACTAAATTTTTTACAAGAAATGTAACAGTAAAATAAGCCAAACGATGTAAGCTACGACAATAAACTATGCATAGGCTATTCATTAAGAAGAAGATTTGAGGGATTAAACACTGATGTTAAACTAGAGGACCTGACATGCATTCTCCATTCTAGTTCTTCCCAATGGTGTTCAATAGCGTTGAGCTCAGGGCTATGTGTGAACCAGTCAAGTTCTTCCACACCAAACTTACCCAACTGTGCCTTTATAGACCTTGCTTGGAGAACTAGGCAAGTCATGCTGTGACAGAAAAAAATGCATCCCCAAAGTTAGTTCCACAAATTTAGATTGTTCAAATTGTCATGCTATGTAGAACACAGAAAAAATATATCTTTGTACCATGCAGGGGTGGATTAAGGGTAGAAAGGACCTCGGGCTGTTTAGACTCTGTGGGCCCCCTGGTCATGTGACGGGATCATTATATACCTGAACCAGATTATTCCAGAAAAATAGTTGGTGCGTGAAACTCCACTTCTCACCTATCACACATTAACAGTTCCCATCACCAGATCACACATATAGCCGGCAGCTTTTGTTTTGGCCAAAAGATTTTTTAAGCCGCCACCATAACACGGTAGACACTTTTGGCCAGGCCCTACTCTACTGTAACCTATTAAATATTTGTTAAAATATGAAATACAATTTAGGTATTTTTGTATTTATTTTTCAATTTTTAAAATGACCAATAATATCACATACAAGGAACAAATACCGCTACCTCATGTCCAGACCACATATTACCACCACAGTGATCGAATAATATCACATACAAGGAACAAATACCACCGCACCATGACCAGACCACATATTACCACCACAAAGTGACCAAATAGCACATACAATAGACAAATAAAGTATAGTTAATACAGTGATCACTAGTGACATTATACACAGGACCTCTGTATATAGTATACAGTGTATAGTGTCAGTGTATAGGTAACACACTGACTCACCAGTGACATCTCTAGGTGAAGTCCTTCATCTTTGTTTTTCATCTTTCATCCAGCACAGATCACCATCACTTCTTCCAGCCAGGGCTCGTCTCTACAGGAAAAAACACAGTTATCTCGAGCTCCGCTTGCAGAACACATTACTTAATTTTTCCCAACTTCTACATTTCACCACATGAAGAAAAAAAGGCAACACAGTATCACTCTACACAGTAACATGACCACCCCCCCATTTAAAACAGTATACTCAAAAAATAAAATAAATACATTACTGCAGTAATAATATCCCTTAATTAGCCCCTATGGTAATAATATTCCCCATCCTAGCCCCCGTATGTCTCATTCCTGGCTTCAGCCATATGTTCTCCCATCCTGCCCTCATGAGTATCCATTCTGCCCCATATGATCTCCCCATCCTTCCCCATCTGTCTCCATCGTATCCATCCTGCCCCATGGTCCTGCACAATCTGTCTCCAAACCTGCCCGCTCTGTCTCCAATCCTGCCCCCAGTGACTCCAATCATGCCCCCATGTCTTTCATCCTGCCCCAGGTCTCCAATCATGCCCCCATGTCTGCAATCCTGCCGTGTGTCTTCAATCCTGCCCCTGTGTCTCCATTCTGCCCCCAGTGTCTCCAGTCATGCCCCCAGTGTCTCCAGTCATGCCCCCATGTCTTTCATCCTGCCCCGTGTCTCCAATCATGCCCTGTATCTCCATTCTGCCCCCTGTGTCTCACATTCTGCCCCATGTACAGTATTCTGCCCCCATGTCCAGCATTCTGTCCCCCGTGTCCAGCATTCTGCCCCCCCCGTGTCCAGCATTCTGCCCCTGTGTCCAGCTTTCTGCCCCCGTGTCCAGCTTTCTGCCCCCGTGTCCAGCATTCTGACCCCCATGTCCACCATTCTTCTCCCATGTCCAGCATTCTTCCCTCATGTCCAGCATTCTGCCTGTGTCCAGCATTCTGCCCCCATGTCCAGCATTCTGTTCCCGTGTCCAGCATTCTGCCCCCATGTCCAGTTCTTCTTACCTGACCGGCCCCTGCGCCAAAGCTCCCTCCACGCAGCTGAATCGCGCACTCGCCGGTGACTGACAATGACGTTAGACGCCGGCGACATGTGCGTCGTGGCTGATGTCAGCTGCCAGCCTCCGATTGTTAACCAATGACGTGCGGGTGCAGGCCCGCACCCGCACGTCAATAGCGTTAAACTGCGCCACTAAGAGCCCGGTTTAGCCTGCCGGTAGGGGCCCGGTGAGCAGATGAGACGGGGCCCGATGTGGGACAATACAGTGGGTACAGAAATTATTCAGACCTCTTTAAATTTTTCACTCTTTGTTTAATTGCAGCCATTTGGTAAATTCAAAAAAGTTCTTTTTTTCACATTAATGTACACTCTGCACCCCATCTTGACTGGAAAAAAACAGAAATGTAGTAATTTTTGCAAATTTAATAAAAAAAACCCTGAAATATCACAGTCATAAGTATTCAGACCATTTGCTCAGACACTCATATTTAAGTCACATGCTGTCCATTTCCTTATGATCCTCCTTGAGATGGTTCAACTCCTTCATTGGAGTCCAGCTGTGTTTAACCTGTCTATATAAGACCTCACAGCTCACAGCGCATGTCAGACCAAATGAGAATCATGAGGTCAAAGGAACTGGCCAAGGAGCTCAGAGACAGAATTGTGGCAAGGCACAGATCTGGCCAAGGTTATAACAGAATTTCTGCAGTACTCAAGGTTCCTAAGAACACAGTGGCCTCCATAATCCTTAAATGGAAGAAGTTTGGGAGCATGAGAAGTCCTCCTAGACCTGGCGTCCAGCCAAAATGAGCAATCGTGGGAGAAGAGCCTTGGTAAGAGAGGTAAAGAAGAACCCCAAGATCACTGTGGCTGAGCTCCAGAGATGCAGTAGGAAGATGGGAGAAAGTTCCACAAAGTCAACTATCACTGTAGCCCTCCACCAGTTGGGCCTTTATGGCAGAGTGGCCCGACGGAAGCGTCTCCTCAGTTCAAGACATATGAAAGCCCGCATAGAGTTTGCTAAAAAAAAAACACATGAAGGACTCCCAGACTATGAGAAATAAGATTGTCTGGTCTGATGAGACGAAGATAGACCTTTTTGGTGATAATTGTAAGCGATATGTGTGGAGAAAACCAGGCACTGCTCATCACCTGCCCAATACAATCCCAACAGCGAAACATGGTGGTGGCAGCATCATGCTATGGGGGTGTTTTTCAGCTGCAGGGACAGGATGACTAGTTGCCCTTGAAGGAAACATGAATGCGGCCAAGTACAGAGATATCCTGGATGAAAACCTCTTCCAGAGTGCTCTAGACCTCAGACTTGACCAAAGGTTCACCTTCCAACAAGACAATGGCCTTAACCACAAAGCTAAATTAACAAAAGAGTGGCTTCAGAACAACTCTGTGATCATTCTTGACTGGCCCAGCCAGAGCCCTGTCCTAAACCCTATTAAGCACCTCTGGAGAGACCTGAAAATGGCTGTCCACCAACGTTCACCATCCAACCTGATGGAACTGGAGAAGATCTGCAAGAAAGAATGACAGAGAATCCCCAAATCCAGGTGTGAAAAACCTGTTGCGTCATTGCCAAGAAGACTCATGTCTGTACTAGCTCAAAAGGGTGCTTCTACTCAATACAGAGGAAAGGGTCCGAATACTTATGACCATGTGATATTTCAGTTTTTCTTTTTTAATACATTTTCCAAAATTACTACATTTCTGTTTTTTTCAGTCAAGATGGGGTTGCAGAGTGTACGTTAATGAGAAAAAAAATGAACTTTGTTGTATTTACCAAATGGCTGTAATAAAACAAAGATTGAAAAATGTAAAGGTGTGTGAATACTTTCCATACCCACTGTATACCGGATTATAAGACGCACCAGTTTATAAGGCGCACTCCAAATTTTGGGATGGAAAATAGGAAAATAATGTGTTTTTTAATATAATGATGCCTTTTATAATCCGCTTTTGCGGTAGGCTATCTGGGTGGCAGAGGTGGTGGATTGGAGTCCCAGGTCACAGGGTTGCTGCTGGTTGAGGCAGGAGATGCTGTGGGTTCTAGGCTGGTAGGATGGGGTGCTTGGCGGCAGCAGGGGTCGTGCCATGGCTGAAGGCTCTAGGCTGGTACAATGATGTGTTCGGGGGCGCAGGGCTCCACCGACATTTTGTGACAGCCCGGAGCCTCGCACCTTCCTTCCATTCGAATGCGGTGGACTCTGGGAAAATGGCTGCTGGAGGCGGCTCATGTGCAATTGAGATCTTGGGAACAGAGGTCTCGGTGCTGAGATCTCAATTTGCGTATCCGCCATCTACGACGGCCATTTTCCCAAAGTCCATCGCATAGAAGAATATGGAAAGTGCGGGGCTCTTGGCTGTCACAAAAAGTTGGTGGAGCTCCGTCATCGCAAAACACCTCATCATACCAGCCTGGGGCCTTCAGACATCAACTGACTTCGGCCTCCCCCAGGAGCGACCCTGCGACCTCGCTCCACCACAGCCGGTAAGCTCCACTGCAGCTACCATTCAGATTATAAGACACAACCCTATTTTCCCTCCAAATTTGGGAGGTTGAAAGTGCGTGTTATAATCCCAAAAATACGGTATATGTATTTTTTGCCTAAAATACATTTTGAACTTTAGGCCTTTTAGAGGCCGTTTCATCTTAAACTTAACTGTTCACAATAACAGTAACTAGCAAGTTTTTATCTTTGGAAATCAGATCAATTCTTGGAATAAGAACTGTCTGACCCTTTGCTTTTCCATTTAAAGCAATGGTATGAATAACGTTTGCTTTTAAGCTTTTCACTTAAAGTCTTGTGCCATTACAAAGCCACTGCTTTCTGTTAAAATTGCGCAGGAGCATAATTACAGCTCCTGGTTTCAGCTTTAGTTCATGAGTAGGCATCCCAGTGGGATTCAAAGAGTGAAGAAACTCTTCAGGATAATTTGTGAGAACCACACCATCCTTCTCCGCAATTGTGTCCACGGAGCGATATGTTGAGTGTTCATTTTGAGCTTGACTAAGAATTTTGTCGTTCAAGGCATGAACGTCATCATTCAATGGCGTAAGAATTGCTTTCTTGGCAATTGCTTCCACCGTTGCATCGATAATCTCAATTGAGTCACCAAAAATAGCTGTAATTAAATCACCCTCTTCCATAAAAGAATTTGAGATTTCAATTGTGTCTTCTGATAGACCATATACATTTGACCACTCTCCATTGCCAAGTTTCAGTAACCATGAGTTGTACTCAACTTCGTCCTGAGACGTTCTCGTATTCTGTTATAACTGGAACCGTGAAAACTGATTCCATGATTTTGAGTATTTAATGGTGGACTGTACAATTTAGGCTCTTTTTCCACCTTCCACTATTGGTAGGGTTTGATGAAAGTCACCACCGTTTATGAAAACTTTTCCACCAAATGGTCTTTTTTATCCACATATGTCTTGGAACAAATTATCCACAGCGTTCATATTAAAACAGAGAGTCATTGTTACTTCATCCCAAATAACGACCGATGACTCCCTAAGCTCCTTTGCTTGAAGTGAGGTTGGCTTAATTTTTGACACTGTGGTCTCATTTGTTGTAATTCCAAGGCCAAACTTGGAATGGTAGGTGCTACCATTTTGTAGTAATGTAGTCGCCAGTCCAGTGGAGGCTACTGAGCAAATAGACTTTTTTTCTGCTTGTAGTGTCTTGTGCAAGCAGTTGTACAAAAATGTCTTCACACTGCCTCCTGGGCCGTCCAGAAAAAAACAGTGCAAGCTAGTGTCGTCTGGTTGTGATGTAGCATTGACTGCTTGCATAATTGCATCGAAAGCTGATTTCTGAGCTTCATTAAGCATAGCTTTCAATTGCTCAGCCTCCTGCTTTATTACTGCATAATTCAGTTGGTCCAGTATTTCATCTGGAACATTTACTGGAGGTGGCAATCCATAGTCAGCACAGGACTTTTTATTGCTTAAGAGCACTTCATTAATATCATGAAGTGCCAGTTGCTCAGCAATTTCTGTAGTATACCGCCTGGTGTAATCCTCCATAAATTCGGTTTCATATTTTTGCCATAATGCCAATGGTTTAGCCATATACACAAATTATAGCAAATGATTCCAAAGTTGGTAGGGCATTTGGAAAGTGATTGCATCCGTTATACTGTCTTCCCATTGTGAATCGTCTTCCAAAAGCTGAAAATCAATGCACACATTTTTATACGTGTCATGTATGACTCCATTGACAGTCCTTAAGTCAGCATAAGACTTTGCTCCTCTTACGTGAAGTAAAAGGAGTCTTAGGTAATACAGCTCACCATCTGTTAAAGAGACTGTATACATTCGGTCAATTGTTTTCCCAAATTGAGCCCGTCGTTTTTTCCATCCTTCTGGTACAGCTTTTCTATCCCAGACATAGTGTTCAGGGATTTCACTGTACAAATACTGACAGCATCAACTCTGTTTAGCTCAAAATAAGCCTGCAGAGTAGAGGCTTTTGAGTTCAAAATAACCATATCCATATTACCATCTTCGAAAAAACACTTGCTGCATGTTTTACAAGGTGAACAGCAAGCCTTTTAATGGTATGTGAAGCATCATGCATTTTATTTTTTCTGATTCTCCACATGCCCACAGGGGCGCTTACATACCGAGAATCTAGGTACATGGCTGGTTCATTCCAGTTTAATATATCAAACTTGATATTGGCACAGTCATGTCCTTAGTATACATTGTTGTGGATTCTGTTTGTGGGCTCCCTCTGGTGGTTACTGCTGGTACTGGGTGACTTTGGTGGGTTGCGGCCTTTGGTTTCCACCTGTCCATCAGAGGCTGGGTGTTTCCTATTTTACCTGGCCTTTCTGTCATTTCCTTGCCGGCTATCAATGTATTCAGATGTGCTCTGTTTGGTTCCTGCCTACCTGCTCCCAGATCTTTCAGGATAAGCTAAGTGCTGATTTTCAGTTGTTTGGTTTTTTGTCCAGCTTGCTTATTATGTCTCTATGCTAGCTGGTAGCTCTAGTGGACTGAGGTTCTCCCCATGTGCCATGAGTTGGCACATGGGTTCTTGTAATCTCAGGATGGTTTTTTGATTAGGGTTTTTTGCTGACCGCTCAGTCCCCTTTTGTATCGTTCTGCTTTCTAGTTTACAGCGGGCCTCAATTTGCTAAATCTATATATATCATCTCTATGTGTGTGCCTTCCTCTCATTTCACCGTCAATACATGTGAGAGGGCAACTATATCTTTTGGGGTTCATTCCTCTGGAGGCAAGTGAGGTCTTTATTTTCTCTGCAGTACTAGTTAGCTCTTAGGCTGGTGCGTGGCGTCTAGAACCAACGTAGGCACGCTCCCTGGCTATCTCTAGTTGCGTTTGTCAGGCGTAGGGCAGCGGTCAGCCCAGGTTCCATCACCCTAGAGCTCGTCCGTTATTTATTTGTACTTTGCTTGTCCTGTGCTATCCCTAGCCATTGGGGATTCATGACAGTATAGCCGGCCCACAAAGTGTTAATTGTTTGGGCTGAAGCAGGAGAAAAAGAAGTGTTTAAGGGAAATTTTTTTTTTTTTTTTTTTTCCCCTTCAGAGTTTTGCTGCCTAGCCCTTAATTGTTGTCTAGCTGCTTCTTACCTCCTCTTAACCCTTGAATGGCTCTGATCTTAGCTGTTTAACATGGATGTCCAGAGTTTGGCTTCCAGCCTGAGTAATCTCGCGGCAAAAGTTCAAAACATACAGGATTTTGTTGTTCACACTCCCATGTCTGAACCTAGAATTCCTATTCCAGAGTTCTTCTCTGGAGATAGATCTACCTTCCTGAATTTCAGGAACAATTGTAAATTGTTTCTTTCTTTAAAATCTCGCTCCTCTGGAGACCCTGCTCAACAGGTCAGGATTGTAATATCTTTCCTGCGGGGCGACCCTCAGAATTGGGCATTTGCATTGGCACCAGGGGATCCTGCATTGCTCAGTGTGGATGCGTTTTTTCTGGCATTGGGATTGCTCTATGAGGAACCCAACCTGGAGATTCAGGCTGAAAAGGCTTTATTAGCCCTCTCTCAGGGGCATGATGAAGCGGAAATATATTGTCAAAAATTTCGGAAATGGTCGGTGCTTTCTCAGTGGAATGAGTGCGCCCTGGCTGCAAACTTCAGAAATGGTCTTTCTGAGGCCATTAAGGATATTATGGTGGGGTTCCCTACGCCTACAGGTCTGAATGAGTCTATGGCTATGGCCATTCAGATTGATCGGCGTTTGCGGGAGCGCAAACCCGTGCACCAGTTGGCGGTGTCTTCTGAACAGGCACCTGAGACTATGCAATGTGATAGAATTCAGTCCAGAAGTGAACGGCAAAATTATAGGCGGAAAAATGGATTGTGTTTTTATTGTGGTGATTCAGCTCATGTTATATCAGCATGCTCTAAACGCACAAAAAAGCTTGATAAATCTTTTGCCATTGGTACTCTGCAGCCTAAGTTCATTTTGTCTGTGACTCTGATTTTTTCACTGTCTTCCATTTCCGTTGATGCCTATGTGGATTCGGGCGCTGCCCTGAGTCTTATGGATTGGTCATTTGCTAAACGCTGCGGTTTTAGTCTGGAGCCTCTGGAAGTCCCTATTCCTCTGAAGGGAATTGACTCTACACCATTGGCTATGAATAAACCGCAGTATTGGACACAAGTGACCATGCGCATGACTCCCGTTCATCAGGAGGTGATTCGCTTCCTTGTACTGTATAATTTACATGATGTACTAGTGCTGGGTCTGCCATGGTTACAAACTCATAATCCTGTCCTGGACTGGAAAACAATGTCTGTGTTAAGCTGGGGATGTCAGGGGGTTCATGATGATGCACCTCCGATTTCTATCGCTTCATCTACTCCTTCTGAGATCCCTGAGTTTTTGTCTGACTATAGGGATGTTTTTGAGGAGCCTAAGCTCAATTCGCTCCCTCCTCATAGAGATTGTGACTGTGCTATAGAATTGATTCCTGGCAGTAAGTTCCCTAAGGGTCGTTTATTTAATCTGTCACTGCCAGAGCATACTGCTATGCGGAATTATATTAAGGAGTCCTTGGAAAAGGGACATATTCGTCCATCTTCGTCCCCTCTGGGAGCAGGGTTTTTTTTCGTGGCAAAAAAAGATGGTTCCCTGAGGCCTTGTATAGATTATCGCCTTCTGAATAAGATTACAGTCAAATATCAGTATCCATTGCCATTATTGACTGACTTGTTTGCTCGCATTAAGGGGGCTAGGTGGTTCACTAAGATAGATCTTCGCGGTGCGTATAATCTGGTGCGGATAAAACAAGGTGATGAGTGGAAAACCGCATTTAATACGCCTGAGGGCCATTTTGAGTATTTGGTAATGCCTTTTGGACTCTCCAATGCTCCGTCAGTCTTTCAGTCCTTTATGCACAATATTTTCCGTGAATATCTGGATAAGTTTATGATTGTGTATTTGGATGATATTTTGGTGTTTTCTGATGACTGAGAGTCTCATGTTCTACAGGTCAGGAAGGTGTTTCAGGTTCTGCGGGCCAATTCTCTGTTTGTGAAGGGCTCAAAGTGTCTCTTCGGAGTCCAGAAGATTTCTTTTTTGGGGTACATTTTTTCTCCTTCTACTATTGAGATGGATCCCGTTAAGGTTCAGGCAATTTGTGACTGGACACAACCTACATCTGTTAAGAGCCTACAGAAGTTCTTGGGGTTTGCTAATTTTTATCGTCGGTTCATTGCAAATTTTTCCAGTATTGTTAAACCTTTGACTGATTTAACTAAAAAGGGTGCTGATGTTGCTAATTGGTCTCCTGCGGCTGTGGGGTCCTTTCAGGAACTTAAGCGCCGGTTTTCTTCTGCTCCTGTGTTGTGTCAACCAGATGTTTCACTTCCTTTTCAGGTTGAGGTTGATGCTTCCGAGATTGGAGCGGCGGCGGTTTTGTCAGAGAAGTTCTCATGGCTCGGTGATGAAGCCATGTGCATTCTTCTCTAGAAAATTCTCGCCCGCCGAGCGCAATTATGATGTGGGTAATCGGGAGCTTTTGGCCATGAAGTGGGCATTTGAGGAGTGGCGTCATTGGCTTGAGGGTGCTAAACATCGTGTGGTGGTCTTGACTGATCACAAGAATCTCATTTACCTTGAGTCTGCCAGGCGTTTGAATCCTAGACAGGCTCGTTGGTCGTTGTTTTTTTCTCGTTTCAATTTCGTGGTTTCATACCTGCCAGGTTCAAAGAATGTGAAGGCAGATGCTCTTTCCAGGAGTTTTGTGCCTGACTCTCCTGGAGACTCTGGGCCTACTGGTATCCTTAGGGATGGGGTAATATTGTCCGCCGTATCCCCAGACTTGCGACGTGCATTGCAGGAGTTTCAGGTGGATAAACCGGATCGTTGTCCACCGGAAAGACTGTTTGTTCCGGATGATTGGACCAGTAGAGTCATCTCCGAGGTCCATTCTTCTGTGTTGGCTGGTCATCCTGGAATATTTGGTACTAGAGACTTGGTGGCCAGGTCTTTTTGGTGGCCTTCCTTGTCTAGGGATGTGCGTACCTTTGTGCAGTCTTGTGAAGTGTGTGCTCGAGCTAAGCCTTGCTGTTCTCGGGCCAGTGGGTTGTTGTTATCCTTGCCCATCCCGAAGAGGCCTTGGACGCACATTTCCATGGATTTTATTTCTGATCTCCCGGTTTCACAGAAAATGTCCGTTATCTGGGTTGTGTGTGACCGCTTTTCTAAGATGGTTCATTTGGTGCCCTTGCCTAAGTTGCCTTCCTCCTCTGAGTTGGTCCCTTTATTTTTTCAGAACGTGGTTCGTTTGCATGGGATTCCGGAGAATATCGTTTCTGACAGGGGATCCCAGTTTGTGTCTAGATTTTGGCGGACGTTTTGTGCCAAGATGGGCATTGATTTGTCTTTCTCGTCTGCATTCCATCCTCAGACGAATGGCCAGACGGAGCGAACTAATCAGACCTTGGAAACTTATTTGAGGTGTTTTGTTTCTGCTGACCAAGATGACTGGGTTGCTTTTTTGCCACTGGCCGAATTTGCTCTTAATAATCGGGCTAGTTCTGCCACGTTGGTCTCTCCTTTTTTTTGTAATTCGGGGTTTCATCCTCGTTTTTCCTCTGGTCAGGTGGAGTCTTCGGATTGTCCTGGAGTGGACATGGTGGTGGACAGGCTACATCAGATTTGGAATCAGGTGGTGGACAATTTGAAGTTATCTCAGGAGAAGACTCAGCAGTTTGCTAATCGCCGTCGCCGCGTGGGTCCCCGACTTCTTGTTGGGGATTTGGTGTGGTTGTCTTCTCGTTTTGTCCCTATGAAGGTCTCTTCTCCTAAGTTCAAGCCTCGGTTCATCGGTCCTTATAGGATCTCGGAGATTCTTAACCCTGTATCTTTTCGTTTGGATCTCCCAGCATCGTTTGCTATTCATAATGTGTTCCATCGGTCGTTGTTGCGGAGGTATGAGGTGCCCGTTGTTCCTTCGGTTGAGCCTCCTGCTCCGGTGCTGGTGGAGGGAGAATTGGAGTATGTTGTTGAGAAGATCTTGGATTCTCGTGTTTCCAGACGCAAACTCCAGTATTTGGTTAAGTGGAAGGGTTATGGTCAGGAGGATAATTCCTGGGTGATCGCCTCCGATGTTCATGCAACTGATTTGGTTCGCGCCTTCCATAGAGCTCACCCTGATCGCCCTGGGGGTTCTCGTGAGGGTTCGGTGACCCCTCCTCAAGGGGGGGGTACTGTTGTGGATTCTGTTTGTGGGCTCCCTCTGGTGGTTACTGCTGGTACTGGGTGACTTTGGTGGGTTGCGGCCTTTGGTTTCCACCTGTCCATCAGAGGCTGGGTGTTTCCTATTTTACCTGGCCTTTCTGTCATTTCCTTGCCGGCTATCAATGTATTCAGATGTGCTCTGTTTGGTTCCTGCCTACCTGCTCCCAGATCTTTCAGGATAAGCTAAGTGCTGATTTTCAGTTGTTTGGTTTTTTGTCCAGCTTGCTTATTATGTCTCTATGCTAGCTGGTAGCTCTAGTGGACTGAGGTTCTCCCCATGTGCCATGAGTTGGCACATGGGTTCTTGTAATCTCAGGATGGTTTTTTGATTAGGGTTTTTTGCTGACCGCTCAGTCCCCTTTTGTATCGTTCTGCTTTCTAGTTTACAGCGGGCCTCAATTTGCTAAATCTATATATATCATCTCTATGTGTATGCCTTCCTCTCATTTCACCGTCAATACATGTGAGAGGGCAACTATATCTTTTGGGGTTCATTCCTCTGGAGGCAAGTGAGGTCTTTATTTTCTCTGCAGTACTAGTTAGCTCTTAGGCTGGTGCGTGGCGTCTAGAACCAACGTAGGCACGCTCCCTGGCTATCTCTAGTTGCGTTTGTCAGGCGTAGGGCAGCGGTCAGCCCAGGTTCCATCACCCTAGAGCTCGTCCGTTATTTATTTGTACTTTGCTTGTCCTGTGCTATCCCTAGCCATTGGGGATTCATGACAATACATATTTGAAAAGATATTTAACACTTTTTATTGAAGCATACAGTTAGGTCCATATATATTTGGACAGAGACAACATTTTTCTAATTTTGGTTCTAGACATTACCACAATTAATTTTAAACAAAACAATTCAGATGCAGTTGAAGTTCAGACTTTCAGCTTTCATTTGAGGGTATCCACATTAAAATTGGATGAAGGGTTTAGGAGTTTCAGCTCCTTAACATGTGCCACCCTGTTTTTAAAGGGACCAAAAGTAATTGGACAATTGACTCCAAGGCTATTTCATGGACAGGTGTGGGCAATCCCTTCGTTATGTCATTCTCAATTAAGCAGATAAAAGGCCTGGAGTTGATTTGAGGTGTGGTGCTTGCATTTGGAAGGTTTTGCTGTGAAGTAAACATGCGGTCAAAGGAGCTCTCCATGCAGGTGAAACAAGCCATCCTTAAGCTGCGAAAACAGAAAAAAACCCATCCGAGAAATTGCTACAATATTAGGAGTGGCAAAATCTACAGTTTGGTGCATCCTGAGAAAGAAAGAAAGCACTGGTGAACTCATCAATGCAAAAAGACCTGGGCGCCCATGGAAGACAACAGTGGTGGATGATCGCAGAATAATCTCCATGATGAAGAGAAACCCCTTCACAACAGCCAACCAAGTGAACAACACTCTCCAGGAGGTCGGCGTATCAATATCCAAATCTACCATAAAGAGAAGACTGCATGAAAGTAAATACAGAGGGTTCACTGCACGGTGCAAGCCACTCATAAGCATCAAGAATAAAAAGGCTAGACTGGACTTTGCTAAAAAACATCTAAAAAAGCCAGCACAGTTCTGGAAGAACATTCTGTGGACAGATGAAACCAAAATCAACCTCTACCAGAATGATGGAAAGAGAAAAGTATGGCGAAGGCATGGACCAGCTCATGATCCAAAGCATACCACATCATCTGTAAAACACGGCAGAGGCAGTGTGATGGCTTGGGCATGCATGGCTGCCAGTGGCACTGGGTCACTAGTGTTTATTAATGATGTGACACAGGACAGAAGCAGCCGAATGAATTCTGAGGTATTCAGAGCCATACTGTGTGCTCAGATCCAGCCAAATGCAGCCAAACTGGTCGTCATTTCATACTACAGATGGACAATGACCCAAAACATAAAGCCAAAGCAACCCAGGAGTTTATTAAAGCAAAGAAGCGGAATATTCTTGAATGGCCAAGTCAGTCACCTGATCAAAACCCAACTGAGCACGCATTTCACTTGTTAAAGACTAAACTTCATACAGAAAGGCCCACAAACAAACAGCAACTGAAAACCACCGCAGTGAAGGCCTGGCCGAGCATCAAAAAGGAGGAAACACAGCGTCTGGTGATGTCCATGAGTTCAAGACTTCAAGCAGTCATTGCCAACAAAGGGTTTTCAACCAAGTACTAGAAATGAACATTTTATTGACAATTATTGAATCTGTCCAATTACTTTTCTTCCCTTTAAAAACAGGGTGGCACATGTTAAGGAGCTGAAACTCCTAAACCCTTCATCCAATTTTAATGTGGATACCCTCAAATGAAAGCTGAAAGTCTGAACTTCAACTGCATCTAAATTGTTTTGTTTAAAATTCACTGTGGTAATGTCTATAACCAAAATTAGAAAAATGTTATCTGTCCAAATATATATGGACCTAACTGTATATCTCAACATTGATTGGCTTCCAATGAAAGTGGACGGTACAATTACTGGTGTCCCAGCTTTTAGCCCTTGGTGTAGTGCAGCATTATGGATGTGATCCATAACCCCGGCATAGCTGTCGGCGCGTAATGCCTTTTGATTTTGTTTTATATATTCGTTCCTGTCGGATTCAATTTTGACGTAACTGTCAGCGATAAATTGTTGCATCAACTTCTCAGCATTTAAAAGGGAATTGAACTCGTCACGAATGGCAAGCCTGTATGCATAGAACTGCAACAGGATGATTTTTTTCTTGTCGATCTTGACACTGGTATGGATGGTAGATGAATTTCACCAATTCCTTGATGTTCCACACTTAGGGCAATTGGAATTGTCAATAGGGTTGAGCGACTTTTACTTTTTCAGGATCGAGTCGGGTTTCGTGAAACCCGACTTTGTCAAAAGTCGGGTCGGGTGAAATCGGCCGATTATTTCGAAAAGTCGGGGATCCGACCGAAACACGAAACCCAATGCAAGTCAATGGAGAATCAAAGTCGGCAGTGAGTGGAGGACAGGAAAACACCAACAGAGCCCATTTTAATGCCAAAAACATCAATTCTTGTTACTTAAGCTTGTCAATCTTAAGCTACCTTATAATAATAGTTAGCCATTGAAAATTTGGGGGTCATTTGGCAACAGTTATGGGGGGAGTAGGGATGGCTCAAGTTTTTCGTGGGCCCAGGAAACACGGACTACGTCACGGCGGTGGAGCAGGGAGAGGTAAGTATTTCAACTTTGCAAGTGCTGTGATCCTGAGCAAGCAGGGGGGGGCACACTCGTTCGCATTGCCACTGGCACAGGGCCCCTCAAAGTACGGCGTTGTGATTGACGGTGGGGGCGCCTTCCACCGGCAGAGACACTTTTGCGTACTATGAGGGGCCCTGTGCCAGTGACGTTGCCAATGAGTATGCCCCCCACCTGTTGAAGGAACCTGTACTTTCATCTGCACCTTCCTCTTTGTACCCATGTAAGGTGGTATGGTATGTGGGAAGGGGAACCTGAGTTTCAGCAGGGTCAGATTCAGGCTGTGTAGAGTGCAAGGGGAATGTAGTGGTCTGTGTCAATGTACCAGCAGACTCATCTAGCAGTGGCTGGGCAATGGGCAGGAATGAGGAGGAAACACAGATATGCTGTAGGCCCAAAATAAAAAAAGTAGGCTAAAAGCTGTTAAAAATTGGTAACAGGAGTAAACAGGCGGCATTGGTTTGTTCAGTGGAGGAGAACAACAATCAGCGGCAGACACCGTTAGTAGGCCCAACCAAACAAGTAGGCCAAATGCAGTTTGGTATTCTAAATATAGGCCGAAAGCCTGAAGATTGAAGCTCAGCTTTGTGTAGTAGAGGAAAACAAGAGGCAGCAGCAGACAACGTTACTAGGCCCAAACCAAGAACTAGGCCAAATGTAGTTTCATATTGTTGTTACAGGCCGAAAGCCTGAAGCTTCAAGCTCAGCTTTGTTTAGTAGAGGAAAACAAGAGGCGGCAGCAGACAATGTTACTAGGCCCAACCCAACAAGTAGGCCAAATGCAGTTTAATATAAAAATTATTTAAACGAAAGCCTGAAGATTGAAGCGCAAGAAAAATAAACCAGGAGAACACCAAGGAGCGGCAGACACCGTTAGTAGGCCCCAACCCAACAAGTAGGCCAAATGCAGTTTAATATTTGAAACGGGACAACAGTTGAAGTTCAGCTTTGTTCAGTGAAGGAAAAAAAGAAGCAGTGGCAGACACCTTTATTACGCCCAAATAATAAAGACAGTGGTAGTAGGCGCAAAGTATTAAATGGAGGCCAGGGCCCCTGTATATTTTAACTATCATCTATCATTTCAAATAATTCGTATTGACAGTGCCATTTAAGGTTTTAACCGCACAGACTACACAGTGGTGGAGCTGGGAGAGGTAGTATTGCAAGTGGTAGAGCACTGTTCAAGCTGGGGGGGAACACTCTCTCGTGGGCGGCGGTACTGGCACAGGGCCCCTCATATTACGACGGTGTAATATGAGTTGTGGTTCAGTGTCTCCCCCAAAAAAATGAGGAAGTCTGGTGGAAGAGGCCGTGGGCGGCGGTTGCCAGCTGGTACTGATGGTGCTGGTGGTGCTGCATCTCGTGGTAGTGGCAAAAGCACAGTAGCACCTAAGGCTGGAGGTGTTCAGCCTGCATCATCGTCTGACTACACAAGGCCTCGAAGGCTCCCTTACCTGGGAGTAGGAAAACAGCTTTTAAAGCCGGAGAAGCAGGAAGAAGTGTTGTCTTTCCTTGCTGACTCACCCTCTAGCTCTTTCGCCTCCTCTTCCCAAAGTTCTAAATGTAAGAGCAGCCAGTCGTCAGTGGATGCTCCCGGTCAGGAAAAAGACGTTTCCTTGTGTCCTTCTCCCAAACCAAAAGTGAAGGATGCATCAGGCGACACTACAGGTTACTCCATGGAGCTCTTTACACATACCGTGCCTGGGTTAGAAAGGGAAATTGTACACTGCCAATTACAAGAAGAATCGGACATGGAGTGCACTGATGCACAGCCACAGCTAGATTGTGATGCTGTTCCATTGACTCTGATCACTACATTGCCCTCGCAGTTTACTGAGCCAGAATGTGACCCTGATGAGACTATGGTGCCCTGTCCCGAACGCTATAGCACCTTACACGGTGACACTGAGGAAGGTGCACATGACATTGAGAAGGAGGTGATAGATGACCCAGTTGTTGACCCAGATTGGCAGCCATTGGGGGAAGAGGGTGCCGCTGCCACTAGCTCAGAAGCAGAGGAGGATGATCCGCAGCAGCCATCTACATTGCAACAGCTGTGATCTGTCAGGCCCGTATCAGGCCAAAAATGTTTGCGAAAAACAAAAACAGTTTTAGGAGAGCGTGGCCATTCGGTGAAAGTAGCACAGCGCACAATGCCTGAAAAGGTTTTCGATAGTAGGAAGAGTGTAGTGTAGCAATTTTTTAACCAAGATCAGAATGATCAGTCAAAAGTTATCTGTAACAAATGCTCAAAGACCTTTAGCAGAGGGAAGAAACTCCAAAATTTAAATACAACATGCATGCGTAGACATTTAACCAGCTTGCACTTGCAAGCCTGGACTAAGTACCAAACGTCCCGTACCGTTGGTGCACCTGCTCGGAATGAAGGTAGTCAGCAACGCTACATTGCTTCCCTCACTGTAAGCCCACCGGTTAGGACACCACCAGTAGCAAATGTGGAGGTATCGTCATAAGGCCAAAGCAGTCAGGGAATCACAAGGTTATTGGTAGGAAAGACTGTATGTAGGCCAACAAGAATACCATAACAAACTCTCTCTCAATCCGCCATGTCCACCACCACCACCGCTAGTTCCACCATATGCAGCTCTCCAGTCCAGCTCACCCTACAAGAGACTCTCGTTAGGAAAAGAAAGTACTCATCCTCTCATCCGCGTACACAGGATTTGAACGCCCATATTGCTATAATCTCATTACAGATGATGCCCTACCGTTTGGTTGAAAGCGAAGCTTTCAAAGACCTGATGGCCCACACAGTACCACGCTATGACCTACCCAGTCGCCACTTCTTTGTGAGAAAAGCCATCCCAGCCCTCCACCAGCATGTGAAAGACCGCATTGTCCATCCCTTGAGGCAATCAGTCAGTGGAAAGGTGCACCTCACAACAGATGCATGGACCAATAGGCATGGCCGGGGATGTTACGTGTCCATCACGGCGCACTGGGTTAATGTGTAGGATGCAGGGTCCACAGGGGGCAGCCATAGTGGGACAGTTCAGCCTATCCCACAGTCTAAGGAAACAGTTGGCATAAGGCGTTCGCCACTCCTCCTCCTCCTCCAGAAGCGAAAGCTCGTGCACAGAGCGCAGTCGCCCTACCACTCCATCGGCAGCTGCCAGTGTTGCACACGGGGTGTCCAATTATCGAACAGCTAGTGGTAAGCGTCAGCAGGTTGTGTTTCAAATGAAGTGTTTGGACGACAACAGACATACCGCGGAAGTACTGGTGGAGTACTTGCAGCAACAAACTCAGTCATGGCTGGGCAGTGTACATCTTGAGGCAGGCAAGGTATACAGTGATAACGGAAGGAATTTTATGGCTGCCATAGCCCTTTCAGAACTGAAACACATACTTTGCCTGGCTCACACCTTTAACCTGGTGGTGCAGGGCTTCCTCAAAAATTATCCAAAGTTACCAGCCCTGCTCCTGAAGGTGCGAAGACTTTGCTCGCACATCCGCCAGATGCCCATACACTCCAGCCGTATGCTGAACCATCAGCGATCCCTGAATCTTCCCCAGCACCGCCTAATAATCGACGTTGCAACAAGGTGGAACTCCACACTGCACATGATTCAGAGGCTGTGCGAACAGAGGCGTGCTGTAATTAATTTGTGGGAGAATACATGGGCAGGCACTTGGATGGCAGACATGGAGTTGTCTGGTGTGCAGTGGTTGACGCCATCATAAGCATTAACATCCCACTTATGCGTTTGCTGATGCAAAGTTTGACGCACATTAAGGAGCAGGCGTCTGCAGCCGAGGAGGAGGGAAGCCTTGATGACAGTCAGCCATTGTCTGCTCAGGGAACTGTCCAGGACGAATTGGCGGACGAAGAGGATGAGGAGGAGGATGATGGGAATGAATATGTATGGGAGGAGGATGATTCTCAGGTGGCAATAGAAACTGGTGGCATTGCAAGGTCTGGTACAGGTTTATTGCGGGACACTTGTGATGTTGAGTTGCAAGAAAGTGGTCCTCAACCCAGCAGAAACAGTTAATTGACACCTGGAACATTGGCCCACATGGCTGAGTATGTCTTGCGTATCCTAAAAAGGGACCCCCGCATTGTTAAAATGATGACCGATGACGACAACTGGTTGGCCTGCCTCCTGGATACAAGATATAAAGGAAAACTGCAAAATATCATGCCACATGAGAACCTAGGTCAAATATTGGCTACCAAACAAGCAACTCTTGTAGACCGTTTGGTTCAGGCATTCCTAGCACACAGCGGCGGTGATGGTTCTCACATGAGCTGCAGGGGGCAACATGGCAGAGGTGCTAGAGGTGAAGAAATCCGAAGTGGCGTTGGACAGAGGGGTTTTATGACAAGGTTGTGGAATGAGTTCGCAATGACCGCTGACACGACAGGGACAGCTGCATCGATTCATAGTGACAGGAGACAGCATTTGTCCAGTATGGTTACAAACTACTTTTCCGCCCTTATCGATGTTCTCCCTCACAGGTCATTCCCCTTTGATTACTGGGCATCTAAACTAGACACCTGGCCTGAATTGCCAGAATATGGATTACAGGACCTCGATTGCCCTGCTGTCAGTGTGCTTTCAGAAAGAGTGTTCAGTGCTGCTGGTTCAATACTGACTGAAAAAAGGACACGTCTGGCTACCAAAAATGTTGATTAGCTAACCTTCATTTAAATTAACCAATCATGGATTTCACATTCTTTTACCCCACCTTCCCCTGCTGACACGTAGCTTGCCTGAAAGATGACTTGCTTTTGGGGGGAGACACAGAACCCCAACTCTGGCCCTGTGGTATAACACAACACTATGAATGTGGCAGAAAGTGCCTGCCTGATATACGACGCACTAGCAGTACAGCTGAATATACACTGTGTGAGAATTTGAATCTCCATTTTTTTGGGGGAGACACTGAACCCTAACTCTGGCCCTGTGGTATAACACAACACTATGAACGTGGCAGAAAGTGGCTGGAATTATTATAAAGAAAAAAAAAAGGTACTGCAATAACACGCTCCCTAGTCCCTACAATGATCTCAGGACAAGTATGGCAGCAATAAAAAGGACTTCAGAACAAAATAGTGTGGACAAATAAACAAGACAGGTAACTGTGCAGAAAGGAGCAACAGGATTTTTGCTTTCAAAAAAGCAGTTGGTTTGCACAGCACCGTGCACACAGCTATGCAGCTGATGCACTAAAATACGACCTCCACTGTCCCTGGACAAAAAGGTGGTGTTGGACAGTGGAAATCGCTACAGCACAAGCGGTTTGGGGGTTAATCTTCCCTCCCTAACAATATCCCTTCTTCTGACGAAGCTGCAGCAACCTCTCCCTATGCTAAGATCGGCAGAAGTAAGATGGCGGTCAGCGTGCACACCCCTTTATAGCCCCTGTGACGCCGCAGAAAGCAAGCCAATCACTGTCATGCCCTTCTCTAAGATGGTGGGGACCGAGACCTATGTCATCACGCTGCCCACACTCTGCGTCCTCCTTCATTGGATGAAAAACGGCGGTAACAGCGTCATACGAAACGCAACTTTGGCGCTCTGATCGCCGACCGCGTGGCCGATCCCACACTAGGATCAGTTCGGGTTTCATGAAACCCGACTTTGCCTAAAAGTCGGCGATTTATGAAAATGACCGATCCGTTTCGCTCAACTCTAGTTGTCAAATTTATTGTCCATCCACTGTCCCCATATGGGAATAGAAGTGGATATGTCATTGCATCACATTTTCTATGAAGGAAGCTGATTTGAACAGTTTGGTTTTCACTTTTGAGGTGAACTCTGATATCCCTATTAAATGGGAGTTCACCCATTGCATTTTGATAAATTATAGCTGCTTCATTGCACCTTGGTGTATTGTAGCGCCTCTGGTCATCATTGTAGTCATTTATGATTGACATTGTTATTTCGAGTGGATCGTCATTTTCTAATTCCTCTCTTGATCTATTTCAAATTCCTTTATCATTGTGAAGGCTCTTGCGAGTGAGTTAATTGCTTTCATTTTCTCTGCAAGAGATGATAGCAGTTCTGGGAGGCACTTTTTATTTGCTTGACTTCTTCTACTTAATGCTTCTTCAATGTCCAAGATATAAATCTGGGCAAACTTGGGAGTAATACACACAGCGGGATGCAATGGGGCAGTTCTGTGGTAAATTTGTCCATGAATTTGAAAACAGTATGGACCATGCCCAGGAGGTGGCGCTTCTTGTACTCCCATTGATGCCAAAGTAAGCGAGTTATTGTATTGCCTTATATTAGCCATAAAGTTATTGGAGTGCTGATGCTCTCCTTTCATCAGCTTGACTAATTGAACATCCATACGAATGGGACGTAATTGGATGCGCCCTCTCTTGCAGCAGAAAGGGAATGTTTTGTCCTGCGCCATTTCGTCTTTGAAACTTTAGATTGGCAGAACTGACATCTAAATGTCAGTTCACCAGCATAGTGCTCTTCAATATGTGTCTCATCAATTTGATTGGGAAGTCCTCTAGCGGCAAATGTAACTTGCCGTCATCGAGTGGCTCTTGCATTTTGGACACATATTCTATCTTGTTCTCTTTTTTGTGAAATATGTGTATCACTTTATGCACTGCGTGTTGCTCATTGTCGTACAGCATTAGATGCTCTACGTGATTCAGTTACTTCATTCGTTTCTCTTGCTCTGGCCGCCCTCTGTCAGGCTGCATCAGCAGTTTTTCGACAATTTCGTTCATCTTCTGTTTCATTAAGACGCAGGTTACGCATCCGTATGTGATTCGCTTCTCTACGTGCAGCAGCGCGCTCAATTTGATCCGTCTTTGCAATGTTGCCTCACAGTGTTGCCTCAGTGTTGCCTGAGTGTTGCAAGAAAGGCTTATGCCTTAACTCGCCACCAGGGAGAGCTCCTCTCCTTAGGTATCCATGGTTACGCCCAGGCAGTTAGCTGCTAGTGGTTGTAACTATGGATACCTAAGTTACTGTTCAACTGTGGATGACTCATTGTGCACACACGGACACGTCCAAATTAGGTATATTGATTTTGATAAGGGGTACCCAAATTTTTACATGCCACTTAAAGTAAGCCAAATAATAGGTGGAGTAATCTTAGACTAGACAGCATTAAAATTAGATTTATCAAACAGCATGAACCATGATAAACTGAAGGTATTTTAAGACTGTGTAGTGTAGTTAGGAAGTCTACATTTTTGGGTATACCTTGTTGCAGTGGGATGGCTTTTATGCTTATTTGATACAAAGAAATGTAAACTAAGTACCCTATATTTTTTACAACAGTGTGCCTATGCATTATGCTTTTGTTCTAGGTTATATTAATTAGACAGTTTTGCTAAATATGTCCCAATGTTTCCAGACTCCATCGTCTTCTTTAGTTTGGTGCCAGCGTCAGCTCCTTTTACAAACAAACCCTATAAATACACACGAAGGTGTGATTTAATTTCGGAGATAAGAGGTCTTCTTCAAGAACACTAATGAAACGGAAATGTTTTAAAATTTTCTATAAAAAAAACATGTTTACTTGTAGTTGTAATTGGAATTCTCAGTGGTATTTGTCTCACTGTTTTCATACCATCAAACATAAAAACCGGGGGCAATATCAAAAGTGCCACATAGAACAAAGAAATATCTTGATGATGGTAGATTTCAATGAAATGTAGATAACTCCTTTGATATTTTACAAGATGGGTAAAGGTGACAGTTTTACTCAGTAAGCCAAAATGGATGAAAATGTCAGCAATAACTTAATAGGCCATCTGCTGTAGTTCTAATGAGACTGTAACTATTATTGTGTACAGTTAAGCAATGGGGGTCATATGTGTTTGCCATAATGAAGAAACATGCAATGTATCATTATCAGAGCTGGAGTAAATAACATTTGTATATCCAATCATTTATTTCTGTGAACCTGACAGACTTAAAAGTCTTAATACTAAAAGGTAATTTTAACCCCTTCATGACCTTGCCGTTTTTTGCAATTCTGACCAGTGTCCCTTTATGAGGTAATAACTCAGGAACGCTTCAACGGATCCTAGCGATTCTGAGATTGTTTTTTCGTGACATATTGGGCTTCATGTTAGTGGTAAATTTAGGTCGATAATTTCTGAGTTTATTTGTGAAAAAAATGGAAATTTGGCAAAAATTTTGAAAATTTCGCAATTTTCACATTTTGAATTTTTATTCTGTTAAACTAGAGAGTTATGTGACACAAAATAGTTAATAAATAACATTTCCCACATGTCTACTTTACATCAGCACAATTTTGGAAATAATTTTTTTTTTTGCTAGGAAGTTATAAGGGTTAAAATTTGACCAGTGATTTCTCATTTTTACAACAAAATTTACAAAACCATTTTTTTAGGGACCACCTCACATTTGAAGTCAGTTTGAGGGTTCTATATGGCTGAAAATACCCCAAAGTGACACCATTCTAAAAACTGCACACCTCAAGGTGCTCAAAACCACATTCAAGAAGTTTATTAACCCTTCAGGTGTTTCACAGCAGCAGAAGCAACATGGAAGTAAAAAATGAACATTTAACTTTTTAGTCACAAAAATGATCTTTTAGCGAAATTTTTTTTATTTTCCCAAGGGTAAAAGGAGAAACTGGACCACGAACGTTGTTGTCCAATTTGTTCTGAGTACGCTGATACCTCATATGTGGGGGTAAACCACTGTTTGGGCGCACGGCAGGGCTCGGAAGGGAAGGAGCGCCATTTGACTTTTTCAATGAAAAATTATCTCCATCGCTAGCAGACACCATGTCACGTTTGGAGAGCCCCTGTGTGCCTAAACATTGGAGCTCCCCCACAAGTGACCTCATTTTGGAAACTAGACCCCCCCAAGGAACTTATCTAGATGCATAGTGAGCACTTATAACCCCCAGGTGCTTTACAGAAGTTTATAATGCAGAGCCGTGAAAATAAAAAATAATTTTTCTTTCCTCAAAAATGATTTTTAGCCCAGAATTTTTTATTTTCCCAAGGGTAATAGGAGAAATTGGACCCCAAATGTTGTTGTCCAGTTTGTCCTGAGTACGATGATACCCCATATGTGGGGGTAAACCACAATTTGGGCGCACCGCAGGGCTCGGAAGGGAAGGCACGCCATTTGGCTTTTTGAATGGAAAATTAACTCCAATCATTAGCGGACACCATGTCGCGTTTGGAGAGCCCCTGTGTGCCTAAACATTGGAGCTCCCGCACAAGTGACCCCATTTTGGAAACTAGACCTCCGAAGGAAATAATCTAGATGTGTGGTGAGCACTTTGAACCCCCAAGTGCTTCACAGAAGTTTATAACGCAGAGCCATGAAAATAAAAAATAATTTTTCTTTTCTCAAAAATGATTTTTAGCCCACATTTTTTTATTTTCCCAAGGGTAACAGGAGAAATTGGACCCCAAAAGTTGTTGTCCAGTTTCTCCTGAGTACGCTGATACCCCATATGTGGGGGTAAACCACTGTTTTGGCACACGTCGGGGTTTGGAAGGGAAGTAGTGACGTTTTAAAATGCAGACTTTGATGGAATGCTCTGTGGGCGTCAGGTTGCGTTTGCAGAGCCCCTGATGTGCTTAAACAGTAGGAACTCCCCACAAGTGACTCCATTTTGGAAACTAGACCCCCAAGGGAACTTATCTAGATGTGTGGTGAGCACTTTGAACCCCCAAGTGCTTCACAGAAGTTTATAACGCAGAGCCGTGAAATTAATAAATGTGTTTCCTTTCCTCAAAAATATTTTTTTAGCCCAGAATTTTTTATTTTTGCAAGGGTAACAGGAGAAATTTGACCCCAAAAGTTGTTTTCCAGTTTCTCCTGAGTACGCTGATACCCCATATGTGGGGGTAAACCACTGTTTGGGCACATGCCGGGGCTCGGAAAGGAAGTAGTGACGTTTTGAAATGCAGACTTTGATGGAATGGTCTGCGGGCATCATGTTACGTTTGCAGAGCCACTGATATGCCTAAACAGTAGAAACCCCCCACAAGTGACCCCATTTTGGAAATTAGACCCCCCAAGGAACTTATCTAGATGTGTGGTGAGCACGTTCAACCCCCAAGTGCTTCACAGAAGTTTATAACGCAGAGCCGTGAAAATAAAAAATAATTGTTCTTTCCTCAAAAATTATGTTTTAGCAAGTAATTTTTTATTTTTGAAAGGGTATCAGGAGAAATTGGACCCCAACAGTTGTTGCCCAGTTTGTCCTGAGTACGCTGGTACCCCAAATGTGGGGTAAACCACTGTTTGGGCGCACGTCGGGGCTTGGAAGGGAGGGAGCACAATTTGACTTTTTGAACGCAAGATTGGCTGGAATCAATGGTGGCGCCATGTTGCGTTTGGAGACCCCTGATGTGCCTAAACAGTGGAAACCCCTCAATTCTAACTTCAACACTAACCCCAACACACCCCTAATCCTAATCCCAACTGTAGCCATAACCCTAATCACAACCCTAACCCCAACACACCCCTAACCACAACCCTAACCCCAACACACCCGTAACCCTAATTCCAATCCTAATCCTAACCCTAATCCCAACCCTAACCCTAATCCCAACCCTAACCACAACTGTAACCCCAACATACCCCTAACCCTATCCGTAACCCTAACCACAAGCCTAATCTTAACCCTATTTCTAACCCTAGCCCTAATTCCAACCCTAACTCTAATTCCAACCCTAACCCTAAGGCTATGTGCCCACGTTGCGGATTCGTGTGAGATTTTTCCGCACGATTTTTGAAAAATCTGCAGGTAAAAGGCACTGCGTTTTACCTGCGGATTTACAGCAGATTTCCAGTGTTTTTTTTTGTGCGGATTTCACCTGCGGATTCCTATTGAGGAACAGGTGTAAAACGCTGCGGAATCTGCACAAAGAATTGACATGCTGCGGAAAATACAACGCAGCGTTTCTGCACGGAATTTTCCGCACCATGGGCACAGCGGATTTGGTTTTCCATAGGTGTACATGGTACTGTAAACCTGATGTAAAACTGCTACAAATTCGCAGCGGCCAATCCGCTGCGGATCCGCGGCCAATCCGCTGCGGATCCGCGGCCAATCCGCTGCGGATCCGCTGAGGATCCGCAGCCAAATCCGCACTGTGTGCACATGCCATAACCCTAACCCTACCCCTAACCCTACCCCTAACCCTACCCCTAGTTCTAACCCTAGTTCTAACCCTAACCCTAGTGGAAAAAGAAAAAAAAATATTTTCTTTATTTTATTATTGTCCCTACCTATGGGGGTGATAAAGGGGGGGTTTATTTATTATTTTTTTTATTTTGATCGCTGTGATAGAACCTACCACAGCGATCAAAATGTACTTGTAACGAATCTGCCAGCCGGCAGAATCGGCGGGCGCACTGAGCATGCGCCCGCCATCTTGGAAGATGGCGGCGCCCAGGGAGAAGACGGACCGACTTCGGGAGGCTCGGTAAGTATGAGGGGGTGGGGGGGGTGGATCGGAGCACAGGGGGGGGATCGGAGGACGGGGGGAGCGGACAGGAGCACGGGGGAGCGGACAGGAGCACGGGGGAGCGAACAGGGGGATGGAGGGGGGTACCGGACAGAACGGAGGACTGGGGAGGAGATCGGGGGCGGTGGGGGGGGCCAGAACATGATTTCCAGCCATGGCAGATGCTATTGCAGCATCGGCCATGGCTGGATTGCAATATTTCACCATTTTCATAGGTGAAATATTGCAAATTGCTCTGATTGGCTGTTGCACTTTCAACAGCCAATCAGAGCGATCGTAGCCACGTGGGGGCAAAGCCACCCCCCCTAGGCTGAAGTACAACTCCCCCTCTCCCTGCAGATTGGTTAAAATAGGAGTTAACCCTTTCACCCGATCTGCAGGGATGCGATCATTCCATGACGCCACATAGGCGTCATGGGTCGGGAAGGGACCACAGGGAAAGAAAAATTTGGGAATACAAACTAATGAATATGTTTAATTCGTTGACACTAGTACTCAATTTAACACCTGGATTTATGAGTCACTACATGGATACAATTCACGCCTCCACCAGAAGGACTCCAGATTAGGGTTGAGCGAAACGGGTCGATCATTTTCAAAAGTCGCCGACTTTTGGCTAAGTCGGCGTCTCATGAAACCCGATCCGACCCCTGTGCTTGTCGGCCATGCGGTACGCGACTTTCGCGCCAAAGTCGCGTTTCAATGACGCGAAAAGCGCCATTTCTCAGCCAATGAAGGTGAACGCAGAGTGTGGGCAGCGTGATGACATAGATCCTGGTCCCCACCATCTTAGAGAAGGGCATTGCAGTGATTGGCTTGCTGTCTGCGGCGTCACAGGGGCTATAAAGGGGCGTTCCCGCCGACCGCCATCTTACTGCTGCTGATCTGAGCTTAGGGAGAGGTTGCTGCCGCTTCGTCAGAAGCAGGGAGAGCGTTAGGCAGGGTCCACTAACCACCAAACCGCTTGTGCTGTAGCGATTTCCACTGTCCAACACCACCTTCGGTGTGCAGGGACTGTGGAAGCTATTTTTTTTTTTTTTTCCTCAGCGCTGTAGCTCATTGGGCTGCCCTAGAAGGCTCCGTGATAGCTGTATTGCTGTGTGTACGCCACTGTGGAAACCAACTGCTTTTTTCAAAGCACATATCCTCTTGTTCCTTTCTGCACAGCTATCTTTTTTGTTTGTCCACACTTTTTATTTAATTTGTGCATCAGTCCACTCCTATTGCTGCCTGCCATACCTGGCTTAGATTACTGCAGGGAGATAGTAATTGTAGGACAGTCCCTGTTTTTTTTTGTTTTTTTTTTTTTTGTGGGAGATTAAGATTGGCATTTCTGCTACAGTGCCATCCCTGTGTGTGCCATCTCTCACTGAGTGGGCCATAGAAAGCCTATTTATTTTTTCCGTGATTTGTGTTCTAAATTCTACCTCAACACAAAAACACTACATCAATCAGTGGTAGAAAAATATTGGCCTCAGTCAGGGCTTGTGTGCCACTGCTGTGTGTGCTATCTCTTATTCAGTGGGCTATAGAAAGCCTATTTATTTATTTATTTTTTTTCTTATTATTTGGTTTCTAAAGTCTCCCTGAAAAAACAAAAAATACATAAAAAAACAGTGGGAGAGTAATATTGCCCTTTCAGCTTGTGTGCCAGTCTTGACTCCTGGGTGTGCCACCTCTCTCTCTCATTCAGTGGGCCATAGAAAGGCTATTTATTTTTTTGGTTTTTTTAATATTATTTGGTTTCTAAAGTCTCCCTGAAAATAAAAAAAAAAACATAAAAAAACAGTGGGAGAGTAATATTGCCCTTTCAGCTTGTGCGCCAGTCTTGACTCCTGGGTGTGCCACCTCTCTCTCTCTAATTGTGGGCCATAGAAAGCCTTTTTTTTTTTGTTTTTTTTTAAATATTATTTGGTTTCTAAAGTCTCCCTTAAAAAACAAAAAATACATAAAAAAACAGTGGGAGAGTAATATTGCCCTTTCAGCTTGTGTGCCAGTCTTGACTCCTGGGTGTGCCACCTCTCTCTCTCATTCAGTGGGCCATAGAAAGGCTATTTATTTTTTTGGTTTTTTTAATATTATTTGGTTTCTAAAGTCTCCCTGAAAATAAAAAAAAAAACATAAAAAAACAGTGGGAGAGTAATATTGCCCTTTCAGCTTGTGCGCCAGTCTTGACTCCTGGGTGTGCCACCTCTCTCTCTCTAATTGTGGGCCATAGAAAGCCTTTTTTTTTTTTGTTTTGTTTTTAATATTATTTGGTTTCTAAAGTCTCCCTTAAAAAACAAAAAATACATAAAAAAACAGTGGGAGAGTAATATTGCCCTTTCAGCTTGTGTGCCAGTCTTGACTCCTGGGTGTGCCACCTCTCTCTCTCATTCAGTGGGCCATAGAAAGGCTATTTTTTTTTTTGTTTTTTTTAATATTATTTAGTTTCTAAAGTCTCCCTTAAAAAACAAAAAATACATAAAAAAACAGTGGGAGAGTAATATTGCCCTTTCAGCTTGTGTGCCAGTCTTGACTCCTGGGTGTGCCACCTCTCTCTCTCATTCAGTGGGCCATAGAAAGGCTATTTTTTTTTTTGTTTTTTTTAATATTATTTAGTTTCTAAAGTCTCCCTGAAAAAAAAAAAAACATAAAAAAACAGTGGGAGAGTAATATTGCCCTTTCAGCTTGTGTGCCAGTCTTGACTCCTGGGTGTGCCACCTCTCTCTCTCATTCAGTGGGCCATAGAAAGGCTATTTATTTTTTTGGTTTTTTTAATATTATTTGGTTTCTAAAGTCTCCCTGAAAATAAAAAAAAAAACATAAAAAAACAGTGGGAGAGTAATATTGCCCTTTCAGCTTGTGCGCCAGTCTTGACTCCTGGGTGTGCCACCTCTCTCTCTCTAATTGTGGGCCATAGAAAGCCTTTTTTTTTTTGTTTTTTTTTAAATATTATTTGGTTTCTAAAGTCTCCCTTAAAAAACAAAAAATACATAAAAAAACAGTGGGAGAGTAATATTGCCCTTTCAGCTTGTGTGCCAGTCTTGACTCCTGGGTGTGCCACCTCTCTCTCTCATTCAGTGGGCCATAGAAAGGCTATTTATTTTTTTGGTTTTTTTAATATTATTTGGTTTCTAAAGTCTCCCTGAAAAAAAAAAAAAAACATAAAAAAACAGTGGGAGAGTAATATTGCCCTTTCAGCTTGTGTGCCAGTCTTGACTCCTGGGTGTGCCACCTGTCATGATCTCTGCAGGCAGAGATCATAGCAAGCCTATAGAGGGACAAGCTCTCGGAAGATGGAACTATACTGACCATGAACTAAGCCTGCCGCGCAACTAGAAATAGCCAGGTAGCATTTCCTATTTATCGCTAGATGCCCAGCTCTGGCCTAAGACCTAAATAGCTAGCAGAGGGAAATATAAGACCTGGCTCACCTCTAGAGAAATATTCCAAAGAAGACAGTAGCCCCCCACATATAATGACGGTGAGTTCAGATGAAACTACAAACGCAGCAGGAAAATAGTCTTAGCAAATTTGAGGTCCGCTTACTAGATAGCAGAAGACAGATAGTATACTTTCATGGTCAGCAGAAAAACACTAACAAAACACCATCCAGAGATTACCTTAAACTCTGGCATTAACTCATAACGCCAGAGTAGCAATCCCTGATCAACGAGAGCTTTCCAGACACAGTAACAAAACTTCAGCTGTGAACTGGAACAAATAGGCAAAACAAAACATGGACAAAAGTCCAACTTATCTAGTAGTTGTCAGAAGCAGGAACAAGCACTGAGAGGCATCAGATAACATTGTTGACCGGCAAGAAACCACCAGAGAAATGAGCTTAAATAGCGACACCCACTACTGATGGAACCAGGTGAAACAGGAAAAAGGATGACAAGTCCAATTCCACAAGCGGCCACCGGGGGAGCCCAGAATCCAAATTCACAACAGTACCCCCCCCTCAAGGAGGGGGCACCGAACCCTCACCAGATCCACCAGGGCGACCAGGATGAGCCCTATGGAAGGCACGAACAAGATCAGAAGCATGAACATCAGATGCATTGACCCAAGAATTATCCTCCTGGCCGTAACCCTTCCAGTTGACCAGATACTGGAGTTTCCGTCTGGAAACACGAGAGTCCAAAATTTTCTCCACAACGTACTCCAACTCACCCTCAACCAACACCGGAGCAGGAGGCTCAACTGAAGGTACAACAGGTACCTCATACCTGCGCAATAACGACCGATGAAAAACGTTATGAATGGAAAAGGACGCAGGGAGGTCCAAACGGAAAGAAACAGGATTAAGAATCTCCAATATTCTATAAGGGCCGATGAACCGAGGTTTAAACTTAGGAGAAGAGACCCTCATAGGGACAAAACGAGAAGACAACCACACCAAATCTCCAACACAAAGCCGAGAACCAACACGACGATGACGGTTGGCAAAACGCTGAGTCTTCTCCTGGGACAACTTCAAATTGTCCATAACCTGCCCCCAGATGTGATGCAATCTCTCCACCACCGCATCCACTCCAGGACAATCCGAGGATTCCACCTGACCGGAGGAAAATCGAGGGTGAAACCCCGAATTACAGAAAAACGGGGACACCAAGGTGGAAGAACTGGCCCGATTATTGAGGGCGAACTCTGCCAATGGCAAAAAAGCAACCCAATCATCCTGGTCAGCAGAGACAAAACACCTCAGATATGTCTCAAGGGTCTGATTAGTCCGCTCGGTCTGGCCATTAGTCTGAGGGTGAAAAGCAGATGAAAAAGACAAATCTATGCCCATCCTAGCACAGAATGCCCGCCAAAATCTAGACACAAATTGGGTACCTCTGTCAGAAACAATATTCTCAGGAATACCGTGCAATCGGACAACATTCTGAAAAAACAGAGGAACCAACTCAGAAGAAGAAGGCAACTTGGGCAGAGGAACCAAATGGACCATTTTAGAGAAACGGTCACAGACCACCCAGATGACGGACATCTTCTGGGAAACAGGCAGATCTGAAATAAAATCCATCGAGATGTGTGTCCAAGGCCTCTTAGGAATAGGCAAGGGCAACAGCAGTCCGCTAGCCCGAGAACTACAAGACTTGGCCCGAGCACAAACGTCACATGACTGCACAAAGACTCGCACATCTCGTGACAGGGAAGGCCACCAGAAGGATCTTGCCACCAAATCCCTGGTACCAAAAATTCCGGGATGACCTGCCAATGCAGAAGAATGTACCTCAGAGATGACTCTGCTGGTCCAATCATCCGGAACAAACAGTCTATCAGGCGGACAACGATCCGGTCTATCCGCCTGAAACTCTTGCAAGGACCGCCGCAGATCAGGAGAAACGGCCGACAAAATTACTCCCTCCCTAAGGATACCTGTGGGTTCAGAATTACCAGGAGAGTCCGGGTCAAAACTCCTAGAAAGGGCATCTGCCTTAACATTCTTAGAACCCGGTAGGTATGACACCACAAAATTAAAGCGAGAAAAAAATAAAGACCAGCGCGCCTGTCTAGGATTCAGGCGTCTGGCAGTCTCAAGATAAATCAAATTTTTGTGGTCAGTCAATACCACCACCTGATGCCTAGCCCCCTCGAGCCAATGGCGCCACTCCTCAAACGCCCACTTCATGGCCAAAAGCTCCCGATTCCCAACATCATAATTCCGCTCTGCGGGCGAAAATTTGCGAGAAAAGAAGGCACAAGGCCTAATGACGGAGCAGTCGGAACCTTTCTGCGACAACACTGCCCCAGCTCCGATCTCCGAAGCGTCAACCTCAACCTGAAAAGGCAGATTCACATCAGGCTGACGCAACACAGGGGCAGAGGCAAAACGGCGCTTAAGCTCCTGAAAGGCCTCTACAGCATGAGGGGACCAATTAGCAACATCAGCGCCTTGTCTGGTCAAATCAGTCAGTGGTTTAACGACATCCGAAAAACCAGCAATAAATCGGCGGTAAAAGTTGGCAAAGCCCAAAAATCTCTGAAGACCCTTAAGAGAGGAGGGCTGAGTCCAGTCACAAATAGCTTGCACCTTGACGGGATCCATCTCAATGGAAGAGGGAGAAAAAATATACCCCAAAAAGGAAATTTTCTGGACCCCAAAAACGCACTTAGACCCCTTCACATATAAAGAATTAGACCGCAAAACCTGAAAAACTCTCCTGACCTGCTGGACATGAGAGTCCCAGTCATCAGAAAAAATCAGAATATCATCCAGATATATTATCATAAATTTATCCAGAAAATCGCGGAAAATATCATGCATAAAAGACTGGAAAACTGAAGGGGCATTAGAAAGACCAAAAGGCATGACCAAATACTCAAAGTGGCCCTCGGGCGTATTAAATGCGGTCTTCCACTCATCCCCCTGCTGGCAATGAGAAGGCCCAATCTTGAGGGTCACCCCTGAGCAAGGAAATCACAATCCTAACCTGCTGAGCAGGGTCTCCAGCTGAACGAGACTTCAGGGACAAATAAAGCTTACAATTATTTCGGAAATTCTGGAAGCTAGCTCTATTCCCTGTGAAGAACTCCGGCAAAGGAATTCTCGGCTCAGATACCGGAGCATGTACCACAAAATCTTGTAAATTTTGTACTTTCGTGATGAGATTATTCAAACCCGCAGTTACACTCTGGAGATCCATTATTGTCAGGTGCACACAGAGCATACAGAGATTAGGAGGAGAGAGAGAAAAAAGACTGCAGCAAGGCAGACTGGAGAAAAAAAAAAAAAAAAAAAAAATTCCAGCAGACTTCTTATAACTCTCCTTTCTCAACCTGGGTCTTTAACACTTTATTGGCCGGTCAAACTGTCATGATCTCTGCAGGCAGAGATCATAGCAAGCCTATAGAGGGACAAGCTCTCGGAAGATGGAACTATACTGACCATGAACTAAGCCTGCCGCGCAACTAGAAATAGCCAGGTAGCATTTCCTATTTATCGCTAGATGCCCAGCTCTGGCCTAAGACCTAAATAGCTAGCAGAGGGAAATATAAGACCTGGCTCACCTCTAGAGAAATATTCCAAAGAAGACAGTAGCCCCCCACATATAATGACGGTGAGTTCAGATGAAACTACAAACGCAGCAGGAAAATAGTCTTAGCAAATTTGAGGTCCGCTTACTAGATAGCAGAAGACAGATAGTATACTTTCATGGTCAGCAGAAAAACACTAACAAAACACCATCCAGAGATTACCTTAAACTCTGGCATTAACTCATAACGCCAGAGTAGCAATCCCTGATCAACGAGAGCTTTCCAGACACAGTAACAAAACTTCAGCTGTGAACTGGAACAAATAGGCAAAACAAAACATGGACAAAAGTCCAACTTATCTAGTAGTTGTCAGAAGCAGGAACAAGCACTGAGAGGCATCAGATAACATTGTTGACCGGCAAGAAACCACCAGAGAAATGAGCTTAAATAGCGACACCCACTACTGATGGAACCAGGTGAAACAGGAAAAAGGATGACAAGTCCAATTCCACAAGCGGCCACCGGGGGAGCCCAGAATCCAAATTCACAACAGCCACCTCTCTCTCTCTAATTGTGGGCCATAGAAAGCCTTTTTTTTGTTGTTTTTTTTTAATATTATTTGGTTTCTAAAGTCTCCCTTAAAAAACAAAAAATACATAAAAAAACAGTGGGAGAGTAATATTGCCCTTTCAGCTTGTGTGCCAGTCTTGACTCCTGGGTGTGCCACCTCTCTCTCTCATTCAGTGGGCCATAGAAAGGCTATTTATTTTTTTTGGTTTTTTTAATATTATTTGGTTTCTAAAGTCTCCCTGAAAATAACAAAAAAAAAACTTAAAAAAACAGTGGGAGAGTAATATTGCCCTTTCAGCTTGTGCGCCAGTCTTGACTCCTGGGTGTGCCACCTCTCTCTCTAATTGTGGGCCATAGAAAGCCTTTTTTTTTTTTTTTTTTTTTTTTTAAATATTATTTGGTTTCTAAAGTCTCCCTGAAAAAAAAAAAAAAACATAAACAAACAGTGGGAGAGTAATATTGCCCTTTCAGCTTGTGTGCCAGTCTTGACTCCTGGGTGTGCCACCTCTCTCTCTCTAATTGTGGGCCATAGAAAGCCTTTTTTTTTTTGTTTTTTTTTTAATATTATTTGGTTTCTAAAGTCTCCCTTAAAAAACAAAAAATACATAAAAAAACAGTGGGAGAGTAATATTGCCCTTTCAGCTTGTGTGCCAGTCTTGACTCCTGGGTGTGCCACCTCTCTCTCTCATTCAGTGGGCCATAGAAAGGCTATTTATTTTTTTGGTTTTTTTAATATTATTTGGTTTCTAAAGTCTCCCTGAAAATAACAAAAAAAAAACTTAAAAAAACAGTGGGAGAGTAATATTGCCCTTTCAGCTTGTGCGCCAGTCTTGACTCCTGGGTGTGCCACCTCTCTCTCTAATTGTGGGCCATAGAAAGCCTTTTTTTTTTTTTTTTTAATATTATTTGGTTTCTAAAGTCTCCCTTAAAAAACAAAAAATACATAAAAAAACAGTGGGAGAGTAATATTGCCCTTTCAGCTTGTCTGCCAGTCTTGACTCCTGGGTGTGCCACCTCTCTCTCTCATTCAGTGGGCCATAGAAAGGCTATTTATTTTTTTGTTTTTTTAAAAATTATTTGGTTTCTAAAGTCTCCCTGAGAAAAAAAATAAAATAAATTAGGTGGGAGATTAATATTGACATTAGTGCTTGAGTGACAGTCCTGCGTGTGTGTCATCTCTGTGATTTTGTGCCACAGAAAACAGAGTGTGTAACATTGTGCCTGATTTTCCTTGTGGTCTCACCAACCTGTTAAGGGATATTGAAATCATACTGAAGTTATAGCTCACCGTGTAAGTTGTTTGACAGCAACAAATAAAGTTACTTTGGTTAAGATTTTAAAACAATGAGGAAGTCTGGTGCAAGAGGTCGTCGTGGGCGTTCATTGTCAGCTGGTAATGATGGTAGTGGTAGTGGAGCATCAGGTGGTCGTGGGGATAAAAATATTCCACCTAAGTCTGGAGCTGTGGAGCCAGTTTCGTCGTCAGGCTACACAAGGCCTCGAACGCTCTCTTTTCTGGGAGTAGGAAAACCGCTTTTAAAGGCGGAGCAGCAACAGCAAGTTTTGGCTTACATTGCAGACTCAGCCTCTAGCTCTTTTGCCTCCTCTTCCGAAACTGGTAAATGTAAAAGCAGCGCGTCGCTTGTGGATGTTCACGGTCAGGGACAAGTCGCTTCCTTGTCCTCCTCAGCAAAAACTACAACAAGAGAGAAGGATGCAGCAGGCGACACAACGGGTCACTCCATGGAGCTCTTTACACATACCGTCCCTGGCTTAGAAAGTGAAACATTTAACAGGCCATGCCCATTACAAGTAGATTCTGACATGGAGTGCACTGATGCACAGCCACAGCCAGAGTACTATGCTGCTCCTTTGACTCAGACCACCACATTGCCCTCTCAGGGTACAGATCCACAATCAGACCCTGATGAGACTATGTTGCCCCGCCACGAACGCTATACCACCGACCGACACAGTGACACAGACGAAGTTGCACACGAGCTCGAAGAGGAGGTAATAGATGACCCAGTTATTGACCCCGATTGGCAGCCATTGGGGGAACAGGGTGCAGGCGGCAGTAGTTCAGAAGCGGAGGTGGAGGAGGGGCCGCAGCAGGCATCAACATCGCAACAGGTTCCATCTGCCGGGCCCGTATCTGGCCCAAAACGCGTGTCAAAGCCAAAACCTGTTGGAGGACAGCGTGGCCATCCGGTTAAAGCTCAGTCTGCAATCCCTGAAAAGGGATCCGAGTCTAGGAAGAGTGCAGTCTGGCATTTTTTTAAACAACATCCAACTGATCAGCGCAAAGTCATCTGTCAAAAATGTTCAACTAGCTTAAGCAGAGGTCAGAATCTGAAAAGTCTAAATACTAGTTGCATGCATAGACACTTAACCACCATGCATTTTCAAGCCTGGACTAACTACCAAACGTCCCTTAAGGTTGTAGCACCCTCGGCCAATGAAGCTAGTCAGCAACGCAACATCCCTTCCGTCACTGTAAGGCCACCATTTTCCGCACCACCGGCAGTATCTGTGCAGGTTTCTTTGCCAGCCAAAAGCAGTCAGGGTCAGGGAACCACCAGTTTTGTAGGAGGAAATATTGCATCTAGGGCACCGGCGGAAACAATACCGTCTCCAACCGTCTCTCAGTCTGCCATGTACACCGGCACACCCGAAAGTTCCACGATCTCCAGCTCTCCAGTCCAGCTCACCCTACATGAGACTCTGGTTAGAAAAAGGAAGTACTTATCCTCGCATCCGCGTACACAGGGTTTTAACGCCCACATAGCTAGACTAATCTCGTTAGAGATGATGCCCTACCGGTTAGTTGAAAGCGAAGCTTTCAAAGCCCTGATGGAGTACGCTGAACCACGATACGAGCTACCCAGTCGACACTTTTTTTCCAGAAAAGCCATCCCAGCCCTGCACCAGCATGTTAAACAGCGCATCGTCCATGCACTCAGGCAATCTGTGAGTACAAAGGTGCACCTGACTACAGATGCATGGACCAGTAGGCATGGCCAGGGACGTTATGTGTCCATCACGGCACACTGGGTGAATGTGGTGGATGCAGGGTCCACAGGCGACATCAATTTAGGGACAGTTGTGCCTAGCCCACGGTCTAGGAAACAGTTGGCTGTAGGCGTTCGCACCCCCTCCTCCTCCTCCTCCTCGTCCTCCTGCAGAAGCTACAGCTCTTCCACAGAACGCAGTCTGCCAACCACTCCATCGGCAGATGACACTGTTGCACACCAGTTGTCCCATTATGGCCCAGCTACTGCCAAGCGTCAGCAGGCTGTATTGGCTATGAAGTGTTTGGGCAACACCAGACACACCGCGGAAGTTCTGTCCGAGTTCTTGCAACAAGAAACGCAGTCGTGGCTGGGCACAGTAGATCTTGAGGCAGGCAAGGTAGTGAGTGATAACGGAAGGAATTTCATGGCTGCCATCTCCCTTTCCCAACTGAAACACATTCCTTGCCTGGCTCACACCTTAAACCTGGTGGTGCAGTGCTTATTGAAAACTTATCCTGGGTTCTCCGACCTGCTCCTCAAAGTGCGTGCACTTTGCTCACATATCCGACGTTCGCCTGTACACGCCAGCCGTATGCAGACCTATCAGCGGTCTTTGAACCTTCCCCAGCATCGCCTAATCATAGACGTTGCAACAAGGTGGAACTCAACACTGCACATGCTTCAGAGACTGTGCGAACAGAGGCGTGCTGTTATTTATTTGTGGGAGGATACACGGGCAGGCAGTAGGATGGCAGACATGGAGTTGTCAGGTGTGCAGTGGTCTAAGATACAAGACATGTGTCAAGTCCTTCAGTGTTTTGAGGAATGCACACGGCTGGTTAGTGCAGACAACGCCGTAATAAGCATGAGCATCCCCCTAATGCGTCTGCTGATGCAAAGTTTGACGCACATAAAGGAGCAGGCGTCTGCACCAGAGGAAGAGGAAAGCCTTGATGACAGTCAGCCATTGTCTGGTCAGGGCAGTGTACAGGACGAGGTAGCGGGCGAAGAGGAGGTGGAGGACGAGGAGGATGATGGGGATGAGTATATTTTTAATGCCGAACCTTTCCCGGGGGCACAGGAAATTGGTTGCGTGTCACGGCCGGGTTCTGGTTTTTTGAGGGACACAAGTGACGTAGATTTGCCTGCAACTGCCCCTCAACCAATCACAACCGGAGATTTGACAACTGGAACTTTGGCCCACATGGCGGATTATGCCTTACGTATCCTAAAAAGGGACACACGCATTACGAAAATGATGAACGATGACGATTACTGGTTGGCCTGCCTCCTTGATCCACGCTATAAAGGCAAATTGCAAAATATTATGCCACATGAGAACTTGGAACTAATATTAGCAACCAAACAATCAACTCTTGTTGACCGTTTGCTTCAGGCATTCCCAGCACACAGCGCACGTGATCGTTCTCACACGAGCTCCAGGGGGCAGCAGACTAGGAGTGTTAGGGGTGCACACATCAGAAGTGGCGTTGGACAGAGGGGTTTTCTGACCAGGTTGTGGAGTGATTTTGCTATGACCGCAGACAGGACAGGTACTGCTGCATCAATTGAAAGTGACAGGAGACAACATTTGTCCAGTATGGTTACTAACTATTTTTCATCCCTTATCGATGTTCTCCCTCAACCGTCATTCCCATTTGATTACTGGGCCTCCAAATTAGACACCTGGCCAGAATTGGCAGAATATGCATTGCAGGAGCTTGCTTGCCCGGCAGCAAGTGTCCTATCAGAAAGAGTATTCAGTGCTGCAGGTTCAATATTAACCGAAAAAAGGACTCGTCTGGCTACCCAAAATGTTGACGATCTAACATTCATTAAAATGAACCACAACTGGATTTCGAAATCTTTTGCCCCACCTTGCCCGGCCGACACCTAGCTTTCCTATGAAAAGCTCTTGCCTGTGAATTACTTTTCTAATGTCTAATTTGCTGCAGCTGATTGTACAGCATACGACATGTTTACACCTCCCTAAATGGCAAAACTCCCCACACGGGGCCGTGGTATCGCGACTTGGCGCAAGCACCCGTGAGACTGCTGTTTGTCTGAAGAGGTGGGTGTGCTCGCTTTTGGTTGACGGCATTGCTACTGGGTCCCTCATAGTACAATGTAGTGTCTCTGGCGGTGGTGGTGCGCACCCAACGTCAGACACACCGTTGTAACATGAAGGGCCCTGGGGCGGTCCCGCCGGCCTCAAGAGAGTTCCCCCCTACCCCAGCTCAAAATGTGCTCTACCACGTGCAAAATTATGTCGCCCAGCTCCACCAATCTTTAGTCTATTCGCTGACATCATTCAATGTCTGGCACTGACAATACAAATTTGTAGACATCTATGATGCAACTTAAAGTAGTCTGTGTCTGTGTCCTATATTGGCACCATTAAATAGTTACTGCCAAATTACTATGTCAGAAACTCAGTAGATGAGCCCACCCCTGTACCTAAGTATGCCACCTTTTTTTTTGTTTTGGTTGTTTTGCGAGACATTAACATCTATTTATATTTTGGGAGTACTGGGACAGACACTCCTTGCACTACTCCTCCACTCACCACCAAGCTGCCTGTGTATCCATGTAACCGCTGTAAAGCTGCCATGAGCCTATTGTTTGTTATTTTAGGCCTTTGATAGCCTGTCTGCGGTCCCTACTTTAAATACTCCTCCACTCATCACCAGCTGCCTGCCCGTGTATCCATGTAACCGCTGTAAAACTGCCATGAGCCTATTGTTTGTTATTTTAGGCCTTTGATAGCCTGTCTGCGGTCCCTACTTTAAATACTCCTCCACTCATCACCAGCTGCCTGCCCATGTATCCATGTAACCGCTGTAAAACTGCCATGAGCCTATTGTTTGTTATTTTAGGCCTTTGATAGCCTGTCTGCGGTCCCTACTTTAAATACTCCTCCACTCACCACCAAGCTGCCTGTGTATCCATGTAACCGCTGTAAAACTGCCATGAGCCTATTGTTTGTTATTTTAGGCCTTTGATAGCCTGTCTGCGGTCCCTACTTTAAATACTCCTCCACTCACCACCAAGCTGCCTGCCCGTGTATCCATGTAACCGCTGTAAAACTGCCATGAGCCTATTGTTTGTTATTTTAGGCCTTTGATAGCCTGTCTGCGGTCCCTACTTTAAATACTCCTCCACTCACCACCAAGCTGCCTGTGTATCCATGTAACCGCTGTAAAACTGCCATGAGCCTATTGTTTGTTATTTTAGGCCTTTGATAGCCTGTCTGCGGTCCCTACTTTAAATACTCCTCCACTCATCACCAGCTGCCTGCCCGTGTATCCATGTAACCGCTGTAAAACTGCCATGAGCCTATTGTTTGTTATTTTAGGCCTTTGATAGCCTGTCTGCGGTCCCTACTTTAAATACTCCTCCACTCATCACCAGCTGCCTGCCCGTGTATCCATGTAACCGCTGTAAAACTGCCATGAGCCTATTGTTTGTTATTTTAGGCCTTTGATAGCCTGTCTGCGGTCCCTACTTTAAATACTCCTCCACTCACCACCAAGCTGCCTGTGTATCCATGTAACCGCTGTAAAACTGCCATGAGCCTATTGTTTGTTATTTTAAGCCTTTGATAGCCTGTCTGCGGTCCCTACTTTAAATACTCCTCCACTCATCACCAGCTGCCTGCCCGTGTATCCATGTAACCGCTGTAAAACTGCCATGAGCCTATTGTTTGTTATTTTAGGCCTTTGATAGCCTGTCTGCGGTCCCTACTTTAAATACTCCTCCACTCATCACCAGCTGCCTGCCCGTGTATCCATGTAACCGCTGTAAAACTGCCATGAGCCTATTGTTTGTTATTTTAGGCCTTTGATAGCCTGTCTGCGGTCCCTACTTTAAATACTCCTCCACTCATCACCAGCTGCCTGCCCGTGTATCCATGTAACCGCTGTAAAACTGCCATGAGCCTATTGTTTGTTATTTTAGGCCTTTGATAGCCTGTCTGCGGTCCCTACTTTAAATACTCCTCCACTCACCACCAAGCTGCCTGTGTATCCATGTAACCGCTGTAAAACTGCCATGAGCCTATTGTTTGTTATTTTAGGCCTTTGATAGCCTGTCTGCGGTCCCTACTTTAAATACTCCTCCACTCACCACCAAGCTGCCTGCCCGTGTATCCATGTAACCGCTGTAAAACTGCCATGAGCCTATTGTTTGTTATTTTAGGCCTTTGATAGCCTGTCTGCGGTCCCTACTTTAAATACTCCTCCACTCACCACCAAGCTGCCTGTGTATCCATGTAACCGCTGTAAAACTGCCATGAGCCTATTGTTTGTTATTTTAGGCCTTTGATAGCCTGTCTGCGGTCCCTACTTTAAATACTCCTCCACTCACCACCAAGCTGCCTGCCCGTGTATCCATGTAACCGCTGTAAAACTGCCATGAGCCTATTGTTTGTTATTTTAGGCCTTTGATAGCCTGTCTGCGGTCCCTACTTTAAATACTCCTCCACTCACCACCAAGCTGCCTGTGTATCCATGTAACCGCTGTAAAACTGCCATGAGCCTATTGTTTGTTATTTTAGGCCTTTGATAGCCTGTCTGCGGTCCCTACTTTAAATACTCCTCCACTCATCACCAGCTGCCTGCCCGTGTATCCATGTAACCGCTGTAAAACTGCCATGAGCCTATTGTTTGTTATTTTAGGCCTTTGATAGCCTGTCTGCGGTCCCTACTTTAAATACTCCTCCACTCACCACCAAGCTGCCTGTGTATCCATGTAACCGCTGTAAAACTGCCATGAGCCTATTGTTTGTTATTTTAGGCCTTTGATAGCCTGTCTGCGGTCCCTACTTTAAATACTCCTCCACTCACCACCAAGCTGCCTGCCCGTGTATCCATGTAACCGCTGTAAAACTGCCATGAGCCTATTGTTTGTTATTTTAGGCCTTCGAAGCCTGTCTGCGGTCCCTCCTTCCACTAGGCCTCCACTGACCAGACCACTGCTGCCCGTGTACCCCTGGAACCAATTTTAAAGTGCCTACAGCCAGCCCATTTTATTGTGTTAGGCCTTCGAAGCCTGTCTGCGGTCCCTCCTTCCAATAGGCCTACACTGACAAAGGTACACCTGACAACAGACACATGGACCTGTAGGCATGGCCACGGAAGGTTACGTGTCCTTTGTGGCTCAATGGGTTAATGTATTGGATGCATGGTCCACACAGGGGACAGCCTGCTAAGTCTGTATGCAGTCCCTAAATCAAGTTGTCCTCAACTGAATAAAGATGAGCTTCTACCTTCTGGCTCTCATTAAGTGTTTTTTAAAAAACAAAATGGTGGTTAGGGCCTACTAACGGCTTCTGCCCCTCCCTGGTGTTGCCCTCAACTGAATAAAGCTGAGCTTCTACCTTCCGGCTCTGATTAACTGCTGTTTTTAAACACATTGCTGGTTCCGGCCTACTAACGGTGTCTGCCCCTGCCTGGTGTTGCCCTCAACTGAATAAAGCTGAGCTTCAACCTTCTGGCTCTCATTAAGTGTTTTTTAAAAAACAAAATGGTGGTTAGGGCCTACTAACGGCTTCTGCCCCTCCCTGGTGTTGCCCTCAACTGAATAAAGCTGAGCTTCTACCTTCCGGCTCTGATTAACTGCTGTTTTTAAACACATTGCTGGTTCCGGCCTACTAACGGTGTCTGCCCCTCCCTGGTGTTGCCCTCAACTGAATAAAGCTGAGCTTCTACCTTCCAGCTCTGATTAACTGCTGTTTTTAAACACATTGCTGGTTCCGGCCTACTAACGGTGTCTGCCCCTGCCTGGTGTTGCCCTCAACTGAATAAAGCTGAGCTTCAACCTTCTGGCTCTCATTAAGTGTTTTTTAAAAAACAAAATGGTGGTTCCGGCCTACTAACGGTGTCTGCCCCTGCCTGGTGTTGCCCTCAACTGAATAAAGCTGAGCTTCAACCTTCTGGCTCTCATTAAGTGTTTTTTAAAAAACAAAATGGTGGTTAGGGCCTACTAACGGCTTCTGCCCCTCCCTGGTGTTGCCCTCAACTGAATAAAGCTGAGCTTCTACCTTCCGGCTCTGATTAACTGCTGTTTTTAAACACATTGCTGGTTCCGGCCTACTAACGGTGTCTGCCCCTGCCTGGTGTTGCCCTCAACTGAACAAAGCTGAGCTTCAACCTTCTGGCTCTCATTAAGTGTTTTTAAAAAAACAAAATGGTGGTTAGGGCCTACTAACGGCTTCTGCCCCTCCCTGGTGTTGCCCTCAACTGAATAAAGCTGAGCTTCTACCTTCCGGCTCTGATTAACTGCTGTTTTTAAACACATTGCTGGTTCCGGCCTACTAACGGTGTCTGCCCCTGCCTGGTGTTGCCCTCAACTGAATAAAGCTGAGCTTCAACCTTCCGACTCTGATTAACTGCTGTTTTTAAACACATTGCTGGTTCCGGCCTACTAACGGTGTCTGCCCCTGCCTGGTGTTGCCCTCAACTGAATAAAGCTGAGCTTCAACCTTCTGGCTCTCATTAAGTGTTTTTTTAAAAACAAAATGGTGGTTAGGGCCTACTAACGGCTTCTGCCCCTCCCTGGTGTTGCCCTCAACTGAATAAAGCTGAGCTTCTACCTTCCGGCTCTGATTAACTGCTGTTTTTAAACACATTGCTGGTTCCGGCCTACTAACGGTGTCTGCCCCTGCCTGGTGTTGCCCTCAACTGAATAAAGCTGAGCTTCAACCTTCCGGCTCTGATTAACTGCTGTTTTTAAACACATTGCTGGTTCCGGCCTACTAACGGTGTCTGCCCCTGCCTGGTGTTGCCCTCAACTGAATAAAGCTGAGCTTCAACCTTCTGGCTCTCATTAAGTGTTTTTTAAAAAACAAAATGGTGGTTCCGGCCTACTAACGGTGTCTGCCCCTGCCTGGTGTTGCCCTCAACTGAATAAAGCTGAGCTTCAACCTTCTGGCTCTCATTAAGTGTTTTTTAAAAAACAAAATGGTGGTTAGGGCCTACTAACGGCTTCTGCCCCTCCCTGGTGTTGCCCTCAACTGAATAAAGCTGAGCTTCTACCTTCCGGCTCTGATTAACTGCTGTTTTTAAACACATTGCTGGTTCCGGCCTACTAACGGTGTCTGCCCCTGCCTGGTGTTGCCCTCAACTGAATAAAGCTGAGCTTCAACCTTCCGGCTCTGATTAACTGCTGTTTTTAAAGACATTGCTGGTTCCGGCCTACTAACGGTGTCTGCCCCTGCCTGGTGTTGCCCTCAACTGAATAAAGCTGAGCTTCAACCTTCTGGCTCTCATTAAGTGTTTTTTAAAAAACAAAATGGTGGTTAGGGCCTACTAACGGCTTCTGCCCCTCCCTGGTGTTGCCCTCAACTGAATAAAGCTGAGCTTCTACCTTCCGGCTCTGATTAACTGCTGTTTTTAAACACATTGCTGGTTCCGGCCTACTAACGGTGTCTGCCCCTGCCTGGTGTTGCCCTCAACTGAATAAAGCTGAGCTTCAACCTTCTGGCTCTCATTAAGTGTTTTTTAAAAAACAAAATGGTGGTTCCGGCCTACTAACGGTGTCTGCCCCTGCCTGGTGTTGCCCTCAACTGAATAAAGCTGAGCTTCAACCTTCTGGCTCTCATTAAGTGTTTTTTAAAAAACAAAATGGTGGTTAGGGCCTACTAACGGCTTCTGCCCCTCCCTGGTGTTGCCCTCAACTGAATAAAGCTGAGCTTCTACCTTCCGGCTCTGATTAACTGCTGTTTTTAAACACATTGCTGGTTCCGGCCTACTAACGGTGTCTTCCCCTGCCTGGTGTTGCCCTCAACTGAATAAAGCTGAGCTTCAACCTTCTGGCTCTCATTAAGTGTTTTTTAAAAAACAAAATGGTGCTTAGGGCCTACTAACGGCTTCTGCCCCTCCCTGGTGTTGCCCTCAACTGAATAAAGCTGAGCTTCTACCTTCCGGCTCTGATTAACTGCTGTTTTTAAACACATTGCTGGTTCCGGCCTACTAACGGTGTCTGCCCCTGCCTGGTGTTGCCCTCAACTGAATAAAGCTGAGCTTCAACCTTCTGGCTCTCATTAAGTGTTTTTTAAAAAACAAAATGGTGTTTAGGGCCTACTAACGGTGTCTGCCCCTGCCTGGTGTTGCCCTCAACTGAATAAAGCTGAGCTTCAACCTTCTGGCTCTCATTAAGTGTTTTTTAAAAAACAAAATGGTGGTTCCGGCCTACTAACGGTGTCTGCCCCTGCCTGGTGTTGCCCTCAACTGAATAAAGCTGAGCTTCAACCTTCTGGCTGTCATTAAGTGTTTTTTAAAAAACAAAATGGTGTTTAGGGCCTACTAACGGTGTCTGCCCCTCCCTGGTGTTGCCCTCAACTGAATAAAGCTGAGCTTCAACCTTCTGGCTCTCATTAAGTGTTTTTTAAAAAACAAAATGGTGGTTAGGGCCTACTAACGGTGTCTGCCCCTCCCTGGTGTTGTCCTCAACTGAACAAAGCTGAGCTTCCACATTCTGGCTTTCGGCCTATACTATCAGATATTAAACTGCATTTGGCCTACTAGTGTGGTTAGGCCCTTGAAACAGTGTCTGCTGCTCTTGGGTTTGCTACTCCACTGAACAAAGCAATGCCGCCTGTTTAGTCCTGTTACCAATTTTGATCTGCATTTAGCCTACTTTATTCTTTGGCCCTATATCTGTTTCCTCATCATCCTGCCCATTGCCCAGCCACTGCTAGATGAGTCTGCTGGTACATTGACCTAGACCACTACATTCCCCTTGTACTCTACACAGCCAGAATCTGACCCTGCTGAAAGTAAGGTTCCCCTTCCCGCATATTATACCACCTTACACAGGGACAAAGAGGAAGGTGCAGATGAAAGTGCAGGTTCCTTCATCAGGTGGGGGGGCATACTCGTTGGCGACGTCACTGGCACAGGGCCACTCAGAGTACGCAAAAGTGTCGCTGCTGGTGGGAGGCGCCCCCGCCATGCAAACACACCGCCGTACTTTGAGGGGCCCTGTGCCAGTGCCAATGCGAACGAGTGGGCCCCCCCTGCTTGCTCAGGATCACAGCACTTGCAACGTTGAAATACTTACCTCTCCCTGCTCCACCGCCATGACGTAGTCCATGTTTCCTGGGCCCACTAAAACCTTGAACCAGCCCTACCCCCACAACTTTTGCCAAATGACCCCCAATTTCCAGTGCCCAACTATTATTATAAAGTTAATTAAGATTGACAAGCTTCAGAAAACAAGAATGGATGTTTTTGGCAGTAAAATGTGCACTGTAGGTGTTTTCCTGGCCTCCACTCACTGCCGGCTATGCTTCCCCATTGACTTGCATTGGGTTTCGTGTTTCGGTCGATCCCCGACTTTTAGCGATAATCGGCCGACTTCACTCGACTCGACTCTGGACTAAATCGGGTTTCACAAAACCAGACTCGATCTTAACCCCTTCATGACCCAGCCTATTTTGCCTTAATGACCTTGCCGTTTTTTGCAATTCTGACCAGTGTCCCTTTATGAGGTAATAACTCAGGAACGCTTCAACGGATCCTAGCGATTCTGAGATTGTTTTTTCGTGACATATTGGGCTTCATGTTAGTGGTAAATTTAGGTCGATAATTTCTGAGTTTATTTGTGAAAAAAACGGAAATTTGGCGAAAATTTTGAAAATTTCGCAATTTTCACATTTTGAATTTTTATTCTGTTAAACCAGAGAGGTATGTGACACAAAACAGTTAATAAATAACATTTCTCACATGTCTACTTTACATCAGCACAATTTTGGAAACAAATTTTTTTTTTGCTAGGAAGTTATAAGGGTTAAAATTTGACCAGTGATTTCTCATTTTTACAACAAAATTTACAAAACCATTTTTTTTAGGGACCACCTCACATCTGAAGTCAGTTCGAGGGGTCTATATGGCTGAAAATACCCAAAAGTGACACCATTCTAAAAACTGCACCCCTCAAGGTGCTCAAAACCACATTCAAGAAGTTTATTAACCCTTCAGGTGTTTCACAGCAGCAGAAGCAACATGGAAGGAAAAAATGAACATTTAACTTTTTAGTCACAAAAATGATCTTTTAGCAACAATTTTTTTATTTTCCCAAGGGTAAAAGGAAAAACTGGACCACGAACGATGTTGTCCAATTTGTCCTGAGTACGCTGATACCTCATATGTGGGGGTAAACCACTGTTTGGGCATACGGCAGGGCTTGGAAGGAAAGGAGCGCCATTTGACTTTTTGAATGAAAAATTGGCTCCAATCTTTAGCGGACACCATGTCGCGTTTGGAGAGCCCCCGTGTGCCTAAACATTGGAGCTCCCCCACAAGTGACCCCATTTTGGAAACTAGACCCCCCAAGGAACTTATCTAGAAGCATAGTGAGCACTTTAAACCCCCAGGTGCTTCACAAATTGATCCGTAAAAATGAAACAGTACTTTTTTTTCACAAAAAAATTATTTTAGCCTCAATTTTTTCATTTTCACATGGGCAACAGGATAAAATGGATCCTAAAATTTGTTGGACAATTTCTCCTGAGTACACTGATACCTCACATGTGGGGGTAAACCACTGTTTGGGCACATGGTAAGGCTCGGAAGGGAAGGAGCGCCATTTGACTTTTTGAATGAAAAATGATCTCCATCGCTAGCAGAGACCATGTCACGTTTGGAGAGCCCCCGTGTGCCTAAACATTGGAGCGCTCCCACAAGTGACCCCATTTTGGAAAGTAGACCCCCCAAGGAACTTATCTAGAAGCATAGTGAGCACTTTAAACTCTCAGGTGCTTCACAAATTGATCCGTAAAAATGAAAAAGTACTTTTTTTTCACACAAAATTTCTTTTAGCCTCAATTTTTTCATTTTCACATGGGCAACAGGATAAAATGGATCCTAAAATTTGTTGGGCAATTTCTGCTGAGTATGTTGATACCTCATATGTGGGGGTAAACCACTGTTTGGGTGCACGGCAAGGCTCGGAAGGGGAGGCGTGCCATTTGACTTTTTGAATGGAAAATTAGCTCCAATCGTTAGCGAACACCATGTCGCGTTTGGAGAGCCCCTGTGTGCCTAAACATTGGAGCTCCCCTACACGTGACCCCATTTTGGAAACTAGACCCCCCAAGGAACTTATCTAGATGCATAGTGAGCACTTATAACCCCCAGATGCTTCACAGAAGTTTATAACGCAGAGCCGTGAAAATAAAAAATAATTTTTCTTTCCTCAAAAATGATTTTTAGCCCAGGATTTTTTAATTTTCCAAGGGGAATAGGAGAAATTGGACCCCAAATGTTGTTGTCCAGTTTGTCCTGAGTACGATGATACCCCATGTGTGGGGGTAAACCACTGTTTGGGCACACGGCAGGGCTCGGAAGGGAAGGCACGCCATTTGGCTTTTTGAATGGAAAATTAGCTCCAATCATTAGCGGACACCATGTCACGTTTGGAGAGCCCCTGTGTGCCTAAACATTGGAGCTCCCTAACAAGTGACCCCATTTTGGAAACTAGACCTCCCAAGGAACTAATCTAGATGTGTGGTGAGCACTTTGAACCCCCAAGTGCTTCGCAGAAGTTTATAACGCAGAGCCGTGAAAATAATAAATGTGTTTCCTTTCCTCAAAAATATTTTTTTAGCCCAGAATTTTTTATTTTTGCAAGGGTAACAGGAGAAATTGGACCCCAAAAGTTGTTGTCCAGTTTCTCCTGAGTACGCTGATACCCCATATGTGGGGGTAAACCACTGTTTGGGCACATGCCGGGGCTCGGAAGGGAAGTAGTGACGTTTTGGAATGCAGACTTTGATGGAATGCTCTGCGGGCGTCACGTTGCATTTGCAGAGCCCCTGATGTGCCTAAACAGTAGGAACTCCCCACAAGTGACTCCATTTTGGAAACTAGACCCCCCAAGGAACTTATCTAGATGTGTGGTGAGCACTTTGAACCCCCAAGTGCTTCGCAGAAGTTTATAACGCAGAGCCGTGAAAATAATAAATGTGTTTCCTTTCCTCAAAAATATTTTTTTAGCCCAGAATTTTTTATTTTTGCAAGGGTAACAGGAGAAATTGGACCCCAAAAGTTGTTGTCCAGTTTCTCCTGAGTACGCTGATACCCCATATGTGGGGGTAAACCACTGTTTGGGCACATGCCGGGGCTCGGAAGGGAAGTAGTGACGTTTTGGAATGCAGACTTTGATGGAATGGTCTGCTGGCGTCACGTTGCATTTGCAGAGCCCTTGATGTGCCTAAACAGTAGAAACACCCCACAAGTGACCCCATTTTGGAAACTAGACCCCCCAAGGAACTTATCTAGATGTGTGATGAGCACATTCAACCCCCAAGTGCTTCACAGAAGTTTACAACGCAGAGCCGTGAAAATAAAAAATCATTTTTCTTTCCTCAAAAAAGATGTTTTAGCAAGCAATTTTTTATTTTCACAAGGGTAACAGGAGAAATTGGGCCCCAATGTTTGTTGCCCAGTTTGTTGTGAGTACAGTGATACCCCATATGTGGGGGTAAACCACTGTTTGGGCGCACGTCAGGGCTCGGAAGGGAAGTAGTGACATTTGAAATGCAGACTTTGATGGAATGGTCTGCGGGCGTCACGTTGCATTTGCAGAGCCCCTGATGTGCCTAAACAGTAGAAACACCCCACAAGTGACCCCATTTTGGAAACTAGACCCCCCAAGGAACTTATCTAGATGTGTGATGAGCATGTTCAACCCCCAAGTGCTTCACAGAAGTTTACAACGCAGAGCCGTGAAAATAAAAAATCATTCTTCTTTTCTCAAAAATTATGTCTTAGCAAGTAATTTTTTATTTTTGCAAGGGTAACAGGAGAAATTGGACCCCAATAGTTGTTGCCCAGTTTGTCCTGAGTACGCTGGTACCCCAAATGTGGGGGTAAACCACTGTTTGGGCACACGTCGGGGCTTGGAAGGGAGGGAGCACCATTTGACTTTTTGAATGCAAGATTGGCTGGAATCAATGGTGGCGCCATGTTGCGTTTGGAGACCCCTGATGTGCCTAAACAGTGGAAACCCCTCATTTCTAACTTCAACACTAACCCCAACACACCCCTAACCCTAATCCCAACTGTAGCCATAACCCTAATCCCAACCCTAACCCCAACACACCCCTAACCACAACCCTAACCCCAACACACCCGTAACCCTAATTCCAACCCTAGCCCTAATTCCAACCCTAACCCTAAGGGTATGTGCCCACGTAGCGGATTCGTGTGAGATTTTTCCGCACGACTTTTGAAAAATCTGCAAGTAAAAGGCACTGCGTTTTACCTGCGGATTTACAGCAGATTTCCAGTGTTTTTTTGTGCGGATTTCACCTGTGGATTCCTATTGAGGAACAGGTGTAAAACGCTGCGGAATCCGCACAAAGAATTGACATGCTGTGGAAAATACAACGCAGCGTTTCTGCACGGAATTTTCCGCATTATGGGCACAGCGGATTTGGTTTTCCATAGGTGTACACGGTACTGTAAACCTGATGGAAAACTGCTACGAATTCGCAGCGGCCAATCCGCTGCGGAGCAGCGGCCAATCTGCTGCGGATCCGCGGCCAATCCGCGGCGGATCCGCGGCCGATCCACGGCGGATCCGCGGCCGATCCGCTGCGGATCCGCGGCCGATCCGCTGCGGATCCGCGGCCGATCCGCTGCGGATCCGCGGCCGATCCGCTGCGGATCCGCTGCCAAATCCGCACATGCCATAACCCTAACCCTACCCGTAACCCTAACCCTAGTTCTAACCCTAACCCTAGTTCTAACCCTAACCCTAGTGGAAAAAAAAAAATAAAAAAATATTTTCTTTATTTTATTATTGTCCCTATCTATGGGGGTGATAAAGGGGGGGTTTATTTATTATTTTTTTTATTTTGATCGCTGTGATAGAAACTACCACAGCGATCAAAATGTACCTGTAAGGAATCTGCCGGCCGGCGGGCGTACTGAGCATGCGCCCGCCATTTTGGAAGATGGCGGCGCCCAGCGAGGAGACGGCCGGACACCGGGAGGATCGGTAAGTATGAAGGGGTGGTGGGGGGGTGGATCTGAGCACAGGGGGGGTGATCGGAGGACGGGGGGAGCGGACAGCAGGACGGGGGAGCGGGCAGGAGCACGGGGCAGCGGAGCACAGGACGGAGGGGACCGGACCACGCACCGGAGCACTGGGGGGGCGATCGGTGGGGTGGGGGGTGGTCACTTCAGGTTTTCCAGCCATGGCCGATGATATTGCAGCATCGGCCATGGCTGGATTGTAATATTTCACCTGTTTTTTAGGTGAAATATTACAAATCGCTCTGATTGGCAGTTTCACTTTCAACAGCCAATCAGAGCGATCGTAGCCACGGGGGGGTGAAGCCACCCCCCCTGGGCTGAAGCACCACTCCCCCTGTCTCTGCAGATCGGGTAAAATGGGAGTTAACCCCTTCACCCGATCTGCAGGGACGCGATCATTCCATGACGCCACATAGGCGTCATGGGTCGGATTGGCACAGGTTTTCATGACGCCTATGTGGCGTCATGGGTCGGGAAGGGGTTAAAAAAATGAAAGTCGCTCAACCCTACTCCAGATAACTAAGAACATTTTTCCTACTGCCTCTCCATTTGTAAGAAAATGCCTAATTGGATTACCTTGGCTTATCTATGGACTCATCACACTTCCCACCCCCTAACAAATGTCCTCCTGTAATATTCTTTAAATGTTGTGCTTTTCTTATTAATCTATTTGTAATCTTGCCTGAAGAAGGAGCCTCTGTGCTCTGAAAGCTTGCAAACATATTATTTTCTGGTTAGCCAATAAAGGTATCACTCCTAGAATACTTCTGTCATCATTGGGCAGAAAAGTATTCACATCAATCATTTATCTATAAATTTATGTTTTTGTAGTTTTTCTTGCAAAATCTTTTGCCTGCAGCCAATAAAATGAAATACCATAGTAACAATGCCACCTGCTTCTATTCATAATAACATAATCGCAGGTCCTTCACCCTCTGCATTCTTATGAACGGAGGTAGACGCTTGCAGCGGTGACAGCCAGGCTTCTCGGAGGGGTGAGTATATCCATATTTTTTATTTTTATTCTTTATTTTTTACATGAATATGGATCCCAGGGCCTGAAGGAGAGTCTCCTCTCCTCCAGACCCTGGGAACTACACGCCGTATAAGATGACTGGGCGTATAAGATGACCCCCGTCTTATACAGCAGGCATATCCCAAATTCCATATTTTATATGGAAAAGTTGGGGGTCGTCTTATACGCCCAGTTGTCTTATACACCAGAAAATACGGTAATTCAGCCATGTTGGAGGGTTTCTGAGCATAAACCGGCTTTTTAAGGTCATAACACAGCATCTAAATCGGATTAAGGTCAGGACTTTGGCTAGGCCACTCCAAAGTCTTAATTTTGTTATTCTTAAACCATTCAGAGGTGGACTTTTGTATCATTGTCCTGCTGCATAACCCACAAAACTATACATGGGTTGGCAGATGCGTTGTCAAATATTTAATTTTTTCATAGAAAAATAAAGATTGATATGACGTAATTGTACTAAATGGTCATACTCATTTCAACTGACTTTGCATGAATCAAAAGTTCAGTATGAAGTGAATATAAGAAAATTGTAATATATATTTTTAAGAAATATGATTCATTTTCCATTTATGTGCCATGCCTCACCTGTGCCCCTCCACACTGTGTCTTGAATTCAACATTCACTGTGAAAAACAGTTCAACTTGGTCAAAAAAATAGACTGCCAGCACAATGGAATGATAGATTAGAGATCCTATTATACTCTATGGAGAAAGTTGGGGTGAGGAGTACTAGGCACAGTAAGAGACCAAGCAGATATAGGTACATCAGTCTTAACAAATGGTTAACCACAAGCAGCAGTGATAAACAGGCAAACTGAATACTTGATTGCAGAGAAGATAACTCTCTGTTGAAGCAGGGATGTAGCGTGAACAGCACTAGTATTAGCAGAGAATGGTTCATTATGTTTACAGCAGACAAACGGTTAAATACAGAGAAGAAATTATAAACAAGCAAACTGAATACATATACACTGAAGATTAAACATTGTTGCAGCAGTGTTGCACTGTGAACAAATGGTTAACTGCAGGTTTGAGCTAAGAATTACATTCAAGTAGGTTATAAACAAGCAGGAGTTAGCTGAAGTGATGATTAGCCTGCTGTGAGAAATGGATTGTGAGGCAAACTTGAAGAACACATGTTCACTGAATGCAAGTCTTACTGAATTGTTGGAGAGTACATAGGTGTTTGAGTCAGCCTAAAAAGGCCATGGGTGATGATGTCAAAAGTGGATGCTGGCTCAGAGCAGTAACCTGTCACAAACTTGCAAAAAGGGAACTGGCCCTTGAGGAAGAAACCAAGAACTTGAGCTAGTACAGGATGAGTAGCAGAGATAGAAAATGCAGAGGGAAAAACTGGTGTAAAATGCATGATACAAGCCATACATTAGCCAGAAGTAGTGTAGTCCCTCATGTATGTACACAATAGCTTGTTCTAAAAAGCTACCTGAATCAGCAGATACACCTATAAGTTTTCCTGGATTATTTTTCAATCATCTCTTTGAAAACAAGAATAAGCAAAAGTCCTCAGTGTCTATTGATTTCTATCTTAATATAATTCTACAGTGCAATAGTCTGGTAATCCTGTTGAGCATTCCACCCATGGTGTATAGGTCATCTCACGCTTGGATGTGTTAAAAGAAATCTCTATGACAATCTTAAGGAGACATTAATTACTCCTCTTTTTCATTTCAACTAGAAGAAAAGGGTGATGAGAACTCTACTTGAACATAAAAACTTTGGCGTATAAGACTGTATTTTTCTAAAACTTTAGCATACTTTGTGACCATCATTGGTAGACAGTTGGGGAGAAGTTTTGAAATGCTAGTTATTAAAACATGAGTTTATGCTAGATATGGAAATTTTTGCAGTAGGTCAACAAGTCTGAAACATAGCGATAAAAATCAAGCTGTGAGATTTTATATCACAACATGAATTCAGAGCTTGATAAATAGGCCCCAGATGGTCAGGAATGGATACATGTCTCGTTGCTTTATTCACACTGCAGAGGCTTAGAAATAGATTTCCGCCTTCGCTTTCGTACAAGAGGAAACGAGAGATACAACTCTTGCTGATAGCCTAAAGGCACTCACTTCTAAAGAACTCCAATCACATGTAGCCGTCTTCTTATCACCAGTCTTGCTTCTCCACATCTCCGTTCCCTGGCTCTCTTCTGATACAATGAATTTATCATCGGTCTTTAGAAGCGCATATTCTTTCAGTAATCTCAGTTAACATTTCTAGATTAATGAAATCATTCAATTCTATCCTGTTTCATGTGTTTGCCAGGCTTTATAGTTTAGAAACAACTAGAAAACATGGCCTTCACTGACCCATGGTAGAGATATTCTGCTTTTGTGTTCTCTATGTATGCCAGACAGTTTATAATGGATGCTTGACAATTAGCTGAGTTTATCGCAGGTTAATTGCTCTACTAGGGAATTGATCATCTCCAGGCATTTCTCTTCATTACGTTTCCCTGCTGCTGGAGTTTTTTTTGTTTGGTTAATGGTAGATGTTGATACAGATGGACTAATACTTTAGTGTTGTCACCTGCTGGCCACTGACAATGTTCATTTGGCATTATTCAATGCCCAGCTTTTCGACCAACGCAGCCCCATGTCTCTTGTGATGTACTGTATTTCAGCAAGATATGTGCTCCAAAAGTCAAATAGCGCTCCTTTCTACTAAGCCCTGTCATGACATTTGGGGCAACAAATTGTGAGGTCCAATTTCATGTATTAACTCTTGTGTAACTGAAAAATTTGAAGCTAATACAAAACATAAATTTTTACCATTAACATGTTATATTTCCTTGTCCCAATGTTCTAAAATTTTGTGAGGCACTTGTTGTTTTAAAATGCTTACTAAACCACTAGATGCATTTGTTAAGCAGTGAAGTGTCCAATATGGGGTCATCTGTGGTGTTTCTGCTGTTTTGTCACCTTAGGGCCTCAGTTAATGGAACCCACAATCCCTTCAAACGGAATTTGCATTCTAAAAGCCAAGTATTGCACCTTCCCATCTGACCCCTGAAATGTGCTCAAATAGGGATCATATAAACAACATTTTTCATGAAATGAAAGTCTTAGAACATTCTGTGATGTGTTTTGTGGGTTAATAATGTTCACCACACCCCTAGTTGAATTCCTTATGGAGTTTCTTGCCAAATGGGGTCGATGTTTCTGCTTTTTTGGCACCTCAGTGGCTCTGAAAATGCATCATTGTGTCCAAATTTGCGTTCCAACAATATATAGCATTCTTTGCTTTCTAAATTTTGCCCTGTGTCCAAACATTAGTTTTTCACAACATATTTGGTGACACTGCCTTCGAGAGAAATTGCATGACAAATTTTGAGGTCAATTTTCTCCTATTACTCCTTGTGGAGATTCTAGATGTGGTGCTAAACAGTATTTTAGTGGAAAAAAATGTAATTTTTGTTTTCATATCTAACTGTTATAAAGTTTTGTGAATCACCTGTGGGTAAAAATGTACAATACACCACTGTGTGAATTCCATGAGGGGTCTAGTTTCCAAAATTGAGTTACTTGTGGGTGGGTTTCTGTTGTTTTGGCATGTCTGAGGCTCTACAAAAGCAACATGGCATTTACAATCTATTCCAGCCAAATTTACACTGCAACAACCAAATAGAGCTCTTTCCTTTCTGAGTCCGAGCTACTGAAGGGTTAAATTTTTTAGCTACAACAGTTTAGAATAATTTGAGGGGTACAGTTTTTTAAAATGTTATGACTTCTGGTGGTTTTCTGATTTATAGGCTCCTCAAAATCGTTTCAAAATTCAATAAGTCTGTAAGAATTGTATTTGTACGTTTCCTTGAAAAAAAAATGAAAAATTGTCACTATATTTTAACCCTTCTAACATAATGAAATAAAAGAACGTTTGAAAAATGATGCTGGCATAAAGTAGACATTTGGAAAATGTTATTTATTATCTATTTTCTGAGGTATAACTATCTGATTTAAGGATATACGGTAAGCACTGAAATTTTCAGAATCGCTAATTTTTTTGAATGGTCAGAAAATGTCAGATATTTCCCCCCTCCCAAAAAAACAACTTATCAACCTAAATCTCCAGCTAGCAAAGTACAATGTGCCACAAATAAAACATTTTCAGAACCACTGGGATATATAGAAGCGTTCCAAAGTTATTACCACATAAAGTGACACTGGTCAGATTTGAAAAATGGGGCTTGCTCATTAAGCTTAAAATCGGCTCTGCCACTAAGGCAGGGGTGGGGAACCTCAGGCCCCAGGGCCATTTACGGTCCTTGATGACCTTTTATCAAGCCCTTGAGCAGATTCTCAAGGACCACATTCTTGGGCAGGGAGGTGTATTTTGATTACAACCAGCTCATTCATTTCTTCTTGCTCTGTTAGCACACACATGCAGAGTTCAATACTGAACACTGAAGGGCATTCAATTAAAGATTACGTCCTGACACCAGTGCCAGAGTCAGGATGTACTTTGTGGGTGGAGTTTGTACGGCCCCCGAAGAATGGTATAAATATCCAAATGTCCCTTGGCAGAAAAAAGATTCCCCACTGCTGCACTAAGGTATAAAAAACACGTTTTCAAAATAAATAACAATTTAATATGTTGTTTATATCCAAACACTGTTGATCATGTAGTTGGGAACTCAACAGTTCCAGGATCAAATGGATCTGTTTCTGTGTTGCTAATACATTTGGGCATACCAGCACAGTCATCTCTATTACTATTAAACAGGTTATCCAAATTTTGAAGAAAAAAAAAAGTAAACCAAAATCCGGAGAATATAAAATAGAAAACAAGAATAAATTAACCTCACCTTTTCTTTTCCCCATACATCCAGAGCTGCCAATAAATCATAATGATAGTAGTAAGGCATGGTTGAATGCCTTTGAACACAGACTTGGGGAGAGTTGCCAGGACTTCTATGCCAGGTTGCCTGTGAAAAGAAGAAGGAAGTGAATTTAGTTTATTTTGACATTTTTTCATGTCATATTTATCACATTTATTTTTGTTTTTTGGTGGGAGGTGTAAAGTTAAAGAGGGTGTTCAGTTGTGTCAAGGTCCCTGCTTTTTGACTCCTTGCAATAAGCCATTTATAGCACATCAAATTGATATGTAAAATTATTATTTATATGACAGCCACCTTTAAAGGAATTTTTCTGTTTTCATCAAATCATTTAGCGAAGGCCAGTAGTTGTCTAGAGTGGTCATGTGAGTACACCAACTGTCATTACTGCAGCTAACTTAACAAAGGCTGTGTAAGACCACCACCTCTCTGCATGGCTTCCCATCCTCCACCATGCAGGGACACTGAGGTACTCACCATCCGAGGCCGTGCAGTGAGCTTTTTGTCATCTGCTTGTTGTATGCTGTAAGCTGTGTATACTCTGCTGGCTGTGCATGTTTCATGGCTGCATGCTTAAGGCGCACGTGTGGCCTGATTCTCAAAGAGACAGTGCTTGTGCTCCTAATGTGTCCCCAACATATTGCTGAGAAGCACTTAGTACTTAAGGCAACTCCACCAGTTGGAAAGTGCCTGACAACATGCTCTTTCAGTGTATGTAACTACTGAGTTGCCAGGGCCTGTCTTGTTTCTGATCTTGCCTAAACCTGTGTAACAATATATAGGTACTAAGGAATCTGATAGCGTGGGATAAAACCAGTCTGAGAGCAAAGCTGCAGTAAAAGATGTATTTAAACAAAACAGAAATGCTAACAGAACTAACACAGATATTCCTGCAATTGTAACGAGGTGCTCAGCACAATATGGTAATCACAGCACAGTGAATAGCGGGACGTGACCACTAATATGAACCAGTCCAGCAAGGATATGACGATGGGGCAAACAAGACACTTGACAAGGAAGTCCAGTAGGTTATCAGTGGAAATGCACACAGTACTTAAACTTGGGAATTCAGCAGAAGTGAAGTAGAAATGCACACAGTACTTAAACGAGGAAGTCCAGCAAAACTTGATCATATGTCCGCACTGCACTTGTTTGTGGAAGTTCAATAATATGCAGGTGGTGCATTGAGCATGAAGTCCTGGTGAAAGAGGATGAAGGGAAAAAGAGGGAGAAGCGCTATCTAAGCGTAGTAGATGAGTACAAAACTCTTTTCGTGAGAAAAGCAACACTAGAATCTTGCTCACCTGGTGTGGTTGTGCAAAGAGGCAAAACACTGGGAAAAGTTTAGCAAACAAGGGAAATCCTTCCACAGGTGTGCTGCCAGTCACAGCAGTTCCAGAGGTGAGATGCAGCTCAAAGGGGTGAGGCAGACCGCCGAGTAGTGAGCAGCTGAAGCAGGGAGTTCCCCAGACCACAGGCAGAAGCTCAGGAGCCAGCAGCACAAAATACTCAGGCACAGAACACCACATGACTCGGACTTAAATAATCAAGACAGACAGGAAGTTCCATGACAGGGTGAGATCCAAGACTCCATCTTGGATCAGGGCGAACAGGAACAAGGGAAGTCCGGAATCCTTACATTCTGCTTCCCTGGGTCTGTATACCCAGACCTGAACCCTGAATCTGTATCTGATCTTTCCTGTTTTTGCCACCCAAACCTAAACCTTGACTCATGACGTGAGTTTGTCCTTGTCTGAATTAGGACCAATGTCTGAACCTGTTTATATCAAAGTCTAGATCTTTCCCTAAACCTGTACCCATGCCTAAATCTGCAGTGTCTGAACCAGTACCTATCGCAAACCTGCAGTGTTTTAACCAGTACCTATTGCTAAACTTGTTGTGTCTGTACCTGTACCTATCCCTAATACCTGCAGTGTCACCTGCATTGTCTGGACCAGTACTTATCCCTATTCTGTTGTCACTGTACAACATTAGTGATCTGTGTGTACACTCGCTACTTCATTGTAAGTACTCTGTGTGAATCAGGTCCTGTCTGTCCTGCTTGTACTTGTCCTTGTATTGGTCTTGTGTGAACTTGATCCTGTCTGCCCTGTGTGTACTTCTCCTTGTAATTAATAAACAAAAAAGTTGCACTCTGTACTGCTAAAGCAAGTCTATGTGAAATATATGAAATATATATACTGTAGCAATGCTGGTTCTTGATACTAGGAAAAAATTAGATGCTTAGCATATATTTTGGCCAATTCATGCATGCCCATCAACCATCGACAAGGTGGTCTCAAAACTGATGGGTCGTAACTAGTGTTGAGCATTCCGATGCTGCAAGTATCGGGTATCGGCCGATACTTGCTGTATCGGAATTTCCGATACCGAGATCCGATATTTTTGTAATATCGGATATCGGTATCGAAACAACATTAATGTAAAAAGGTGTAAAAGAAAGAATTAAAATAAAAAAAATCGCTATACTCACCTCTCCGACGCAGCCGGGACCTCAGCGAAGGAACCGGCAGCGTTGTTTGTTTAAAATTCGCGCTTTTACTTGCTTACGTGAATTCCCGGCTTCTGATTGGTCAGGGCGGCCATGTTGCCGGGACGCGGACCAATCACAGCAAGCCGTGACGAAATTACGTCACGGCTTGCTGTGATTGGTCCGCGTCCCAGGAACATGGCCGCCATTAACCAATCACAAGCCGTGACGTCACGGGAGGCTGGACACGCGCTTATTTTGAAAAGCGCGCGTGTCCAGCCTCCCGTGACGTCACGGCTTGTGATTGGTCACGGCGCCATTTTGCCGGGACGCGGACCAATCACAGCAAGCCGTGACGTAATTTCGTCACGGCTTGCTGTGATTGGTCCGAGTCCCGGCAACATGGCCGCCCTGACCAATCAGAAGCCGGGAATTCACGTAAGCAAGTAAAAGCGCGAATTTTAAAGAAACAACGCTGCCGCTTACAATCGCCGAGGTCCCGGCTGCGTCGGACAGGTGAGTATAGCGATATTTTTTATTTTAATTCTTTATTTTACACATTTATATGGTTCCCAGGGCCTGAAGGAGAGTTTCCTCTCCTTCAGACCCTGGGAACCATCAGGGATACCGTCCGATACCTGAGTCCCATTGACTTGTATTGGTATCGGGTATCGGTATCGGATTGGATCCGATATTTTGCCGGTATCGGCCGATACTTTCCGATACCGATACTTTCAAGTATCGGACGGTATCGCTCAACACTAGTCGTAACGTGTCTAATGTGAATACCTCTCTAAGACTGAAGTCTGAATTCCTGGGTAGATATAAACACCTCTCTTCCAAGTCTGATTTTATGGCTAGGTGGGACCCTGCTGCAATTAAAATCCACCACATGCTGAAGGGCGGAGTGCTCGGTCAGGAAGCTAATATACTGTACAATGACAAAAAGACTGACTGGCACTTCCAAGCAAATGTGAACAGGTACCGACTAGGAGCGGCTACCTCCATTGTTATGGTTCTCAATGGCAAGAGAACATAGCCCAGCAAACATAAGAACTAGCTCTTGGAAGGATGGAAACTAAACTGACCATGAACTAAACCTGCCGCACAACTAACAGTAGCCGGGTAGCGTAGCCTGCGTTTTATCCCTAGACGCCCAGCACCGGCCGGAGGACTAACTAATCCTGGCAGAGGAAAATATAGTCCTGGCTCACCTCTAGAGAAATTTCCCCGAAAGGCAGACAGAGGCCCCCACAAATATTGGCGGTGATTTTAGATGAAATGACAAACGTAGTATGAAAATAGGTTTAGCAAAATTGAGGTCCGCTTACTAGATAGCTGGAAGACAGAAAGGGCACTTTCATGGTCAGCTGAAAACCCTATCAAAATACCATCCTGAAATTACTTTAAGACTCTAGTATTAACTCATAACATCAGAGTGGCAATTTCAGATCACAAGAGCTTTCCAGACACAGAAACGAAACTACAGCTGTGAACTGGAACAAAATGCAAAAACAAACAAGGACTAAGTCCAACTTAGCTGGGAGTTGTCTAGCAGCAGGAACATGCACAGAAAGGCTTCTGATTACAATGTTGACCGGCATGGAAGTGACAGAGGAGCAAGGCTAAATAGCGACTCCCACATCCTGATGGAAACAGGTGAACAGAGAGGATGATGCACACCAGTTCAATTCCACCAGTGGCCACCGGGGGAGCCCAAAATCCAATTTCACAACAGTACCCCCCCCTCAAGGAGGGGGCACCGAACCCTCACCAGAACCACCAGGGCGATCAGGATGAGCCCTATGAAAGGCACGGACCAAATCGGAGGCATGAACATCAGAGGCAGTCACCCAAGAATTATCCTCCTGACCGTATCCCTTCCATTTGACCAGATACTGGAGTTTCCGTCTGGAAACACGGGAGTCCAAGATTTTCTCCACAACGTACTCCAACTCGCCCTCAACCAACACCGGAGCAGGAGGCTCAACGGAAGGCACAACCGGTACCTCATACCTGCGCAATAATGACCGATGAAAAACATTATGAATAGAAAAAGATGCAGGGAGGTCCAAACGGAAGGACACAGGGTTAAGAATCTCCAATATCTTGTACGGGCCGATGAACCGAGGCTTAAACTTGGGAGAAGAAACCCTCATAGGGACAAAACGAGAAGACAACCACACCAAGTCCCCAACACAAAGCCGAGGACCAACCCGACGCCGGCGGTTGGCAAAAAGCTGAGTCTTCTCCTGGGACAACTTCAAATTGTCCACTACCTGCCCCCAAATCTGATGCAACCTCTCCACCACAGCATCCACTCCAGGACAATCCGAAGATTCCACCTGACCAGAAGAAAATCGAGGATGAAACCCCGAATTACAGAAAAAGGGAGACACCAAGGTGGCAGAACTGGCCCGATTATTGAGGGCAAACTCCGCTAAAGGCAAAAAAGCAACCCAATCATCCTGATCTGCAGACACAAAACACCTCAAATATGTCTCCAAGGTCTGATTCGTCCGCTCGGTCTGGCCATTAGTCTGAGGATGGAAAGCAGACGAGAAAGACAAATCTATGCCCATCCTAGCACAGAATGCTCGCCAAAATCTAGACACGAATTGGGTACCTCTGTCAGAAACGATATTCTCCGGAATACCATGCAAACGGACCACATTTTGAAAAAACAGAGGAACCAACTCGGAAGAAGAAGGCAACTTAGGCAGGGGAACCAAATGGACCATCTTAGAGAAACGATCACACACCACCCAGATGACAGACATCTTCTGAGAAACAGGAAGATCCGAAATAAAATCCATCGAGATGTGCGTCCAGGGCCTCTTCGGGATAGGCAAGGGCAACAACAATCCACTAGCCCGAGAACAACAAGGCTTGGCCCGAGCACAAACGTCACAAGACTGCACGAAGCCTCGCACATCTCGAGACAGGGAAGGCCACCAGAAGGACCTTGCCACCAAATCCCTGGTACCAAAGATTCCAGGATGACCTGCCAACGCAGAAGAATGAACCTCAAATGACTTTACTGGTCCAATCATCAGGAACAAACAGTCTACCAGGTGGGCAACGATCAGGTCTATCCGCCTGAAACTCCTGCAAGGCCCGCCGCAGGTCTGGAGAAACGGCAGACAATATCACTCCATCCTTAAGGATACCTGTAGGTTCAGAATTACCAGGGGAGTCAGGCTCAAAACTCCTAGAAAGGGCATCCGCCTTAACATTCTTAGAACCCGGCAGGTAGGACACCACAAAATTAAACCGAGAGAAAAACAACGACCAGCGCGCCTGTCTAGGATTCAGGCGTCTGGCGGACTCAAGATAAATTAGATTTTTGTGGTCAGTCAATACCACCACCTGATGTCTAGCCCCCTCAAGCCAATGACGCCACTCCTCAAAAGCCCACTTCATGGCCAAAAGCTCCCGATTCCCAACATCATAATTCCGCTCGGCGGGCGAAAATTTACGCGAGAAAAAAGCACAAGGTCTCATCACGGAGCAATCGGAACTTCTCTGCGACAAAACCGCCCCAGCTCCGATTTCAGAAGCGTCGACCTCAACCTGAAAAGGAAGAGCAACATCAGGCTGACGCAACACAGGGGCGGAAGAAAAGCGGCGCTTAAGCTCCCGAAAGGCCTCCACAGCAGCAGGGGACCAATCAGCAACATCAGCACCCTTCTTAGTCAAATCAGTCAATGGTTTAACAACATCAGAAAAACCAGCAATAAATCGACGATAAAAGTTAGCAAAGCCCAAAAATTTCTGAAGACTCTTAAGAGAAGAGGGTTGCGTCCAATCACAAATAGCCTGAACCTTGACAGGATCCATCTCGATGGAAGAGGGGGAAAAAATATATCCCAAAAAGGAAATCTTTTGAACCCCAAAAACGCACTTAGAACCCTTCACACACAAGGAATTAGACCGCAAAACCTGAAAAACCCTCCTGACCTGCTGGACATGAGAGTCCCAGTCATCCGAAAAAATCAAAATATCATCCAGATACACAATCATAAATTTATCCAAATAATCACGGAAAATGTCATGCATAAAGGACTGAAAGACTGAAGGGGCATTTGAAAGACCAAAAGGCATCACCAAATACTCAAAGTGGCCCTCGGGCGTATTAAATGCGGTTTTCCACTCATCCCCCTGCTTAATTCGCACCAAATTATACGCCCCACGAAGATCTATCTTAGAGAACCACTTGGCCCCCTTTATGCGAGCAAACAAATCAGTCAGCAGTGGCAACGGATATTGATATTTAACCGTGATTTTATTCAAAAGCCGATAATCAATGCACGGCCTCAAAGAGCCATCTTTCTTAGCCACAAAGAAAAAACCGGCTCCTAAGGGAGATGACGAAGGATGAATATGTCCCTTTTCCAAGGACTCCTTTATATATTCTCGCATAGCAGCATGTTCAGGCACAGACAGATTAAATAAACGACCCTTAGGGTATTTACTACCCGGAATCAAATCTATGGCACAATCGCACTCCCGGTGCGGAGGTAATGAACCAAGCTTAGGTTCTTCAAAAACGTCACGATATTCAGTCAAGAATTCAGGAATCTCAGAGGGAATAGATGATGAAATGGAAACCACAGGTACATCCCCATGCGTCCCCTTACATCCCCAGCTTAACACAGACATAGCTTTCCAGTCAAGGACTGGGTTATGAGATTGCAGCCATGGCAATCCAAGCACCAACATATCATGTAGGTTATACAGCACAAGAAAGCGAATAATCTCCTGGTGATCCGGATTAATCCGCATAGTTACTTGTGTCCAGTATTGTGGTTTATTGCTAGCCAATGGGGTGGAGTCAATCCCCTTCAGGGGTATAGGAGTTTCAAGAGGCTCCAAATCATACCCACAGCGTTTGGCAAAGGACCAATCCATAAGACTCAAAGCGGCGCCAGAGTCGACATAGGCATCCGCGGTAATAGATGATAAAGAACAAATCAGGGTCACAGATAGAATAAACTTAGACTGTAAAGTGCCAATTGAAACAGACTTATCAAGCTTCTTAGTACGCTTAGAGCATGCTGATATAACATGAGTTGAATCACCGCAATAGAAGCACAACCCATTTTTTCGTCTAAAATTCTGCCGTTCACTTCTGGACAGAATTCTATCACATTGCATATTCTCTGGCGTCTTCTCAGTAGACACCGCCAAATGGTGCACAGGTTTGTGCTCCCGCAGACGCCTATCGATCTGGATAGCCATTGTCATGGACTCATTCAGACCCGCAGGCACAGGGAACCCCACCATAACATCCTTAATGGCATCAGAGAGACCCTCTCTGAAATTCGCCGCCAGGGCGCACTCATTCCACTGAGTAAGCACAGCCCATTTACGGAATTTCTGGCAGTATATTTCAGCTTCGTCTTGCCCCTGAGATAGGGACATCAAGGCCTTTTCCGCCTGAAGTTCTAACTGAGGTTCCTCATAAAGCAACCCCAAGGCCAGAAAAAACGCATCCACATTGAGCAACGCAGGATCCCCTGGAGCCAATGCAAAAGCCCAATCCTGAGGGTCGCCCCGGAGCAAAGAAATCACAATCCTGACCTGCTGAGCAGGATCTCCAGCAGAGCGAGATTTCAGGGACAAAAACAACTTGCAATTATTTTTGAAATTTTGAAAGCAAGATCTATTCCCCGAGAAAAATTCAGGCAAAGGAATTCTAGGTTCAGATATAGGAACATGAACAACAAAATCTTGTAAGTTTTGAACTTTCGTGGTGAGATTATTCAAACCTGCAGCTAAACTCTGAATATCCATTTTAAACAGGTGAACACAGAGCCATTCCAGGATTAGAAGGAGAGAGAGAGAGAAAGGCTGCAATATAGGCAGACTTGCAAGAGATTCAATTACAAGCACACTCAGAACTGAGGGAAAAAAAAAAAAAAAAATCTTCAGCAGACTTCTCTTTTCTCTCCTTTCTCTGTCAATTAATTTAACCCTTTCCGGCCGGTCAAACTGTTATGGTTCTCAATGGCAAGAGAACATAGCCCAGCAAACATAAGAACTAGCTCTTGGAAGGATGGAAACTAAACTGACCATGAACTAAACCTGCCGCACAACTAACAGTAGCCGGGTAGCGTAGCCTGCGTTTTATCCCTAGACGCCCAGCACCGGCCGGAGGACTAACTAATCCTGGCAGAGGAAAATATAGTCCTGGCTCACCTCTAGAGAAATTTCCCCGAAAGGCAGACAGAGGCCCCCACAAATATTGGCGGTGATTTTAGATGAAATGACAAACGTAGTATGAAAATAGGTTTAGCAAAATTGAGGTCCGCTTACTAGATAGCTGGAAGACAGAAAGGGCACTTTCATGGTCAGCTGAAAACCCTATCAAAATACCATCCTGAAATTACTTTAAGACTCTAGTATTAACTCATAACATCAGAGTGGCAATTTCAGATCACAAGAGCTTTCCAGACACAGAAACGAAACTACAGCTGTGAACTGGAACAAAATGCAAAAACAAACAAGGACTAAGTCCAACTTAGCTGGGAGTTGTCTAGCAGCAGGAACATGCACAGAAAGGCTTCTGATTACAATGTTGACCGGCATGGAAGTGACAGAGGAGCAAGGCTAAATAGCGACTCCCACATCCTGATGGAAACAGGTGAACAGAGAGGATGATGCACACCAGTTCAATTCCACCAGTGGCCACCGGGGGAGCCCAAAATCCAATTTCACAACACTCCATATACAATAAACAAAAAAAGTTGCGCTCTGTAGTGCTAAAGCATGTCTATGTGAAATATATGAAATATGAATAGCAATACTGTTTCTGGTTACTTGGAAAAAATGAAAGCCCCCGATAGTTGTCTAAAAGGGCGCTCATGGGAATATCGGACTGAGAGTTGCTTTAAGAATCTGTTATAATGAAAGTTTGCTAACAATAGTTTCCTTCTTCTGAGTTTTAAGAAAACAGCGGGAGAAAACTGGGCAGAATATACTTACTTGGAGTAGGTTTTCCCACCTGAATCTGGACGTATGGATTGGTGGAAGCAGTTGCCAGGCGTTTTCTGGTTGTATTTAACCCTGGGCACAGCAGAGATGATGTCATTCTGACCTGAATTCTGACAGGACACTAAAGAAAAATTTTTCATGGAGGACTTACTGCATTCCTTGGTCAAGAAGTCCCAGTCAGCTGGTGGTGAGGCATGGCTAAGTAAATGCTTAGCCGAGGGACCAGCAGCAGAGATTTCGGCGCAGCAAGTGGAGGATTCAATTCCGCTCCAGCCGGGTACGCAAGCCAAAGTGCAGGAAGAGGCAATGATCACATCCGAATGTCAGTCAGGACCCGAAGGCCCCGGGCTTCCTATTCACCGCCTGCACAAGAAGGCCTCCAGTGTAGGAGATGGCAGAATGCTGCGAGCAGGAGACTGGTGATGGAGCAGTTCGGGTCTGGGCGGTGGAGTAGGTCTCCAGGTGAAAGATCCCGGGTCAGCTCGCTTCCCGCCCTTCTCTTCCAAACCAGTGAGCAATGTCTGCTGGCCTTCAGGCGATCCCTAGAGCCTCACCGCAGTTAACAGCTGGGAACAGCAGGGCCGCCCAGTACAGGGAGGCAGCAGGTTCCAGCTGCAACAGGGCTAATTACCAGCCTGACAGCCCATACCTTCTCAATGGATCTCCTGGTCTGCTTGCTGCTCCAAGGCAGGTTGAAATGGACCAGACCACTGCAACAAGAGATTGGATGCTACTTCTGTGGATCTGGATCCGGGAACACGGACATCAACCTGCAGACCGGATGAGATAAATGATTGGTCCGCCTCTCAATAAAATGCTAATGCTGATTCTTTCCTAAAGAATGTTTTTAATTACATGACTATAGCGTTTGTTAGGTCTGTTAATAGTTCTAATGTGAGTAGTAATCTTAATGCTAATGCTATAAGAAGTAATGATACTCCACATAATAGTTTTCAGGGTGTTAACGAGTCTTGCTTTAAAGAACAGAAAAAGGACAGCTCACCTGTCGGCATATGTTGTGGGGAAGCACAGATATCGTGTAGTCATCACGTGAATAACGTAGAGCAAAAAGGAGGAAAAATCCAGCTTCCAAAAATTTACAAATTTATTAAGAATAAAATGCGAAGTCCAGTTTAATAAATCACATCATAGTGAGTAGCAAGCAACGCGTTTCGAACAGTGGTATGTTCTTTCTCAAAGCCTTTGAGAAAGAACATATCACTGTTCGAAACGCGTTGCTTGCTACTCACTATTATGTGATTTATTGGACTGGACTTTGCATTTTATTTTTAATAAATTTGTACATTTTTGGAAGCTGGATTTTTCCTCCTTTTTGCTCTTGCTTTAAAGAGGCTTTGACTTGTGGTGTCTCTCCGTTAGGTTTTCATCTCTCGAGTAGCATGAAAGAAAGATTTTGGCAGAACAAATTTGTTGATATTCTATACCTTCTTCCATCTTTAAAGGAATTTTTATGTTATGATAAAAAAAATGACGAGAGAGATGATGATCATTTCATAATGCACCACTCAGCCACAGCCAAGTACCAGGGATTACGTTAAAAAAAGCGCAGACATCTGTGAAGTGGGAAAGAATGGTGCATTCACTAGAAGCCTTCCCAAACAGGGAGATGGTGTTTAAAGGTTTTTCTGAAGGTTTCTTCATTCCCCCTTCTAAAGGTGTAGGTTGTAAAATTATTGAAAATGTAACCCCTTAGTAACAGAGCCAATTTGGTACTTTATGACCAAGCCAATTTACCCCTTCATGACCTTGGGATTTTCCGTTTTTCCGTGTTCGTTTTTCGCTCCCCTCCTTCCGAGAGCCATAACTTTTTTATTTTTCCGTAAATTTGGCCATGTGAGGGCTTATTTTTTGCTAAACAAGTTGTACTTGTACTGTTTTTTTGTGACATATTGTACTTCATGTTAGTGGTAAAATTTCTTCGATATAACTTTCGTTTACTTTTTTAAAAAATGGAAATTTGTCAAAAATTTAGAAAATTTTGCAATTTCCAAACTTTTCATTTTTGTACACTTAAATCAGAGAGTGGTGTCACACAAAATAGTTAATAAATAACATGTCCCACATGTCTGCTTTCCATCAGCACAACTTTGGAAACATAATTTTTTTTGTTAGGATGTTATAAGGGTTAAAAGTTGACCAGCGATATCCCATTTTTCCAACAAAATTTACAAAACCATTTTTTTAGGAATCACCTCACATTTGAAGTGAGTTTGGGGGGGTCAATATAACAGAAAATACCCATTCTAAAAACTGCCCCCCTCTAGGTGCGCAAAACTACATTCAAGAAGTTTATTAAGCCTTCAGGTGCTTCACGAGAATTAAAGCAATGTGGAAGGAAAAAATGAACATTTCACTTTTTTCACAAAAAATTTACTTTGGAACTAAATTGTTTATTCTCACAAGGGTATCAGAGAAAATGGACCACAAAATTTGGAGCACACTGAGTACACTGATACCCCGTATGTGGGGGAAAGGCACTGTTTGGGTGCATGGCAGGGCTCAGAAGGGAGGGAGCATCGTTTAACTTTTTTAATGCAAAATTGGCTGGAATCAATGGTGGTTGTCATGTCACGTTTGGAGACCCCCTGATATACCCCCTAGCCCCAACACAAACCTAGCCCCAATCTCAACCCTAACCAACCTTAACCCTAGCCCAACCCTAACCCTAGCCCAACCCTAACCCAACCATAGCCCCAACCCTAACCATAGCCCCAACCCTAACCCTAGCCCAACCCTAACCCTAGCCCAACCCTAATGGAAAAATGGAAATACATTTTTTTTTATTTTTACCTAACTAAGGGGATTATAAAGGGGGCTTGATTTACTATGTTTTTTTATTTTGATCACTGTTATAGAGTCTATCACAGTGATCAAAATGAACAGATAGGAAAAAATTTCTATTGCTGCTGGGTGCCAGCCGACAGATCTCAGCGGGCACATTGTGCATGCCTTCGCCATTTTCTTCCCCGAAGAAGATGCCAATGGCTGGGACAAAGGACAGGGGAATGCAGGAGGGTCCTGGGACATTGGAGGTATCAGGGGGGCTCGGGGAACCCCATTTCTCTCTCATCTGATGTGCTAGATCATATCAGAGGAGAGAGAAATTAAATGGGAAATCTGACTTTTTTTGTGGTCGCCGTTATTCTGTGAATAACAGTGATCGCAACACTGGGGTCAGTAAAAACTGACCCAAATCATGTTCTCTGGGGTCTCAGCTACCCCCAGTAGCTGAGGCCCTGGAGAAATTTCAATGCTGGAGGGCGCTATAACCTTATTTCTCAGCGCTGTTAAAAAGTGGTGCTGAGGAATAAGTACCTTTAATTGCCGTTAAATGCTTATCGGCGGTCGTTAAGGGGTTAAAATCAGCTAAACTTCACATGTCGATTGTTTGGGACAAATTATTTAGAGAATTAGAAGAAGGGAACATTGCCAGTCCATTTGTTTTTCCGCCTTTCAATAATTGTAGAATTTCCCCGTTAGGGGTTGTTCCTAAAAAGGAACCTAATAGCTACAGAATTATCAATCATCTGTCCTTTCCATTCGGATGTTCTTTGAACAATGAGGTGGATAAATCTGTGGCTTCAGTCAGGTTTGCGTCTTTTGAAGATGCCATTTTACAGTTACGTAATTGCGGTAATAGGGCCTTATTGGCCAAGGCAGACATCAAATTGGCTTTTAGACACCTTCCCGTTAACCCTATCGGTTTCTCGTCTTTGGGTTTTTATTTTGATGGTTACTTCTTCTTTGATAACTGCCTTCCTATGGGTTTCCGTCTTTCTTGTTTTTATTTCGAAGCGGTAGCACCTTTTTTACACTGGGTCGTATTTAGGGATGAACAGGTCGGGGTATTGTTCATTACTTGGACGATTTTCTGTTTATCGGTCTTGCTGGGTCCCCCGGCTGTTTAAATTTGTAGCAAAAATTCATTTCAGTGGTGGCTGATTTCGGTTTTCCATTAGGTGAAAACAAAACTGTTTTTCCAACCCATTCAATAGAATTCCTAGGTATTGCAATTAATTCTGCTTCAATGGAGTTCCAACTTCCTGCTCAGAAGATTAACAAAATTTTTGACATTTTCTTTCTGCTTCTTAGAAACAAAAAGTTCTGTTAAAGGAATGGCAATCTTTATTGGGATGTTTAGCTTTCTCCTTGCGGGTTATTCCGATGGGCAGATTTTTTTCTGAAAGATTATACTTTGCAACTAGAGGTCTTTTACTGTATCTCCAGGTTCGCATATTAGGCTGACAGTCAAGTTACGGGACAATTTAGGCATGTGGTATTCTTTTTTGAAAAATTTCAATGGTTGTAATCTGATCCAAGAACAGTTTGTCTCCAATATTTCTTTGTCTTTCTTTACGTCTTTCAGCTCAGAGGGTTTCGGGTGTTTGTGGTCCGGACACTGGTGTGCCGAGCCTTTGCATATGTCTTGATGTCAAAGACAAATTTGCAGGACCCTGCTGCAAATAAAATCCACCACCTGCTGAAGGGCGGAGTGCTCAGTCAAAAAGCTACCCATAAAATCAGACTTGTAAGAGAGGAGTTCAAATCTACCCAGGAATTCAGACTTCAGTCTTAGAGAGGTATTGACATTAGACTTGTTGGGAGTCGGTCCCATCAGTTTTGAGACCACCTTGTCGATGGTTGATGGGCATGCATGAATTGGCCAAATTATGTGCTAAGTGTCTCATTTTTTCCTAGTATCCACAAGCAATATTGCTATTCATATTTAATATATTTCACACTACATACACATACAGCTCTGGCAAAAATCAAGAGACCACTGCAAAATGTTCAGTTTGTCTGATTTTTCTCTTTATAATATTTTTGAGTAAAATGTAAATTGTTCTTTTATTCTATAAACTTGACAACTGTCTCCGAATTTTCAAGCAATAAATTTTGTATTTTTTTCTGACAAAGAAAAATGGTCAAAATTTAAAAAAAACCAGTGCTTTCAGACCTCAAATAATGCAAAGAAAACAAGTTCATTATCATTTAGAAACAACAATACTAATGTTTTAACTCAGGAAGAGTTCAGAAAGCAATATTTTGTGAAATAACCATGATTTTTAACCCCTTAACGACCGCTGATACGCCTTTTAACTGCGGTAGTTAAGGGTACTTAAACCTCAGCGCCATTAATTAACGGCGCTGTGGAAAAAGTGTATAGCGCCCCCCCCCAGAGTCATATTTTCTCTAGGGGCTTGGCTGTCGGGGGTAGATGAGACCCCAGAGAACATGATTCGGGTCGGATTTTACTGACCCCTGGGTTGCAACTGCCGTAATTAACCCTATAACGGTGACCGCAAAAAAAACCAAACCACGATTTGCCATTTAATTTCTCTGTCCTCCGATGGGATTGCACATCAGAGGACAGAGAAATTGGGTCTCCGATCACCCCCCGATACTTACCGGTGTCTTCTGGTGTCACTGGATCCTCCTGCTTCCCCGCACAGTCGCTGGTGTCTTCTTCTGGTAAGAAAATGGCGGGCGCATGCGCAGTGCGCCCGCCGAGATCTGCCATCCGGCACCCAGCAACAATAGGAAGATTTTTCCTATTGGATCATTTTGGTCACTGTGATAGACCCTATCACAGTGATCAAAATAAAAAAAATAGTAAATAACCCCCCTGTTTATCACCCCCTTAGTTATGGAAAAATAATAAAATAAAGAAAATTCATTTATTTCCATTTTCTAAAGTTAGGGTTAGGGTTGAGGCTATAATTAGGGTTAGGGTATGTTTCCATGTTAAGGATTCGTTCAGGATTTGCTACGGATTGGACGCTGCGTACAGCTGCAGTGTCCAATCCGCAGCATCCAGATGTTACAGCATAGTGGAGGGGATTTTATAAAATCTCATCTCCACTATGCGTGCAGGGCCGCATCCGGCAGCCCTGCGTAATGGGACATGCAGCTCGTCTCTCCAGATCGCAGCATGTCTATTTATCTTGCGGAGACGCTCTGTCTCCCCAAGTTAAATAACGCAGTCTATGAATACGATGCGGTGCTTCCGCATGTGTTCAATGAACACATGCGGAATCACCACGCTTACAACAGGGGGTGGCGCTTTGGGCGGAGTGGGGTATCCGTTGGGTCCAAAGCACAGGGATTATACCCTTAGGGTTGGGGCTAAAGTTAGGGTTAGAGTTGGGATTAGGGTTAGGGTTGGGTTTAGGGTTTGGATTAGGGTTATGGTTGAGATTAGGGTTAGGGTTGGGATTAGTGGGATTAGATTTGGGGTTGGGATTAGGGTTAAAATAGTCTATCATGGCACTCCTTGATTAAATATACCTGGTGCTCAGAGAAGGGATGCCAACCCCTATAAATAATATATGAGAAAAATCCGGCACTCAGAATTTCATATTAGTAATATTTATTTGATGCTCCCAAAAGTCAATTTGTAACGTTTCGGTCTATTTGACCTTCATCAGACTACAACAAGAAAAGAAAAAACAACACAAAAGAACAATGAATCACAGATCCATACATATACATAGAGAATCCATCAAAAACAAGACAGACACAATTACTTTCATATGGTATAAATGCAGTATTGCTTAATGTCTCAAAACAGCGAAGTGTACATAAGAACAAGTCATGGACGGCGATCAGTGCATGAGGTCAAATAATATTACAAAATAATAATTATTAATCATGTTCGGTCACGAGCCCACTCAGAACAAAATCTCATATAAGAAAATAAATCTCCATCGTTACTATTATTTATGTATCAAAATCAGTATCTAGTCATCCACCAAACAATTTGAGGGGCCGAGCCATTAATATCAAGAGAGAGGTCATTCTTATTTTTGAGTATAACACATCCCTTGTTTTCTATATGGTCCTATCTTAAAAAGCCCATATGATAGGCAGTAGCCAAACAAAATAGGAAAGAAAAAGGCTTACCACTAACTGCAGTAAAAAAGAAAGACCGACGAGAGGAACTTGTGACTCCTGCCGGAGTTCTACAAAATGAAAGTGAAAGTAAAGTGAAATACGAAGAAAAAGAATCAAGCATAAACCCAATAGCTAATCAACAGGGGAAGCTTACCGCATAAGAAAAGAAGTGGTCCCGATATCGTTGTCCGCAAAGAGCGGTGTGTGGAATGACTGCATGGCACGCTGACATCGCGTCCATATTAAAATAGCCCCTGACCCGGAAGTGACGTATGTGCACAGTGACTGGAGTGCTAGTGGAACGCAACCACAACAGCAGCGCTACAGGAAACACGTCACCGTGATGTCTAAAGGTCGGAACTACTCTGTGGAACGCTGTAATGGAACGCAATAGAAGGCGGTGCATCTCCCATCGAAGAAACAGAGTCCCAGTCCAAGGTGAAAAGGAATATTCAACGCTGGAACGTGTAGATAAGGTGAGTATAGTGTAAAATAAAAAAAAATCAATTGGCTTCCTAAAGAAAAAAGAAAAACAAAAGACATAATTAAAACGGGAGTAAATGGATTAATAAAACTAAATAACTCTAATTAAAATGACATCTACCTATATTGAAAAAGTACAAGATAAATAATATATTATTCATATATTGTTCGTAGATCATTCATTGATGAGCTGTGACAAACAAATGCTAAATATACAGACACTGTATAATATGTCTCCAAAAATAATAAGAAAATTAAAACAAGGAACAATTAAATGTTAAATGACCCCAAACAACATGACAGTCCACAGGTTGCGAATTCAAAATCATCAATTAACTCTAAATTATCATCCTGCTAAGAATGAATTAATCCCTTCTTACATATTTAGAAGAGACCTGTAAGATTATAGTCCCTATTAAGGCCCTTGGGTTCCAAACTTTGTAAAAAGTGGATCCAATACGCCTCTTTTTCCAAAAGTCTTTTATTTAAATTACCCCCTCTCCTATTCAGAGCAACTTGTTCCAAAACCAAAAAACGCAATTGCGCCACTGAATGTCCAGCCTCATGAAAGTGATGGGGAATTGGGAGATGATGTTTCCCACACCGAATATCTGATTTGTGATGTGAGATCCGATCCTTAATTGCCTGTGATGTTTCTCCTACATAAATTTTACCGCACGGACATTTTATGGCATATACAACTTGTTTCGAATCGCACGTAAAAAATCCTCGGATAGGGATATACCTGCCTGTCAATGGATGTGATATTTTGAGACCTTTCAGGACATTAGCACACTGCGCACACTGTAAGCAAGGAAAAGTCCCTTTCCGAGGTGTTTGTAAAAAAGTCTGTCGTGCCATTTTAGAAGGTGAGCCAATATCTGCTCTAACAATTTTATTTTTTAGGTTACTCGGCTTTCTAAAACAAGGTAAAAAAGGAATTTGAAATTCTGGTATTCCTGGGAAACTCTCCTGCAATATATGCCAGTGTTTACAAATTTTACCATGAAGCTTATACATGTAAGGATGAAATGTGTGAACCAAGGGAATCCTCTCAGATGCTTTCATATCCCTGTCTCTACTGACATTATTGCGACATTCGCGCAGAACCTCACGTGGATAACCCCTTTGTACAAATTTATTCTCCATCTCTCCCAGGCGTAGTGAACATAAAGTTGAATCACTTACGATCCTACGTACCCTATCAAATTGGGAACGTGGGATCGATTTTTTTACCGCTTTTGGATGACAACTCTGGTAGAGTAAAAGATTGTTCCGATCTGTTTTCTTAACGTAAAGATCCACCAATAGTGTACCATCCGACTTCTGAATCACCTTAGTATCTAGAAAATTAATTTCCGTAGTATCAAAATTTAAAGTAAAGGAAAGTTCAGGCCACACTGAATTTATCTGGTCAAAAAACCTATAAAGGCTGTCACTTGGACCCCTCCACAAACAGAATACATCGTCAATGTACCTACGCCACAATATACAATGCGACTGATATAAATCATTCTTGTATACAAATTCCGACTCAAAGTTCGACATAAAGGCATTTGCATAAGGTGGGGCCACATTGGACCCCATCGCCGAGCCCCGGGATTAGGGTTAGGTTTCTGGTTAGGGTTATGGTTAGGGTTGGGATTAGGGTTAGGGGTGTGTTGGGATTAGGGTTGGAATTAGGGTTAGGGTTGGGATTAGGGTTAGGGGTGTGTTGTGGTTAGGGTTGTGATTAGGGCTATCGTTAGGGTTGGGATTAGGGTTAGAGGTGTGTTTGGGTTAGGGTTAGAGTTGAGATTAGGGTAGGGTGTGTTGGGGTTAGGGTTGTAATTAGGGTTATGGTTAGGGTTGGGATTAGGATTAGAGGTGTGTTGGGGTTAGGGTTGGAGTTAGAATTGGAGGGTTTCCACTGTTTAGGTACAACAGGGGGTCCCCAAACGTGACATGGCGCCACCATTGATTCCAGCCAATTTTACGTTCAAAAAGTGAAATGGTGCTCCCTCCCTTCTGAGCTCTGCAGTGCACTCAAAGAATGGTTTACCCCCACATTTGGGGCATCAACGTACTAAGGGCAAATTGGACAACTTTTTGGAGTCCAATTTCTCCTGTTACCCTTGGGAAAATAAAAAATTGTGGGCTAAAATATTATTTTTGTGGAAAAAAATATTTTTTTATTTTCACGGCTCGGTGTTATAGGCAAACTGTATAGTATAATGCACCCACATAGGCAGCCTGTATAGTATATTGCACCCCAATAGGCAGCCTCTATAGTATAGTACAGCCCTCATAGGCAGCCTCCATAGTATAATGCAGCCCCTAATATAATACACCCCCATTGACAGCCTCTATAGTGTAATGCAGCCCCTAATATAATGCACCCTCATTGGCAGCCTCTATAGTGTAATGCAGCCCCTAATATAATGCACCCTCATAGGCAACCTCTATAGTGTAATGTAGCTCCTTAGGCAGCCTGTATAGTATAATGCATTCCCATGGGCAGCCTCTATAGCATAATGCAGTCCTATAGGCAGCCTGTATAGTATATTGCACCCTCATAGGCAGCCTGTATAGTATAATGCACCCGCATAGGCAGCCTGTATAGTATAATGCACCCACATAGGCAGCCTGTATAGTATACTGCACCCACATAGACAGCCTGTATAGTATAATGCACCAACATAGGCAGCCTGTATAGTATAATGCACCCCGATAGGCAGCCTGTATAGTATAATGCACCACCATAGGCAGCCTGTATAGTATAATACACCCCATAGGCAAACTGTATAGTATAATGCACCCCCATAGGCAGCATGTATAGTATAATACACCCCTATAGGCAGCATCTGTAGTTTAATGCATTCCCATAGACAGCCTCTATAGCATGATGCACCCCCATAGGCAGCCTGTATAGTATATTGCACCCCCATATGCAGCCTGTGTAGTATATTGCACCCTCATAGGCAGCCTGTATAGTATAATGCACCCGCATAGGCAGCCTGTATAGTATAATGCACCCGCATAGGCAGCCTGTATAGTATAATGCACTCACATAGACAGCCTGTATAGTATAATGCACCAACATAGGCAACCTGTATAGTATATTGCACCCCCATAGGCAGCCTGTATAATGTAATTCATTACCATAGGCAGCCTCAATAGCATGATGCACCCACATAGGCAGCCTCTATAGCATAATGCACTCCCATAGGCAGCCTCTTTAGTGTAATTCATTACCATAGGCAGCCTGTATAGTATATTACACCCCCATACGCAGCCTCTATAGCATAATGCACCTCCATAGGAAGCCTGTATAGTATATTGCACCCCCATAGGCAGCCTGTATAGTATAATGCACCCACATAGGCAGCCTGTATAGTATATTGCACCCCCATAGGCAGCCTCTATAGTATAATACAGCCCGCATAGGCAGCCTCTATGGTATTATGCAGTCCCTAATATAATGCACCCCCATTGACAGCCTCTATATTGTAATGCAGCCCCTAATATAATGCACCCTCATAGGCAGCCTGTATAGTATAATGCATTCCCATAGGCAGCCACTATAGCATAATGCAGTCCTGTATGGTATATTGCACCCCATAGGCAGCCTGTATAGCATATTGCTCCTCCATAGGCAACTTGTATAGTATAATGTATTACCCTAGGCAGCCTCTATAGCATATTGCAGTCCCATAGGCAGCCTGTATAGTATATTACACTACCATAGGCAGCCAGTATAGTATAATACTCCCCATAGGCAACCTGTATAGTATAATGCACCCCCATAGGCAGAATGTATAGTATAATACACCCCTATAGGCAGCATCTGTAGTTTAATGCATTCCCATAGACAGCCTCTATAGCATGATGCACCCCCATAGGCAGCCTGTATAGTGCATTGCACCCCCATAGGCAGCCTGTGTAGTATATTGCACCCCCATAGGCAGCCTCTATAGTATAATACAGCCCCGCAGCTTGTATAGTATATTGCACCCCCATAGGCAGCCTCTATAGTATAATACAGCCCCCATAGGCAGCCTGTGTAGTATATTGCTCCCCCATAGGCAGCCTCTATAGTATAGTACAGCCCCCATTGGCAGTCTGTATAGTATAATGCATTCCGGTAGGCAGCCTGTATAGTATAATGCATCCCCATAGGCAGCCTGTATAGTATATTGCACCCCCATAGGCAGCCTGTATAGTATAATGCATCACCATAGGCAGCCTGTCAGAGGTGTATCTAGGTTTTCTGGCACCTGGGGCAAGAATTCATTTTGGCATCCCCCTTCCCAAGGACATATGCAATTTGCACATTTAGTCATATATCCACGAGCTCCGCTCCCTAATGCTCTCAATATTTAGTGAAAAACTGAGAGAAGCGGGAAGAGAAGCTCATCATCACAGGACCATAAGTATGAAAGTCGCATATGAGTTAAGAGTCCATATGATGACTACTGGAACCTGCAGAGCTGAATCCTGACATCGCAGGCTTCTGAATTCTCACAACTAATGCACTGCACACTTTTAGGATTCTCCCTTGCCGGTGGACGGTCATGTCAGCACAAGCATGCAATTTGTATACTTCTGACCACATAATAGACGTGCCCGGCCTCACCCAGTTTATTTTCATTGAGTGGGGCCACACATGTCTAGTCAGCGCATGACTGCATGTATGTAAATCAGCAGCACAAGAGAATCCTGACTGCATGCAGTGTGTACTGTGAGAATTCAGAAGTCTGCAGTCACAAAGAATGACTGCAGACTCATTACAAACCTGGACAACCCCTTTAATGCTCCTAACATAAATAAAAACATGAGAATTAGTTAGTATCACAAATAACATTTACATCCAGGTACCTTATAGATGACATTGTCTCTGGAGTTGTTCTTTATCTTGTCCAGACCCCATGATGAGTTTTCTCATCCACAGCTCATCTCTGCAGACTTCCATCTTCTCCGATCTTTTGCAGAAAATCTCCACATGATGCCCTTAAAGACACAAGTGTCATTATAATGCTCCTGAATAAAAAATTGCCCCTCACTATATTGTCTGCACAAAATGTGACCCCACACTGTCCCTCTTATAGTACATGCTATTCACACTGATCTCTCCTTTCCATACCGGCCCCCTCTTCACACTGTCCTCTCATAATGTGTCCCCCCTATAGGGCCCAGTATTTATACTGTACTCTTTCATTACACTTCCCCTCCTTGGTATACTGTCCCCTCTGGCTGTGCCCTTACACTGTCCCTCCATGCTACGCCCCCACTACTCAGTTTCTATTCTGTGCCCACTCACTTTTCTTCCCCCATACTGTCTCCTCACACTATTGCCCTCCCTCCTCATACTGTCTCCTCTCACATCCCCCTGTTCACCATACTGTCTCCTCATATATTTACCCTCTCACTTTCTATACTGCCTGCTTACCTGACTCCCTATACTGTGTCTGTACACATCCCATCACTCTCACTCCCAGTAATCTGTCCACATACATTTTTCACATCGCTTCTCATACTGTGCCCGCATACATTCCCCCGTTCGCTACCCATACTGTGTTAGGATTACAGATTTTCCTTGTGCCTGTTTGCCCTGATCCAAGATGGAGTCTTGGATCTCGCCCTGTCATGGAACTTCCTGTCTGTCCTGATTATTTAAGTCCGGGTCATGTGTTCTCCTGTACCTGATTATTTTGTGCTGCTGGCTCCTGAGCTTCTGCCTGTTTGCTGGTGAACTCCCTGCTTCAGCTGCTCACTACTCGATGGTCTGCCTCACCACATTCAGCTGCCTTTTGCCACTGGAACTGCTGTGACGGGCAGCACACCAGTGGAAGCATCTCTCTTGTTTGCAAAACTTTTCCCAGTGTTGTGCCTCTTTGCACAACCACACCAGGTGAGTAAGATTCAAGCTGTGCTTTTCTCTCCAAGAAAGATTTACTCATCTACTACGCTTAGATAGCACTCTTTCTCTTTTTCCCCTCATCCTCTCTTTCCCAGGACTTCATTCACACAACGCACCATCTGTGAATTATTGGACTCCCAAGTACTGTGCGCACGTGTGTTCAAGTTTTGCTGGACTTCCTCATATAAGTCCAGAAAATAAAGAAAAAAATGGAGCGCACTTACCCCTGTTGAAGAAGTTTCACTTTATTGGAACATGTTTAAAAACAGATTGCAGAGAGGGATGAAAGCAGCTCCGGACAACGGCCGTTTCCTGCGTACAAGCACTTCAACGGGTCCTGGAGCTTAGTGGATACCAAGCGAATTTTGTAGACCCACCTAGGTTGCCTACTCCTCCTTCCACCTGTGACACATGGTAAGGAGGGCGGGCAATCAGTCAGAACACCAACAATACTGTGCTTAAAAGCAACAAGATATACAAATTAAAAACAAACTCGAAGCACAACTTATAGAACAGAAGTCAAAACATGCGGAAATTGATGATTTTACAAAAAAACTGACATGTCCACTTTGTCATTTAGACCAATAGGTCCTGCGGCATCTGTACGTAAGATCCATCTAGCTTCCCTACACAGAAGGAGGCGGTGAAGATCACCGCCTCCCTCTGGAAGGGAAACCCGTTCGAGACCGGCAAAGCGCAGTGCATGAGCGTCTCCTGCATGGTGGGTACGAACGTGGCTTATCAATCTCAAAGCACCCTTGCCTGTCTTTACCGAATTAAAATGTTCCCTAATCCGAACGAAGAGGGGCCTAATGGTTTTTCCAATGTAGAAATTTCTACAGGAACAGAACAAAACATAAACCACATGAGTGGTTCTACAGGAAATGAAATCGCGTACGAAATGCTGTATGTGACCGACTCTAACGCTATTCCCAGTGTGGTGAAAGGAACAGAAGTTACAACCTCCACATTTAAAGTTCCCTTTGGGGATACACTCTGTCAGCCAATTACTTTTATTTGATACAAAACGATTACGAACAACACTGTCCCTAATGTTTCTACTCCGGCGGGCAGCAAAAAGAGGACCTCTATCTACCATATTTTGCAAATCCTTATCTTGTCGCAGAATGTGCCAGTTCCTACGGATAGCGGCTCTAATGTGATTGTCCAAAGGGCCGTATTTAAAACTGAAAATAAATCTTTTTTCTTGTTTTTTTTGGAAAGATGTGGATACCTCTGTTCCAGCCGCCCTATCAAAAGCACTATTAAGGACAGCAGGGGGATATCCTCGTTTCATGAATCTGTCTTTTAAATCAGCTGACTGTTTGACGAATACCTCCGGGTTGCTGTTTATTCTTTTCACCCTAAGAAATTGGCTATAGGGGAGGGACCGCTTGATATATGGCGGATGAGCACTATTGTAGTGTAGCAACGCATTCGATGCCGTAGGTTTACGGTACACCTCTTTGGCAATACTGTTCTCCATAATTTGTAGCTTTACATCCAAGAACATGAGATTAGAACCCCCAAATTGTGAGGTAAAACCCATGTTCATGGTGTTGGACGTCCCCAGGTAGTTCACGAATTCCATGAATACATCCTGGTGTCCGTCCCACACCACGAACATGTCATCGACATATCTAGCATATAGCTTGATATGCTTGAGGAACGGGTTTTTTGAGGAATAAATATATCCTGTGGGACGGACACCAGGATGTATTCATGGAATTCGTGAACTACCTGGGGACGTCCAACACCATGAACATGGGTTTTACCTCGCAATTTGGGGGTTCTAATCTCGTGTTCTTGGATGTAAAGCTACAAATTATGGAGAACAGTATTGCCACAGAGGTGTACCGTAAACCTACGGCATCGAATGCGTTGCTACACTACAATAGTGCTCATCCTCCATATATCAAGCGGTCCCTCCCCTATAGCCAATTTCTTAGGGTGAAAAGAATAAACAGCAACCCGGAGGTATTCGTCAAACAGTCAGCTGATTTAAAAGACAGATTCATGAAACGAGGATATCCCCCTGCTGTCCTTAATAGTGCTTTTGATAGGGCGGCTGGAACAGAGGTATCCACATCTTTCCAAAAAAAACAAGAAAAAATATTTATTTTCAGTTTTAAATACGGCCCTTTGGACAATCAAATTAGGGCCGCTACCCGTAGGAACTGGCACATTCTGCGACAAGATAAGGATTTGCAAAATATGGTAGATAGAGGTCCTCTTTTTGCTGCCCGCCGGAGTAGAAACATTAGGGACAGTGTTGTTCGTAATCGTTTTGTATCAAATAAAAGTAATTGGCTGACAGAGTGTATCCCCAAAGGGAACTTTAAATGTGGAGGTTGTAACTTCTGTTCCTTTCACCACACTGGGAATAGCGTTAGAGTCGGTCACATACAGCATTTTGTACGCGATTTCATTTCCTGTAGAACCACTCATGTGGTTTATGTTTTGTTCTGTTCCTGTAGAAATTTCTACATTGGAAAAACCATTAGGCCCCTCTTCGTTCGGATTAGGGAACATTTTAATTCGGTAAAGACAGGCAAGGGTGCTTTGAGATTGATAAGCCACGTTCGTACCCACCATGCAGGAGACGCTCATGCACTGCGCTTTGCCGGTCTCGAACGGGTTTCCCTTCCAGAGGGAGGCGGCGATCTTCACCGCCTCCTTCTGCGTAGGGAAGCTAGATGGATCTTACGTACAGATGCCGCAGGACCTATTGGTCTAAATGACAAAGTGGACATATCAGTTTTTTTGTAAAATCATCAATTTCCGCATGTTTTGACTTCTGTTCTATAAGTTGTGCTTCGAGTTTGTTTTTAATTTGTATATCTTGTTGTTTTTAAGCACAGTATTGTTGGTGTTCTGACTGATTGCCCGCCCTCCTTACCATGTGTCACAGGTGGAAGGAGGAGTAGGCAACCTAGGTGGGTCTACAAAATTCGCTTGGTATCCACTAAGCTCCAGGACCCGTTGAAGTGCTTGAACGCACGAAACGGCCGTTGTCCGGAGCTGCTTTCATCCCTCCCTGCAATCTGTTTTTAAACATGTTCCAATAAAGTGAAACTTCTTCAACAGGGGTAAGTGCGCTCCATTTTTTTCTTTATTTTCTGGACTATCTGCACACTTGTTGGATGTCGCACCCCCAAGTTGATACAGGATACGTACAGCTACCTTAACCCTTAGAGTGTGAAGTGGTTGACAATATTCATGGATTTCTTTCAGTTGGCAGTGCGGATTTGTGTTTTTTTCTTTTTTCCTCATATAAGTACTGTGTGCATTCGCACTAATAACCTTATTGGACTTCCTTGTTTAAGTGTCTTGTTCGCTTCCACGTCATTTCCTTGCTGGACTGGTTCGTATTGGGGGTCGCATTCTGCTACTCAGTTTGCTGTGATTAACTATATTGTGCTGAGCACCTCGTTACTATTGCAGGAATACCTGTATTATGTTCTGTTCGCTATTCAGTTTTCTGTGATTTACAATATTGAGCTGAGCATCTCGTTACTATTGCAGGAATATCTGTATTATGTTCTGTTTGCTATTATTTACTATATAGAGCTATGGACCTCATTACAATTGCAGAAATATCTGTGTTAGTTTTGTTTACATTTCTGTTTTGATTAAATACATCTTTTGCAGCAACTTTGCTCTCAGACTGGCTTTATCCCACGCTATCAGATTTCATAGTACCCATACAATTTTTACATACTGTCTGCACCCATCCCCTCTTACTGTTTCATCATATATGCCCCCATTCCTCCATCATTGCCTTCTCCACCACCACTATCATTGCTTTCTCCTCCACCACCCGATATCATTGCCCATTCCACCACCTCCACCATTTTCTCCTCCCCCACCATCCCCATCATTGCCCTTTCCACCACATCCATCATTTCCTCCTCTCCCACCATCCCCATCATTGCCCTTTCCACCACCACCACCATCCTTGCCCATTCCACCACCTTCATCATTTTCTCCACCATCATCATTGTCCTTTCCACCACCACCATCCTTGCCCATTCCACCACCTCCATCATTTCTTCTCTTTCCACCACCTCCATCATTTCCTCCTCCCCCACCACCATAATTGCATTCTCCCCCCACCACCATCATTGCCTACCACCATCCTTGCCCATTCCACCACCTCCACAATTTCCTCCTCCCTCACCATCATTGCATTCTCCACCCACCACCATAATTGCCCATTCCACCATCTCTATCACTGCCTTCTTCTCCCACCACATCATTGCCCATTCCACCACATCCATCATTTCCTCCTCCCCCACCATCCCCATAATTGCCCTTTCCCCATCAGCCCCATCATTGCCCTCTCCTCCCCCTACACACACAACACCATTTACCTCTCTGCACATTCCCCGCAGCACTACGCATGCATGCACATACACACACACAATACACACAAACATGCATGCGTAAACACACACACACAGAACCTCTCACCTGTCCGCACGCTTTCCCGCACCTGAAGCATCACCGTCAACAGCTTCCTCTCTCTCTCATGCAGCGGCGCTGCTGTCTATGTGAGAGAGAGGAAGCGTGGGCAGAAAGCAGGACAGATCGCTGAACATGCGATATGTCCGCCTATGTCCCTGGGAGCCGGCACGCTGCAACTTCTGTGTGCCGGCTGTCAGCTTGACAGTCGGCACAGAAACAGCCAACTCTCAGTCCGCGGGGTGGCAGAATGATGCAGCTGCCGGGGGAGACTTTCATTAATTGACCCGACTGCGTCCCCCTGCTGGCTAGGCCTGGGGCACATGCCCCGGCTCCCCCCCTAGATATGCCTCTGCAGCCTGTATAGTATAATACAGTCCCCATAGGCAGCCTCTATAGCATAATGCAGCCCCATAGGCAGCCTGTATAGTATAATGCACCCCATTGGCAGCCTCTATAGTGTAATGCATTCCCATAGGCAGCCTCTATAGCAGATGGGGGTTGTGCTCACAGCCAAACACCGTGCAGGATGCTTGGCATTTGCCACAGAACACCAGGATTGGCAAATTCACCACTGGCACCCTGTGCTCTTCACAGATGAAAGCAGGTTCACACTGAGCACATATGACACGTGACAGAGTCTGGAGATGCTGTGAAGAGCGATCTACTGCCTGCAACATCCTTCAGCATGACCAGTTTGGCAGTGGGTCAGTAATGGTGTGGGGTGGTGTCACGGGGAGACTAGGTGGGCGAGAGCTAATAACCCGGGCCCCTGCAATTTCCCTCAGACTAGGAAATTCCTGACTGACCCTCTACCTGAAGTTTACACTGATGGTGTGCATGTCCAGGCCTCGAACCTCACCCTGCCTCCTGTTTCAACCCTAGGCTGAAAACCTCCGCCCACCACCCAGTGAATGCAATACACCAATACCCACAGTAAGCACAGACAAGGATAAAGGAAAATATACACCACGCCGCAGTCACTCAGGAATACACTATAAATGTGCAGGGCAAAATAAATACAAATATAGGAAGGAGTAAATAAGACAAAGGAAAATACACCACCAGCAACGATTCTCCAACAACCAGCTCTCCACTCCAGACCGAGATAACAACGCACAAGACAGAAGCTATAATCGGTGACGCCCAATGATCAGGAGAACTATTTAAAGGCAATGGGCATGGCCCAGCTTCCAATCCGAGGATCAGGTAAATTAACCCCGGAACAGCTAGATAAAATCTAGCTGACGCCAATGAGCAAATAGTGGTCAAAAGCGGAATTACCACTGTCTGTCAGACGACCTGGTCTGAACAGCGTCCGACATGACAGTACCCCGCCTTCTACGAGGGACCCCAGGGCCCTCACGGCTTATAGGACCCGGCTTGTCTGGATGGCGACGATGAAAAAACCTGACCAGCCGATCTGCATGAATGTCCGAGGCTGGTACCCAGGACCTCTCCTCAGGCCCATAACCACGCCAGTGTACCAAGTACTGTAAAGTGCGGCGCACTACACGAGAGTCAACCACCTTGGAGACTTCAAATTCCAGGTTACCATCCACTAAGACTGGAGGTGGCATAGGCGCCGCGTCCACAGAACCCACCACCTTCTTTCAGAAGAGACCTGTGGAACACGTTGTGTATCTTATACACCGTAGGGAGATCCAGTCGGTACGCTACTGGGTTAATGACGGCAGTGACCCTAAATGGACCAATAAACCGTGGACCCAATTTAAGGGACGGTATTTTGAGTCTTATGTTTTTTGTGGATAACCACACCCAGTCATCCACACTCAGGTCCAGACCTGGCACACGCCTACTGTCAGCCACACGTTTGTACCTAGCACCCACACTCAACAGGCGCTGTTTAACTCTCCTCCAGACTGACGACAATTGTGCTCCTAACTGGTCCTCCTCCGGAACGCCGGAAGAGCCCCTCTGACTCAAAGTACAAAATTGAGGATGTAGCCCGTAAACACAAAAAAACAGAGACTCCCCAGATGACTCCTGGCGGTGATTATTGATGGCAAACTCAGCCAAAGGAAGAAAGGTAGACCACTCCTCCTGGTTATCAGAGACAAAGCAGCGTAGGTACTGTTCCAAATTTTGGTTCATACGCTCAGTCTGACCATTTGACTGAGGATGAAACGCCGAAGAATGAGACAACTTGATCCCCAGCCGTGAGCAAAATGCTTTCCAAAATTTTGCCACAAACTGAGACCCCCTATCAGACACGATGTCAGATGGAACCCCATGAAGTCTGACCACCTCCTGCACAAATACCTGAGCCAGAGTCTTAGCGTTAGGCAACGAAGGCAAAGACACAAAGTGCAACATTTTTGAAAACCGATCAACAATCACCAAGATGACCGTGTTCCCAGCTGATGAGGGCAAATCAGTGATGAAATCCATGGAGATTTCTGTCCATGGCTTACTAGGTACCTCAAGAGGAAGTAGTGTGCCAACAGGACTGGAGCGGGGCGTCTAAGCCCTAGCGCACGTGGTACAAGCTGACACATATGAGACCACGTCCTTCGGATCTTGGGCCACCAAAACCGACGTGACACCAACTCCAAGGTACCTCTAACCCCTGGGAGGCCAGCCAGGACAGCATCATGATGCTCCGCCAAAACCTTTAAGCGGAGATGAAGCGGTACAAAAGATTTGTTGATGGGAAGCTCAGATGGTACCTCCTCCTGAGCCTCGGCAATCTCAGCCTCAACCTCGGTAGTAAGAGCCGAAACCACAACACCCTTTTGGAGGATGGGTACTGGATCCTCCCGAGGTTCTCCCCCCGGAAAACACCTGGACAGAGCATCCGCCTTAGTGTTTTTAGACCCCGGTCTGTAAGTGACAACAAAATTGAACCGTGTGAAAAACAATGCCCAGCGAGCCTGCCTGGGGGACAGACGCTTGGCAGACTCCAAATACAGCAGATTCTTATGATCGGTAATAACAGTTACCTGATGAACAGACCCCTCCAATAATGTCGCCATTCCTCAAAGGCCAACTTGATAGCCAACAACTCCCTGTTGCCGATATCATAGTTACGTTCGGCGGACGACAGTTTCTTGGAGAAATAGGCGCACGGACGCAAACCACTCAAAGATGAGCCTTGAGATAGTACCGCCCCCAGACCAACCTCAGACGCATCGACTTCCACAACAAAGGGTTTTGATACGTCTGCCTGCACAAGAATGGGGGCTGAAACAAAACTGTTCTTAAGAAATTCAAATGCGCTCACAGCAGCCTCAGGCCAAACGGAGAAATTGGTACCCTTTTTAGTCATGTCAGTTAGCAATTTAGCAATGATGGAAAAAGCCTTGATAAATTTTCTATAGTAGTTAGAAAACCCAAGGAACCGCTGAAGTGCTTTCAGGTTATCAGGACGTTCCCAATGCAGCACCGCTTGCACCTTAGCGGCGTCCATTTTAAAACCAGAAGCAGACACAATATAACCCAAGAACGGCAACTCTTGAACAAAAAATACACATTTCTCAAGTTTAGCATACAGCTTATTCTCTCTGAGAAGCTGTAACACCTGCCTGACATGATCTAAATGAGCATCACGGTCGCAAGAATATATGAGAATGTCATCTAGGTACACGATAACGAACTTCCCCAAAACATGCGAGAACACATCATTGATGAAATGTTGGAACACTGCAGGTGCGTTAGTCAACCCAAATGGCATCACCAAATTTTCAAAATGACCCTCAGGGGTATTAAAAGCCGTCTTCCACTCATCACCTTGACGGACTCTTATGAGGTTGTACGCCCCCCTGAGGTCAAGCTTGGTAAACCACTTAGCACCTGCCACCTGGTTGAACAAATCTGGTATCAGTGGCATAGGGTATGGATCACGAACCGTAATCTGGTTCAACTCCCTGAAATCCAAACACGGGCGTAATCCGCCATCTTTCTTCTTCACGAAGAAGAAACCTGCTGCCACCGGCGAGGATGACGGCCCGATGTGCCCTTTGCTCAAGCTTTCAGCAATATAATCTTTTAACGCTTGTCTCTCCGGACCGGAGATGTTAAACATCCTTGCTTTAGGCAATTTGGCCCCTGGTTTAAACCTGATAGAACAGTCATAGGAATGATGTGGCGGCAACTCTGAACAACCCTTCTCAGAGAACACATCCACAAAATCCAGAAGTGACTCCGGAACGCTTGAAGTCACCGCAGCCACACATGTGGCCAGGCAGTTCTTCTGGCAGAACTCGCTCCACTGAATTATGTCCTGAGTTTTCCAGTCAATTACTGGGTTGTGCATAGACAACCAAGGAAAACCCAAAACCACCTGAGCAGGAAGATTCCTGAGCACCTTACATGTAACCCGCTCGGAATGTAGAACCCCAATGTGTAGTTTCACCTCAGACACAAACTCAGTAATCTCCCCCTGTGAGAGAGGAGCAGCATTGATGGTGACCACACGGATAGGATGAGGCAGTTTTTCGATCTTAAAACCAGAAGTGCGCGCAAACTCCTCATCAATGAGATTTGTGGCTGAACCACTATCAACAAAAACTGTAATTGGCAGCTCACTGCCAGCGATAAAAACCTTAGCAGGGAGCATGCATTGAGAAACCACCTTGGAGGATATACATAAGCTCAGATTGGTCTCCTCCACACCCTCTGAGCTTAGAAGTTTTCCGCCGTTGCATTTTTCTTAGTAAGCAGAGGACAGATGTTAATAAAATGACCAGTTTTACCACAGTAAAAACAGTCGCCCTGCTTCCTGAGCTCAGGGACTCGACGTTTCACATGTGACACCCCTGCGATTTGCATAGGCTCCGTGGGCTCACCTGCAGCAACCTCACGTGAATCTAAACCTTCTCCCATAGGCGGTGTCTCATGCTCCCCCTGACGCAAATGGCGATCAATGCGGACAACCAGACTCATAGCAGAATCTAGAGAAGCAGGAGTCTCGTACATCAGGAGGGCTTTTTTAACCCTTCTAGATACCCCATGAATAAACTGACTCTGCAATGCTGGATCATTCCATTGTGTATCGATCGCCCAGCGACGAAATTCAGAACAGTAATCCTCTGCAACTCGCTCCCCCTGGCAAATAGAGCGTATCTTAGATTCTGCCAGAGCCATTCTGTCAGGTTTGTCGTAGATTTTCCCAAGAGAGGAAAAAAAACTCTCCACAGAGTCAAATGCAGCAGAATCAGATGGCAAACACCCATGCTTGGGGATCCCCGCTTAACAATGACAACACCAGGCCCACATGCTGAGCCTCATTACCCGAGGAGATCGGGCGCATACGGAAATATAGTTTGCAAGCTTCACGAAAAGAAACTAATTTACTGCGTTCCCCAGCAAATTTTTCAGGCAAAGGAAATTTAGGTTCAGCAACTCTTCCTGTCGCTCCAGCTTGCACATTAGATACTGCTAGTCCCTGTTGCTGTACTGCCCCCCTCAACTCAGTGACCTGTAGGGACAGTGCCTCCAACTGGCGGGTTATGGAAGTCATGGGTAGTGTTGAGCGATACTTTCCGATATCGGAAAGTATCGGTATCGGAAAGTATCGGCCGATACCGTCACAGTATCGGAATCCAATCCGATACCGATACCCGATCCCAATGCAAGTCAATGGGACGAAAATATCGGAATTAAAATAAACCCTTTCTTTCCTTGTAGGTTAATTCTACATGAAGGAAAACAACTAAGAATAATGTAGGATGTATTGGGGGAGGTGGCGGAGACATTAAAGGCACAGGGGTTTATCCCAATCAAATAGAATAGCAGTATTTTTAATTTTTTTATGACGTTCGGCGTTAGAAAGAATTTGACTATGTTAATTTTTTATTTATTTTGTCAGATATTGATGTTTCACTACTTCCACGCCCTTCACCCTATTTTTTACTTCTCCCACACTTTCTTCTTCATTATCCTCATCATCAGCTTCTGTGACATCAACTTCTTCACCTTATTCATCTTCTTCTTTTCTACGTATATATATATATTTTTTTTTACATTGTTCATATTCTTTTTATTTAACTATTATCTTTTTTATATTCAACTTCTTCATCATATTCTTATTTGTGACAGGCATTCCCGTAGTTGTTATCTATAAAAGTTTGAAGATTACACCTTCCGTTCTGCCTGTCACAAAACAGTTACATTTGTCCGCGTTCAGTTTGGCCTGCAGCATCAGGCTTTATCCAGGGGCACCACGAGGAGGAACGGACTCACCCCCATACACTGCTTAGTCTTCTTCTGCTTATAATTTAGATAATATCTTTTGCTCTGATATTTAGTCTTATGCTTAATGTTCTTCTGCTCTTTGTTCTGCAGCCTCTTGTTCTTCTGCTTCTCGGTCTTCCAGGTTGTCGTCGTCATCTCCAGGGTCGTCATCTCCAGGGTCGTCGTCATCGGGGTCGTCGTCATCGGGGTCGTCGTCATCGGGGTCGTCTTCAGGGTCATCGTCTCCAGGGTCGTCGTCATCTCGGTGGTTGTCGTCTCTGGTGTCGTCATCATCTTAGGGGTGGTCTTCCGGGTCATCGTCTTTCGGGTCTTGAACTTGGAAATGTAGCAGAAGGTACAAGAAGGCTGAGAAAATGCCGAGAAACAGCTGATGGAACTGGAACTCGGATGGCTACCCGAAGGTCCAAGAGCCAATGGAACTACCGAGGACCAGCTGACGTTACTGGAACCCGGTTACTAAGCAGGAGGTACCCGTGCCTGAAAGCACTACCAAGGACCACCTGACGTTGGTGGAACTCGGATACCCAGAGGGAGGCACCTAAGCCAAAGGCTCTGCCCGGAACCAGCTGACGGTACTGGAACCAGGATGGGGAGCAGAAGGTACAAGAGCAAAAGACACTGCCGAGAACCAGCTGACGGTACTGGAACCCGGATGGGTAGCCGAAGGTCCAAGAGCCAATGGAACTACCGAGGACCAGCTGACGTTACTGGAACCCGGTTACTAAGCAGGAGGTACCCGTGCCTGAAAGCACTACCAAGGACCACCTGACGTTGGTGGAACTCGGATACCCAGAGGGAGGCACCTAAGCCAAAGGCTCTGCCCGGAACCAGCTGACGGTACTGGAACCAGGATGGGGAGCAGAAGGTACAAGAGCAAAAGACACTGCCGAGAACCAGCTGACGGTACTGGAACCCGGATGGGGACCTATTCAAGCTTGTCTTCCTAGGGCCCCAACTGGCGGTGTGTTAGAGCCCAGGGACAGCAGGAGGAGGAGCAGGAGGAGGAGGAGCAGGGGGAGGGGAGTGTAGGCCGAAGCCTGCACAGGCGGCAGCTTTGGGTGTGTTGTGTCTGCGTGGCTTTTGCAGGACACGTTGCCGGCTACACAGCAGGGGAACAGCTGGCGGTGCTGGACCCCACTGACACATTGGCGAGGTGTTTGGCTCTGTGCAGCCAGCACTTCCGGACAGCAACTAGCGTTGTTGGAGCCCGGGCTCTGCAGGTGGAGCAGAGTGTAGGCCGAAGCCTAATTGAACCGATTTCAAAAGTCACCTTTAACCCCCCCTCAGGGGTTACAAAGTAGAAGAGCCACAGCTTATGCAGCAGCAGTGCTGCGCAAGTCAAAGGTTGCTCTTGTAATTTTTCTCCTTGCACACGCTGAATGGAACACGTATAACATTTAGCCCTTTATACAGTCAAACTGTGTAATGGAGGCGAGAGTTCCCTTTGTAATGAGACGCAGCACAGGTGTCAAGAATCCCACCTTGGTGCTGGGTGCAGCCTCCCGAGCGTTGTTATTTGCTGTACAGGAGTCTGCGCTGTCGTGTTATCCCCTGGCCTAGCGCCGTTAGCGCTGCCCATCTTCTGGCATCATGTAATGTCGGCCGGTGCGGTTCGCGATGCCCCTGAATCCCAGCCCCGCAGTGTCTTAACATTGTTAAAACACTGCGGGGCTGGGATTCAGGGCCTGGCGCAGCACATATGTTCGCCTCTCACACTCGGGTCCTTACACCCGCTTCAGACTGTGCGGCGTCATCTGATCCCTTATCGCATGCCACGGCCATGAAGCCGCACAGTCCGAAGAAGGCGGAAGGAGAGGAGGGACAGGCGAACTGATGCACTGATCCTGCCCATCAATCACACCCTCGCAGTCCCAATAAATAAGACACCGAGGGGCGTTGTGTGGGTCAGGGCGGCCGCAGAGGCGCAGCCAGCCAAACAATGATGCCAGAAGACGGGCAGCGCTACCAAGGGGGTTGCAGCGTGTCATTACAAAGGAAAGTCACACCACCGGGACGGTTAAATGGTCACACAGAGGACACATTTCAGACGTGTTTTCAGTTCCACATGTGCGAGGAGAATACGTTTCTGAGCCACCTTGCACACATGCAGCATTACCGCTGTACAAGGTGGCTGGATAACGTAAAAACGCCTGGGGGAGGGGGGACAGGTTCCCTTCAATTTCAGTTCTTGTGTCTGCGTGGCTTTTGCAGGACACGTTGCCGGCTGCACAGCAGGGGAACAGCTGGCGGTGCTGGACCCCACTGACACATTGGCTGGTGTTTTTCTCTGTGCAGCTAGCACATCTGGGCCCCAACTGGCGGTGTGTTAGAGCCCAGGGACAGCAGGAGGAGGAGCAGGAGGAGGAGGAGCAGGGGGAGGGGAGTGTAGGCCGAAGCCTGCACAGGCGGCAGCTTTGGGTGTGTTGTGTCTGCGTGGCTTTTGCAGGACACGTTGCCGGCTACACAGCAGGGGAACAGCTGGCGGTGCTGGACCCCACTGACACATTGGCGAGGTGTTTGGCTCTGTGCAGCCAGCACTTCCGGACAGCAACTAGCGTTGTTGGAGCCCGGGCTCTGCAGGTGGAGCAGAGTGTAGGCCGAAGCCTAATTGAACCGATTTCAAAAGTCACCTTTAACCCCCCCTCAGGGGTTACAAAGTAGAAGAGCCACAGCTTATGCAGCAGCAGTGCTGCGCAAGTCAAAGGTTGCTCTTGTAATTTTTCTCCTTGCACACGCTGAATGGAACACGTATAACATTTAGCCCTTTATACAGTCAAACTGTGTAATGGAGGCGAGAGTTCCCTTTGTAATGAGACGCAGCACAGGTGTCAAGAATCCCACCTTGGTGCTGGGTGCAGCCTCCCGAGCGTTGTTATTTGCTGTACAGGAGTCTGCGCTGTCGTGTTATCCCCTGGCCTAGCGCCGTTAGCGCTGCCCATCTTCTGGCATCATGTAATGTCGGCCGGTGCGGTTCGCGATGCCCCTGAATCCCAGCCCCGCAGTGTCTTAACATTGTTAAAACACTGCGGGGCTGGGATTCAGGGCCTGGCGCAGCACATATGTTCGCCTCTCACACTCGGGTCCTTACACCCGCTTCAGACTGTGCGGCGTCATCTGATCCCTTATCGCATGCCACGGCCATGAAGCCGCACAGTCCGAAGAAGGCGGAAGGAGAGGAGGGACAGGCGAACTGATGCACTGATCCTGCCCATCAATCACACCCTCGCAGTCCCAATAAATAAGACACCGAGGGGCGTTGTGTGGGTCAGGGCGGCCGCAGAGGCGCAGCCAGCCAAACAATGATGCCAGAAGACGGGCAGCGCTACCAAGGGGGTTGCAGCGTGTCATTACAAAGGAAAGTCACACCACCGGGACGGTTAAATGGTCACACAGAGGACACATTTCAGACGTGTTTTCAGTTCCACATGTGCGAGGAGAATACGTTTCTGAGCCACCTTGCACACATGCAGCATTACCGCTGTACAAGGTGGCTGGATAACGTAAAAACGCCTGGGGGAGGGGGGACAGGTTCCCTTCAATTTCAGTTCTTGTGTCTGCGTGGCTTTTGCAGGACACGTTGCCGGCTGCACAGCAGGGGAACAGCTGGCGGTGCTGGACCCCACTGACACATTGGCTGGTGTTTTTCTCTGTGCAGCTAGCACATCTGGGCCCCAACTGGCGGTGTGTTAGAGCCCAGGGACAGCAGGAGGAGGAGCAGGAGGAGGAGGAGCAGGGGGAGGGGAGTGTAGGCCGAAGCCTGCACAGGCGGCAGCTTTGGGTGTGTTGTGTCTGCGTGGCTTTTGCAGGACACGTTGCCGGCTACACAGCAGGGGAACAGCTGGCGGTGCTGGACCCCACTGACACATTGGCGAGGTGTTTGGCTCTGTGCAGCCAGCACTTCCGGACAGCAACTAGCGTTGTTGGAGCCCGGGCTCTGCAGGTGGAGCAGAGTGTAGGCCGAAGCCTAATTGAACCGATTTCAAAAGTCACCTTTAACCCCCCCTCAGGGGTTACAAAGTAGAAGAGCCACAGCTTATGCAGCAGCAGTGCTGCGCAAGTCAAAGGTTGCTCTTGTAATTTTTCTCCTTGCACACGCTGAATGGAACACGTATAACATTTAGCCCTTTATACAGTCAAACTGTGTAATGGAGGCGAGAGTTCCCTTTGTAATGAGACGCAGCACAGGTGTCAAGAATCCCACCTTGGTGCTGGGTGCAGCCTCCCGAGCGTTGTTATTTGCTGTACAGGAGTCTGCGCTGTCGTGTTATCCCCTGGCCTAGCGCCGTTAGCGCTGCCCATCTTCTGGCATCATGTAATGTCGGCCGGTGCGGTTCGCGATGCCCCTGAATCCCAGCCCCGCAGTGTCTTAACATTGTTAAAACACTGCGGGGCTGGGATTCAGGGCCTGGCGCAGCACATATGTTCGCCTCTCACACTCGGGTCCTTACACCCGCTTCAGACTGTGCGGCGTCATCTGATCCCTTATCGCATGCCACGGCCATGAAGCCGCACAGTCCGAAGAAGGCGGAAGGAGAGGAGGGACAGGCGAACTGATGCACTGATCCTGCCCATCAATCACACCCTCGCAGTCCCAATAAATAAGACACCGAGGGGCGTTGTGTGGGTCAGGGCGGCCGCAGAGGCGCAGCCAGCCAAACAATGATGCCAGAAGACGGGCAGCGCTACCAAGGGGGTTGCAGCGTGTCATTACAAAGGAAAGTCACACCACCGGGACGGTTAAATGGTCACACAGAGGACACATTTCAGACGTGTTTTCAGTTCCACATGTGCGAGGAGAATACGTTTCTGAGCCACCTTGAACACATGCAGCATTACTGCTGTTCAAGGTAGCTGTAAAACATAGAAACACCTGGGGGAGGGGGGACAGGTTCCCTTCAATTTCAGTTCTTGTGTCTGCGTGGCGGTCGCAGGACACGTTGCCGGCTACACAGCAGGGGAACAGCTGGCGGTGCTGAACCCCACTGACACATTGGCTGGTGTTTTTCTCTGTGCAGCTAGCACATCTGGGCAAAAACTGGCGGTGTTAGAGCCCAGGGTCAGCAGGAGGAGCAGGGGGAGCGGAGTGTAGGCCGAAGCCTGCACTCGAGCAAGTTGAAAGGAAACCTTTAACCCCCCCCCCCCCCCAGGCGTTTGTAGCTGAAAGAGCCATTGTGTACAGCACTAATGCTGGAAAAGGTAAACTTAGCTCTTTTAATTATGGTCCTTGTACATGCGGAACCTAACATTTATGAAATGTGTCTCCTCACAGCGTTAAACCGCCCGGTAGGTGGAACTTTCCTTTGTCGTGTGACGCAGCACAGCCATCATTTTTACCCCCTTGGCGCCGTGCGCCGCCTCCTCAGCGTTGTTTGAATCTGTCCCGGAGCCTGCGCTGTTAGGTTAGCCCTTGGCCATGCACACATGTTGCGCTGCCCGTCTTCTGACCTCATTTGGTGTCAGGCTGGCTGCGCCTGTGCGGGTGCGCTGGCCGAGATCCCGCCTCGCAGTGTCGTCTAATGTAATCCCACCGCGGGCCTGTGATCCGTGCCCGTGCGCAGTGCATATCCTCTCCTCTCACTCCCCTCCCTACGGCTTTTTCAGACTGTGCGGTGTCACGGCCGTGGCATGCTATTAGGGACCAGCTGACATCGCACAGTCTGAAGAAGCCGTAGGGAGGGGAGTGAGAGGAGAGGATATGCACTGCGCACGGGCACGGATCACAGGCCCGCGGTGGGATTACATTAGACGACACTGCGAGGCGGGATCTCGGCCAGCGCACCCGCACAGGCGCAGCCAGCCTGACACCAAATGAGGTCAGAAGACGGGCAGCGCAACATGTGTGCATGGCCAAGGGCTAACCTAACAGCGCAGGCTCCGGGACAGATTCAAACAACGCTGAGGAGGGGGCGCACGGCGCCAAGGGGGTAAAAATGATGGCTGTGCTGCGTCACACGACAAAGGAAAGTTCCACCTACCGGACGGTTTAACGCTGTGTGGGGACACATTTCATAAGTGTTTGGTTCAGCATGTGCAAGGAGCATCACGAAAAGAGGCACTTTTTCCCTTTGCATCATTACTGCTGCACAAGGTGGCTCCTTCAGTAACAAACGCCTGGGGGGGGGGGGGGTCAGGTTCCCTTACATTTAACTTGTTGTGTCTGCGTGGCGGTCGCAGTACACGTTGCCGTATACACAGCAGGGGAACAGCTGGCGGTGCTGAACCCCACTAACACATTGGCGAGGTGTTTGGCTCTGTGCGTACAGCACTTCTGGACGGCAACTAGCGGTGTTGGAGCCCAGGGACAGGTGGAGGAGGAGGAGGTTGGAGGAGGTTGGAGGAGGTAGGAGGGATTGCCACACACACAGCAGGGGAACAGCTGACGTTACTGAACCCCAATAACAGAGGAGGGACTGTTGACTGTGCGTACAGCACTTCTGGACGGCAACTGGCGGTGTTGGAGCCCAGGGACAGGTGGAGGAGGAGGAGGTTGGAGGAGGTAGGAGGGATTGCCACACACACAGCAGGGGAAAAGCTGACGTTACTGAACCCCAATAACAGAGGAGGGACTGTTGACTGTGCGTACAGCACTTCTGGACGGCAACTGGCGGTGTTGGAGCCCAGGGACAGGTGGAGGAGGAGGAGGTAGGAGGAGGTAGGAGGGATTGCCACACACACAGCAGGGGAACAGCTGACGTTACTGAACCCCAATAACAGAGGAGGGACTGTTGACTGTGCGTACAGCACTTCTGGACGGCAACTGGCGGTGTTGGAGCCCAGGGACAGGTGGAGGAGGAGGAGGTTGGAGGAGGTAGGAGGAGGTAGGAGGGATTGCCACACACACAGCAGGGGAACAGCTGACGTTACTGAACCCCAATAACAGAGGAGGGACTGTTGACTGTGCGTACAGCACTTCTGGACGGCAACTGGCGGTGTTGGAGCCCAGGGACAGGTGGAGGAGGAGGAGGTTGGAGGAGGTAGGAGGGATTGCCACACACACAGCAGGGGAACAGCTGACGTTACTGAACCCCAATAACAGAGGAGGGACTGTTGACTGTGCGTACAGCACTTCTGGACGGCAACTGGCGGTGTTGGAGCCCAGGGACAGGTGGAGGAGGAGGAGGTTGGAGGAGGTAGGAGGGATTGCCACACACACAGCAGGGGAACAGCTGACGTTACTGAACCCCAATAACAGAGGAGGGACTGTTGACTGTGCGTACAGCACTTCTGGACGGCAACTGGCGGTGTTGGAGCCCAGGGACAGGTGGAGGAGGAGGAGGTTGGAGGAGGTAGGAGGAGGTAGGAGGGATTGCCACACACACAGCAGGGGAACAGCTGACGTTACTGAACCCCAATAACAGAGGAGGGACTGTTGACTGTGCGTACAGCACTTCTGGACGGCAACTGGCGGTGTTGGAGCCCAGGGACAGGTGGAGGAGGAGGAGGTTGGAGGAGGTAGGAGGAGGTAGGAGGGATTGCCACACACACAGCAGGGGAACAGCTGACGTTACTGAACCCCAATAACAGAGGAGGGACTGTTGACTGTGCGTACAGCACTTCTGGACGGCAACTGGCGGTGTTGGAGCCCAGGGACAGGTGGAGGAGGAGGAGGTTGGAGGAGGTAGGAGGGATTGCCACACACACAGCAGGGGAACAGCTGACGTTACTGAACCCCAATAACAGAGGAGGGACTGTTGACTGTGCGTACAGCACTTCTGGACGGCAACTGGCGGTGTTGGAGCCCAGGGACAGGTGGAGGAGGAGGAGGTTGGAGGAGGTTGGAGGAGGTAGGAGGGATTGCCACACACACAGCAGGGGAACAGCTGACGTTACTGAACCCCAATAACAGAGGAGCGACTGTTGACTGTGCGTACAGCACTTCTGGACGGCAACTAGCGGTGTTGGAGCCCAGGGGCAGGTGGAAAAGCAGAGGAACACAATGTAGGCCGAAGCCTGAGAAAGTCGAAAGGGAACCTTTAACCCCCCCCCCCCCAAGGCGTTTGTAGCTGAAAGAGCCAGCTTGTGCAGCACAAAAGATGCAAAAGGAAAAGGTGGCTCTTTTCATCATGCTCCTTGCAAACACAGAACTAAACACTTTTAAAATGTGTCCCCTGAAGCCGTGAAACCGTCCCGGAGGTGGGACTTTCCTTCGTAATATGACGCAGCACAGCCATCATTACTACCCCCCCGCCGCCGTGCCCCGGCTCCTCAGCGTTGTTTGATTCCGTCCCGGAGCCTGCGCTGTTATGTTATCCCGTGGCCAGGCACACTTAGCGCTGCCCATCTTCTGACATCATTTGGTGTCAGGCTGGCTGCGCCTGTGCGGCCGCGCTGGCCGAGAGCCCGACTCGCAGTGTCTTCTGATGTAATCCCACTGGGGGCCTGGGATCCATGGCCATGCGCAGTGCATATCCTCGCCTCTCACTCCCCTCCCTACGGCTTCTTTTTCAGACTGTGCGGTGTCACGGCCGTGGCATGCTATTAGGGACCAGCTGACACCGAACAGTCTGAAGAAGCCATAGGGAGATGAGTGAGAGGTGGAGGTTCAGATATGCACTGCGCATGTCCATAGATCCCAGGCCCCCAGTGGGATTAAATCAGAAGACACTGCGAGGCGGGCTCTCGGCCAGCGTGGCTGCACAGGCGCAGCCAGCCTGACACCAAATGATGCCAGAAGACGGGCAGCGCTAAGTGTGCCTGGCCACGGGATAACATAACAGCGCAGGCTCCGGGACGGAATCAAACAACGCTGATGAGCCGGGGCGCGGCGCCGGGGGGGTAGGAATGACGGCTGTGCTGCGTCATATTACGAAGGAAAGTCCCACCTCCGGGACGGTTTTACGGTATCAGTGGACACATTTTATAAGTGTTAAGTTTTGCGTGTGCAAGGAGCAAAACCAAAATAGCTACCTTTTTCCTTGTGCAGCATTACTGCTGCACAAGGTGGCTCTTTCAGTAACAAACGCCTTGGGGGGGGGGGACAGATTCCCTTACATTTCAGCTGTTGTGTCAGCGTGGCGGTCGCATGACACATTGCCGGCTACACAGCTGGGGATCAGCTGACGTTACTGAAACCCAATAACACTGGGTCGTATGTTTTGACTGTGCAGACGGCACATCTGAGCCTCAACTGGCGGTGTTGGAGCCCAGGAATTTAAGTTCAGGTGGTAGAAAGATGAACACAACAGGAGACCTGGATAACGTATACAGTGACCTAATTATTTAATCAGGAGGAGGAGTGGCAAATTCCTGCGAGATCCAGGCCTTGTTCATTTTCAGGAAAGTAAGCCGGTCAACGTTATCGGAGGATAGTCGCATGCGACGGTCAGTTAGTACACCACCTGCAGCACTAAAGACACGTTCCGATAATACACTGGCCGCAGGGCAAGACAGCACCTCCAATGCATACTGGCTTAGCTCTGGCCATGTATCCAGCTTTGAGACCCAAAACTTGAAAGGGGAAGAGCCGTCTGGGAGTACAGCAAGAGGGCAAGACATGTAGTCTGTCACCATCTGACGGAACCGTTGCCTCCTGCTGACTGGAGCCGTCTGTGATGGTGTAGACTTTTGTGGCGGGCACAGAAAACTGTGCCACAGTTCGGCCATACTGGTCTTGCCTTGGGCAGAGGCACTGCTTCTGCTCCCTCTTTGTGCAGAGCCTCCACCACTGCCTGGACGCACTGAGCTGCTTTGGAATGCACTAGCAGCACTTCTCTCAGTTGGAATGGAGAAGATGATGGAACTGACCAGTGTGTCTTGGTACTCCCGCATTTTTCGCTCCCGGTTCAACGGTGTGATGAGGCTTTCTACGTTGTCCCGGTAGCGAGGATCGAGGAGGGTGAACACCCAATAATCAGACATGTTGAGAATGTGGTCGATGCGGCGGTCGTTTCTCAGGCACTGCAGCATGTAATCCACCATGTGCTGCAGACTGCCAACTGCCCAAGAAACGCTGTCCCCAGCTGGAGGCGTGATCTCTGCCCGCTCGTCATCACCCCACCCTCGCTGTACACACTGAGTACTGGACAATTCGGGAACTCCCTCCTCTGGACGGATGTCTTCCTCCTCCATTGACTCCTCCTCATCCTCCTCACAAACTGTCCCCTGCCTACGCGTTTGTGAGGAACCACGTGGCGCTGACTGTCCAGAAGATGATGGAAGTGGTGAATCCTCATCCTCCATCTCTTCCACAACATCATCCCTTAGCGCTTGCAGTGATTTTTCAAGCAGGCAGATAAGGGGGACAGTCATGCTGACTAGTGCATCATCTGCACTCGCCATCCGCGTGGAATAATCAAAGGGACGCAAAACCTGGCAGACATCCTTCATAGTGGCCCACTCTGTGGTTGTGAAGTCTGTACGGCGCTGACTGCGACTTTTTTGCGCCTGATACAGCTGGTACTCCATTACAGCTTGCTGCTGCTCACACAACCGCTCCAACATATGTAACGTGGAATTCCACCTGGTAGGTAGGTCACATATGATGCGATGTTCCGGCAGGCGGTGTCGGCGCTGCAGAGCCGCAATGCGCGCTTTTGCCGTGCTGGAACGCCGCAAGTGAGCACACTCTAGGCGGACCTTGTGCAGCAGTGCATCAAGATCCGGATAGTCCCTCAAAAAACTCTGCACGACCAAATTGAGCACATGTGCCAGACATGGGATGTGAGTGAGGTTGCCGAGGCCCAGGGCTGCCACCAGATTTCGGCCATTATCACACACTACCATGCCTGGCTGGAGATTCGCTGGCTCAAACCACACATCGCTCTCCTGCTTGATGGCATTCCAGAGCTCCTGCGCTGTGTGGCTACGATTCCCCAAAAAAATTAATTTCAAGACGGCCTGTTGACGTTTGGCCACGGCTGTGCTCATGTCAGTCGTAACAGGTACACGTTCATCATGGGTCCATGTGGAGGTGGACTGTGACGGCTCCTGCAGCGATGATTCTGAGGAACTGGTGTAAGAGGAGGAGTCAATGCGTACAGAATGGATTCCTGCAATCCTTGGAGTGGGCAGGACACGTCCTGCGCCACTCGCACGGTCTGTACCCGGCTCAACGACATTAACCCAATGGGCAGTGAGGGAAAGGTATCGCCCCTATCCATGTTGACTGGTCCACGCATCGGTGGTGAGGTGGACCTTGCTACTGACGGCGTTCAGTAGCGCGTGTTTTATGTGTCCCTCCACATGCTTGTGCAGGGCAGGGACGGCTTGCCTGCTGAAGTAAAAGCGGCTGGGCACACTGTACTGTGGGACTGCCAATGACATCAAGTCACGGAAGCTGTCAGTCTCCACCAGCCTGAATGACAGCATTTCCAGTGACAGAAGTTTGGCAATGCCTGCAGTCAGAGCCTGTGCTCGTGGGTGGTTTGACGAGAAAGGCCGCCTTTTCTCCCATGCCTGTACTACCGATGGCTGTAGACTGGGCTGGGAGTGTGTGGTTGACTGGGAAAGTGGTGCTGCGGGTGGAATGACAGCGGGTCTCTGGACAACAGGGCCAGAGGTTCTTCCACGGCGATCCTGGGAGGAAGCCGAACCAGCTGCGTGTGAGCTAGAGGAAGAGGCAACACGAGCTGAAGAGGTGGTAGCTGCCGCTGTTGGTTGGCCTAGCTCTTCAGTGTGTTTGTCTAACTCCGCCGGGTGCCTGTTGCGCACATGTTTCCACATGTTGGAGGTATTGAGGTTGGCGACTTTTTGACCTCTTTTGATTTTTTGATGACACACCTTGCATCTGACATAGCAAATGTCATCTGCAACTGTGTCAAAAAAGGACCAGGCACTGCAAGTCTTGGGAGCCCCCCTTTTGACTTTTGGAAGAGACATGCTCCTTACGGGTGCCAAAGCGGAGGCTGCAGGATCCGCAGTCTTCCCCCTCCCTCTCCCTCTTTGGGCCGTACGGGGAATCTCTTCCTCAGAGCTGCTCCCACCACCTTCCTGTCCCTGACGCCAAGATGGGTCAAGGACCTCATCATCTACACTACCCTCTGCCCCCAACTGCTCCTCCTGGGTAGTCTCAGCAGCAGAGCACGCACCAGTAAGTGGCACCTGAGTGTCATCATCAGCTGATGCGGCCTGCGAGGTGGTGACCGGAGCCACTGGCCCACCCGCCTCTTCAGAGGAAGACAGAAAAAGCTGTTGGGCATCACTGCACCCTGCCTCTTCTTCCATTTCTCCAATGCTGCTTGGCTGGCCCCCTGTTTCCAAGCCAAGAGATGATTCAGAGAACAGAAGTAGAGACTGCTCCTGTCCTGGGATCTCTGTCTGCCTGGGCAATTTTGCAGGTGGTGAAGAGACAGATGGCTGCTCTCCAGTGCTCTGTGTCTGAGAGGATGTGGCACTAATGGAAGTTGATGCATTAGCTGCCATCCATCCCACAACGGCTTCAATTTGGTCTTCACGCAGCAGCGGTGTACGGCGCTCGGCGACAAAGCTGCGCATGAACGACTGTTCCCTTGTGAAAGTGGGTGCTGATGACTCACCGGTGCCCGCAGCAGGCACAGAATCCCCACGTCCCCTCCCTGCTCCGCGCCCACGCCCACGCCCACGTGCCTTACTCACTGCCTTCTTCATCTTGGTTGACTGATAAAGATAAGCAGAAAAGTACTAACGGCTTTGTGTGCTTATTCCTGAGCAACTCCTCCTAACAGGTATAAGACACACTAATTTTCTAAAGTGTGGACTAGACTTGAATATGAGCTAATGTGGCCTACACAAATGTAAAGTGGTGTGTAACTGGTGTGTTTGGTGAACTTTATTATTTATTTATTTTTTTGGGGCTGAACTGACAACGGATAGAGCTGCAATCACACGGAGACCGTGCAGACAGCCGTAAACGGCGCTGCAAGGCCCAAAAACCCTCCTCTACTTTATCCTATGTAGTGTTTTTCCACAAATTAGCTGGAGACGGGTGGAAAGACACTAATAGGATTTTTTAAAATAAATTAGCAGCAGACTACACTACTTTGAAAAAAAAGAAAATTGATTTGGCGGTATGACGCAGTGAAAAACCCTGAGCTGCAGACAACCAGGCTACGGCTGCTCACAGACTACAGGGCGAGCTGCAGTCACACGGAGACCGTGCAGACAGCCGTAAACGGCGCTGCAAGGCCCAAAAACCCTCCTCTACTTTATCCTATGTAGTGTTTTTCCACAAATTAGCTGGAGACGGGTGGAAAGACACTAATAGGATTTTTTAAAATAAATTAGCAGCAGACTACACTACTTTGAAAAAAAAGAAAATTGATTTGGCGGTATGACGCAGTGAAAAACCCTGAGCTGGAGACAACCAGGCTATAGCTGCTCACAGATTACAGGGCGAGCTGCAGTCACACGGAGACCGTGCAGACAGCCGTAAACGGCGCTGCAAGGCCCAAAAACCCTCCTCTACTTTATCCTATGTAGTGTTTTTCCACAAATTAGCTGGAGACGGGTGGAAAGACACTAATAGGAATTTTTGGAAAAAATGTGCAGCAGCCTGCACTACTTCAAAAAAAAAAAAAAAAAAGGACAGTATGAGGCAATGAACCACCCTCCCTGAACTGAATACAACCAGCTATGGATGGCCTATGTGGCTGCACTCAGACTAGAGAGTGGGCTGCACTCACACACACACACAGAGAGACCTTGCAGATCGCTGTGAAAACAGCGCTACAAGGCAAAAGGAAGGTGAATAGTAGGTGAACACAGCGGTTGCTAAATTAGCCTTTGGAAAGCACAAAGAAGCAAATCGCTATCTCTAAACTGTCCCTCAGTCAGCAAACAGCGTCCTGTCACTAACTGAATTCACAGCAGAGTGATCGCAAAATGGCGCCAGCGACTTTTAAACTGCATCATGACATCATTTCAGCAGCCAATCACAGCCTTGCCAGTAGTTTCATGCCCTCCATGCTAAACAGGATGTGCCCACACTTGGAATCTTTCTCATTGGCTGAATTTCTGAATTTTGAATCATTGAACTTCCGATTCCGGTATCCGATACGCGCCAAGTATCGGAATCCCGGTATCGGAATTCCGATACCGCTAGTATCGGCCGATACCCGATACTTGCGGTATCGGAATGCTCAACACTAGTCATGGGATCCATGACAAAACACAAAAAAAAAAGAAACCCCTTTTTTTTTGTTGTTTGGCCGATTATAATGTTACGGGGAGACTAGGTGGGTGAGAGCTAATAACCCGGGCCCCTGCAATTTCCCTCAGACTAGTGAATTCCTGACTGACCCTCTACCTGAAGTTTACACTGATGGTGTGCATGTCCAGGCCTCGAACCTCACCGTGCCTCCTGTTTCAACCCTAGGCTGAAAACCTCCGCCCACTGTCATGAATCCCCAATGGCTAGGGATAGCACAGGACAAGCAAAGTACAAATAGATAACGGACGAGCTCTAGGGTGATGGAACCTGGGCTGACCGCTGCCCTACGCCTGACAAACGCAACTAGAGATAGCCAGGGAGCGTGCTTACGTTGGTTCTAGACGCCACGCACCAGCCTAAGAGCTAACTAGTACTGCAGAGAAAATAAAGACCTCACTTGCCTCCAGAGGAATGAACCCCAAAAGATATAGTTGCCCCCTCACATGTATTGACGGTGAAATGAGAGGAAGGCACACACATAGAGATGATATATATAGTTTTAGCAAATTGAGGCCCGCTGTAAACTAGAAAGCAGAACGATACAAAAGGGACTGAGCGGTCAGCAAAAAACCCTAATCAAAAAAACCATCCTGAGATTACAAGAACCCATGTGCCAACTCATGGCACATGGGGAGAACCTCAGTCCACTAGAGCTACCAGCTAGCATAGAGACATAAGAAGCAAGCTGGACAAAAAAACCAAACAACTGAAAATCAGCACTTAGCTTATCCTGAAAGATCTGGGAGCAGGTAGGCAGGAACCAAACAGAGCACATCTGAATACATTGATAGCCGGCAAGGGAATGACAGAAAGGCCAGGTAAAATAGGAAACACCCAGCCTCTGATGGACAGGTGGAAACCAAAGGACGCAACCCACCAAAGTCACCCAGTACCAGCAGTAACCACCAGAGGGAGCCCACAAACAGAATCCACAACAGTACCCCCCCCTTGAGGAGGGGTCACTGAACCCTCACGAGAACCCCCAGGGCGATCAGGGTGAGCTCTATGGAAGGCGCGGACCAAATCAGTCGCATGAACATCGGAGGCGACCACCCAGGAATTATCCTCCTGACCATAACCCTTCCACTTAACCAAATACTGGAGTTTGCGTCTGGAAACACGAGAATCCAAGATCTTCTCAACAACATACTCCAATTCTCCCTCCACCAGCACCGGAGCAGGAGGCTCAACCGAAGGAACAACGGGCACCTCATACCTCCGCAACAATGACCGATGGAACACATTATGAATAGCAAACGATGCTGGGAGATCCAAACGAAAAGATACAGGGTTAAGAATCTCCGAGATCCTATAAGGACCGATGAACCGAGGCTTGAACTTAGGAGAAGAGACCTTCATAGGGACAAAACGAGAAGACAACCACACCAGATCCCCAACAAGAAGTCGGGGACCCACGCGGCGACGGCGATTAGCAAACTGCTGAGTCTTCTCCTGAGATAACTTCAAATTGTCCACCACCTGATTCCAAATCTGATGTAGCCTGTCCACCACCACGTCCACTCCAGGACAATCCGAAGACTCCACCTGACCAGAGGAAAAACGAGGATGAAACCCCGAATTACAAAAAAAAGGAGAGACCAACGTGGCAGAACTAGCCCAATTATTAAGAGCAAATTCGGCCAGTGGCAAAAAAGCAACCCAGTCATCTTGATCAGCACAAACAAAACACCTCAAATAAGTTTCCAAGGTCTGATTAGTTCGCTCCGTCTGGCCATTCGTCTGAGGATGGAATGCAGACGAGAAAGACAAATCAATGCCCATCTTGGCACAAAACGTCCGCCAAAATCTAGACACAAACTGGGATCCCCTGTCAGAAACAATATTCTCCGGAATCCCATGCAAACGGACCACGTTCTGAAAAAATAAAGGGACCAACTCAGAGGAGGAGGGCAACTTAGGCAAAGGCACCAAATGAACCATCTTAGAAAAGCGGTCACACACAACCCAGATAACAGACATTTTCTGTGAAACCGGAAGATCAGAAATAAAATCCATGGAAATGTGCGTCCAAGGCCTCTTCGGGATGGGCAAGGATAACAACAACCCACTGGCCCGAGAACAGCAAGGCTTAGCTCGAGCACACACTTCACAAGACTGCACAAAGGTACGCACATCCCTAGACAAGGAAGGCCACCAAAAAGACCTGGCCACCAAGTCTCTAGTACCAAATATTCCAGGATGACCAGCCAACACAGAAGAATGGACCTCGGAGATAACTCTACTGGTCCAATCATCCGGAACAAACAGTCTTTCTGGTGGACAACGATCCGGTTTATCCACCTGAAACTCCTGCAATGCACGTCGCAAGTCTGGGGATACGGCGGACAATATTACCCCATCCCTAAGGATACCAGTAGGCCCAGAGTCTCCAGGAGAGTCAGGCACAAAACTCCTGGAAAGAGCATCTGCCTTCACATTCTTTGAACCTGGCAGGTATGAAACCACGAAATTGAAACGAGAAAAAAACAACGACCAACGAGCCTGTCTAGGATTCAAACGCCTGGCAGACTCAAGGTAAATGAGATTCTTGTGATCAGTCAAGACCACCACACGATGTTTAGCACCCTCAAGCCAATGACGCCACTCCTCAAATGCCCACTTCATGGCCAAAAGCTCCCGATTACCCACATCATAATTGCGCTCGGCGGGCGAGAATTTTCTAGAGAAGAATGCACATGGCTTCATCACCGAGCCATTAGAACTTCTCTGTGACAAAACCGCCCCCGCTCCAATCTCGGAAGCATCAACCTCAACCTGAAAAGGAAGTGAAACATCTGGTTGACACAACACAGGAGCAGAAGAAAACCGGCGCTTAAGTTCCCGAAAGGCCTCCACGGCCGCAGGAGACCAATCAGCAACATCAGCACCCTTTTTAGTCAAATCAGTCAAAGGTTTGACAATACTGGAAAAATTAGCAATGAACCGACGATAAAAATTAGCAAACCCCAAGAACTTCTGAAGGCTCTTAACAGATGTAGGTTGTGTCCAGTCACAAATAGCCTGAACCTTGACGGGATCCATCTCAATAGTAGAAGGAGAAAAAATGTACCCCAAAAAAGAAATCTTCTGGACTCCGAAGAGACACTTTGAACCCTTCACAAACAGAGAATTGGCCCGCAGAACCTGAAACACCTTCCTGACCTGTAGAACATGAGACTCCCAGTCATCAGAAAACACCAAAATATCATCCAAATACACAATCATAAACTTATCCAGATATTCACGGAAAATATTGTGCATAAAGGACTGAAAGACTGACGGAGCATTGGAGAGTCCAAAAGGCATTACCAAACACTCAAAATGGCCCTCAGGCGTATTAAATGCGGTTTTCCACTCATCACCCTGTTTTATCCGCACCAGATTATACGCACCGCGAAGATCTATCTTAGTGAACCACCTAGCCCCCTTAATGCGAGCAAACAAATCAGTTAATAATGGCAATGGATACTGGTATTTGACTGTAATCTTATTCAGAAGGCGATATTCTATACAAGGCCTCAGGGAACCATCTTTTTTTGCCACGAAAAAGAAACCTGCTCCCAGAGGGGACGAAGATGGACGAATATGTCCCTTTTCCAAGGACTCCTTAATATAATTCCGCATAGCAGTATGCTCTGGCAGTGACAGATTAAATAAACGACCCTTAGGGAACTTACTGCCAGGAATCAATTCTATAGCACAGTCACACTCTCTATGAGGAGGGAGCGAATTGAGCTTAGGCTCCTCAAAAACATCCCTATAGTCAGACAAAAACGCAGGGATCTCAGAAGGAGTAGATGAAGCGATTGAAATCGGAGGTGCATCATCATGAACCCCCTGACATCCCCAGCTTAACACAGACATTGTTTTCCAGTCCAGGACAGGATTATGAGTTTGTAACCATGGCAGACCAAGCACTAGTACATCATGTAAATTATACAGTACAAGGAAGCGAATCACCTCCTGATGAACGGGAGTCATGCGCATGGTCACTTGTGTCCAATACTGCGGTTTATTCATAGCCAATGGTGTAGAGTCAATTCCCTTCAGAGGAATAGGAACTTCCAGAGGCTCCAGACTAAAACAGCAGCGTTTAGCAAATGACCAATCCATAAGACTCAGGGCAGCGCCCGAATCCACATAGGCATCGACGGAAATGGAAGACAGTGAAAAAATCAGAGTCACAGACAAAATGAACTTAGGCTGCAGAGTACCAATGGCAAAAGATTTATCAACCCTTTTTGTGCGTTTAGAGCATGCTGATATAACATGAGCTGAATCACCACAATAAAAACACAATCCATTTTTCCGCCTATAATTTTGCCGTTCACTTCTGGACTGAATTCTATCACATTGCATAGTCTCAGGTGCCTGTTCAGAAGACACCGCCAACTGGTGCACGGGTTTGCGCTCCCGTAAACGCCGATCAATCTGAATGGCCATAGCCATAGACTCATTCAGACCTGTAGGCGTAGGGAACCCCACCATAATATCCTTAATGGCCTCAGAAAGACCATTTCTGAAGTTTGCAGCCAGGGCGCACTCATTCCACTGAGTAAGCACCGACCATTTCCGAAATTTTTGACAATATATTTCCGCTTCATCATGCCCCTGAGAGAGGGCTAATAAAGCCTTTTCAGCCTGAATCTCTAGGTTAGGTTCTTCATAGAGCAATCCCAATGCCAGAAAAAACGCATCCACACTGAGCAATGCAGGATCCCCTGGTGCCAATGCAAATGCCCAATTCTGAGGGTCGCCCCGCAGGAAAGATATTACAATCTTGACCTGTTGAGCAGGGTCTCCAGAGGAGCGAGATTTTAAAGAAAGAAACAATTTACAATTGTTCCTGAAATTCAGGAAGGTAGATCTATCTCCAGAAAAGAACTCTGGAATAGGAATTCTAGGTTCAGACATGGGAGTGTGAACAACAAAATCCTGTATGTTTTGAACTTTTGCCGCGAGATTACTCAGGCTGGAAGCCAAACTCTGGACATCCATGTTAAACAGCTAAGATCAGAGCCATTCAAGGGTTAAGAGGAGGTAAGAAGCAGCTAGACAGTAATTGAGGGCTAGGCAGCAAAACTCTGAAGGGAAAAAAAATAAAATAAATTTCCCTTAAACACTTCTTTTTCTCCTGCTTCAGCCCAAACAATTAACACTTTGTGGGCCGGCTATACTGTCATGAATCCCCAATGGCTAGGGATAGCACAAGACAAGCAAAGTACAAATAGATAACGGACGAGCTCTAGGGTGATGGAACCTGGGCTGACCGCTGCCCTACGCCTGACAAACGCAACTAGAGATAGCCAGGGAGCGTGCCTACGTTGGTTCTAGACGCCACGCACCAGCCTAAGAGCTAACTAGTACTGCAGAGAAAATAAAGACCTCACTTGCCTCCAGAGGAATGAACCCCAAAAGATATAGTTGCCCCCTCACATGTATTGACGGTGAAATGAGAGGAAGGCACACACATAGAGATGATATATATAGTTTTAGCAAATTGAGGCCCGCTGTAAACTAGAAAGCAGAACGATACAAAAGGGACTGAGCGGTCAGCAAAAAACCCTAATCAAAAAAACCATCCTGAGATTACAAGAACCCATGTGCCAACTCATGGCACATGGGGAGAACCTCAGTCCACTAGAGCTACCAGCTAGCATAGAGACATAATAAGCAAGCTGGACAAAAAAACCAAACAACTGAAAATCAGCACTTAGCTTATCCTGAAAGATCTGGGAGCAGGTAGGCAGGAACCAAACAGAGCACATCTGAATACATTGATAGCCGGCAAGGGAATGACAGAAAGGCCAGGTAAAATAGGAAACACCCAGCCTCTGATGGACAGGTGGAAACCAAAGGCCGCAACCCACCAAAGTCACCCAGTACCAGCAGTAACCACCAGAGGGAGCCCACAAACAGAATCCACAACAGCCCACCACCCAGTGAATGCAATACACCAATACCCACAGTAAGCACAGACAAGGATAAAGGAAAATATACACCATGCCGCAGTCACTCAGGAATACACTATAAATGTGCAGGGCAAAATAAATACAAATATAGGAAAGAGTAAATAAGACAAAGGAAAATACACCACCAGCAACGATTCTCCAACAACCAGCTCTCCACTCCAGACCCAGATAACAACGCACAAGACAGAAGCTATAATCGGCGACGCCCAATGATCAGGAGAACTATTTAAAGGCAATGGGCATGGCCCAGCTTCCAATCCGAGGATCAGGTAAATTAACCCAGGAACAGCTAGATAATGCACCCCCATAGGCAGCCTGTATAGTATATTGCACCCCCATAGGCAACCTGTATAGTATAATGCACCCCCATAGGCAGCCTGTATAGTATATTGCACCCCATAGGCAGCCTATATAGTGTAATGCACCCCCATAGGCAGCCTGTATAGCATATTGCACCCCCATAGCCAGCCAATACTCACCTATTTTCCTCCTGGTTCCTGCGCTGCTCTGAACGCCTGTACATCTCCGGACCATGGGCACCAAGTAGTGACGTTATCGCAACCCCCTATCAGACATCAGACGCTGAGAGGAGGATGATGGGAGAGGAAGCGTATTGCTCTCTCATCGATGCGGTCAGCTGTATCGGCCAGATGCCGATACAGTTGCACTTGTGATGACGGGTAGGGAGCCCGCTCCTGGACGGGCAGCAGAGCAGGGAGATTGATTCTCCCTGCTCTGCCACAGAATGTCATTGTATCGGCGCTCTGTGCATGCCGATGCAGTTACTGTAGCGTAGATCCGGGTGGGCCCCCTTGGGGCCTGGGGCGACCGCCCCCTCTGTCCCCCTGGTAGCTACGCTACTGAGGGCAAAATGAGATGACATACAACCCATGGCAGAAATTATGAAATCACCGGCCTTGGAAGATGTTCATTCAGTTGTTTAAAGGGCACCTGTCACCCCGTTTTTTGAAGATGAGCTAAAAATACCGTTAAATAGGGGCAGAGCTGGGCGTTACATTAGTGTCTTTGTGTGCCTTTATAACCTACCTAAGCTGCCGAAATACCTTTGTAAAGTCGCCGTTTTCTGCTGTCACTCACGCTGGTCTGTTCATATGGGTGTGGTGACAGCGCTGTTTCTCCCCCAGAAACCTGCTCATCATTACGTTGGTGGCGTAGTGGTGTGCGCATGTCCAAAGTGAAGATCCACTGCCCAGGAGATTCAAAACAGCGCGGTCTTCGCTATTCGCCGTTTACCGGTGGGCGCGGCCATCTTTCCTGTGGCCGCGCGTGCGCAGATGGAGCGCTCTGCTGCCCGGGGCTTCAGGAAAATGGCCGTGGGATTCCGCGCGTGCGCAGATGGAGATCGCGGCGGCCATTTTCCTGAAGCCCCGGGCAGCAGAGCGCTCCATCTGTGCACGCGCGGCCACAGGAAAGATGGCCGCGCCCACCGGTAAACTGCGAATAGCGAAGACCGCGCTGTTTTGAATCTCCTGGGCAGTGGATCTTCGCTTTGAACATGCGCACACCACTACGCCACCAACGTAATGATGAGCAGGTTTCTGGGGGAGAAACAGCGCTGTCACCACACCCATATGACCAGACAAGCGTGAGTGACAGCAGAAAACGGCGACTTTACAAAGGTATTTCGGCAGCTTAGGTAGGTTATAAAGGCACACAAAGACACTAATGTAACGCCCAGCTCTACCCCTTTTTAACGGTATTTTTAGCTCATCTTCAAAAAACGGGGTGACAGGTGCCCTTTAATTTTGTAGGAAAATAGCAGATCACAGACATGGCACAAAACTAAAGTAATTTCAAATGGCAACTTTCTGGCTTTAAGAAACACTAAAAGAAATCAAGAACAAAAAATGTGGTAGTCAGTAACGGTTACTTTTTTAACTAAGCATAGGGGAAAAATTATGGAATCACTCAACTCTGAGGAAAAAATTATGGAATCACCATGTAAATGTTTATACCCAAAAATAGCACATGCATCAAATTAGATCTGCTCGTTAGTCTGCATCTAAAAAGGAGTGATCACCCCTTGGAGAGCTGTTGCACCAAGTGGACTGACATGAATCATGGCTCCAACACAAGAGTTGTCAACTGAAACAAAGGAGAGGATTATCAAACTCTTAAAAGAGGGTAAATCATCACACAATGTTGCAAAAGATGTTGGTTCTTCACAGTCAGCTGTGTCTAAAATCTGGACCAAATAGAAACAACATGGGAATGCTGTTAAATGCAAACATACTGGTAGACCAAGGAAGACATTAAAGCAACAAGACCGGAAACATTAATGACAGCTTGAGCTCTTTTGTGGTAGTTGATGATGAGGTTCTTTATTTTCTCAGATGATAAAGCTGCCCACTCTTCTTGGCAAAAAGTTCCTGTAAATTCCTGGGCTGTCTAGCATGAACTGTGTGCTTGAGATCTCCTCAGAGTGGCTCAATGATATTGAGGTCAGGAGACTGAGATGGCCACTCCATAACCTTAACTTTGTTCTGCTAAAGCCAATGGCAGGTTGACTTGGCCTTGTGTTTTGGATCGTGTCATGTTGGAATGTCTAAATTCGTCCCATACACAGCTTATGGACTGATGAGTGCAAATTTGCCTCCAGTATTTGCTGATAACATGCAGCATTCATCTTTCCTTCAACTTTGACCAAGTTTCCTGTGCCTTTGCAGCTCACACATCCCCAAAACCTCAGCAATCCACCTCTGTGCTTTACAGTAGGAATGGTGTTCCTTTCATCATAGGCCTTGTTGACCTCTCTCCAAATGTAACGTTTATTTGTGGCCAAAAAGTTCAATTTTGGTCTCATCACTCCAAATAACTTTGTTCCAGAAGTTTTGAGGCTTGTCTCTGTACTGATTTGCTTATTGTATGTGAGATACTTTGTGGCATTTGTGCAGTAATGGCTTTCTTCTGACAACTCGACCATGCAGCCCCATTTTTCTTCAACTGCTTCCTTATTGTGCACCTTGAAACAGCCACACCGCATGTTTTCAGAGAGTCCTGTATTTCAGCTGATGTTGTTTGTGGGTTTTTCTTTGCATCCCGAACAATTTTCCTGTCGTTTTTTTACGACATTTTTGAGGTCTACCTGTCCGTTTTTTTGTTTTTACAGAGCCCCTGATTTTCCATTTGTTAATCACAGTTTGAACGGTGCTGATTGGCATTATCAATTTCTTGGATATCTTTTTGTATCCCTTTCCTGTTTTATGCAGTTAAACTACCTTTTCTCATAGATCCATGGACAATTCTTTTGCTTTCCCCATGACTCACAATCCAGAAACGTCATTGGCTGAATGAAAGATGCAAGAGTCTGTCTGGATCCCAGAAACTCACTCAGCTTTTATGCACATACACTGATTACAAGCAAACAGGTCACAGGTCAGGATGTTACCTTTAGTAGCCATTCAAACCCATTTGTCAACTTCTGACGAATGCTATTAGGCCAAAATCACCAGGATATGTGAACTTTTGTTAAGGGTCATTTGGACATTTTGGGCTATCATTATGATTTAAAAAGAGAAAACACAGTAGTTTGACATTAAATGGCTTCAACTAACCACCAACCATGATTGGTTGATTTTGGTGTTATCATTCATATTCTCTGAAAAAAGGCAAAGAAAGCAAAAATTCTGCTGGGGTATGTAAATTTTTGAGCACAACTGTATATGGAGGCAAAATGAGAATGCAATTATGGGGGTAGGATGAGAGGACATATATGGAGGCAGGATGAGAGCACATACAGGTGCTTCGCACAAAATTAGAATAGCATCAAAAAGTTAATTCATTTCAGTTCTTCAATACAAAAAGTGAAACTCATATTATATAGGGTAATTAAAAACAAAGTGATCTATTTCAAGTGTTTATTTCTGTTAATGTTGATGATTATGGCTTACAGCCAATGAAAACCCAAAAGTCATTCTCTCTGTAAATTAGAATACTTTATGGGGGGTCTGCAATACCAAGATAGATTATTACACTTGGGGCTATTTAGTTGGGAAAAACGAAGGCCAAGGGGTGATCTTATTTTAATGTATAAATATATGAGGGGACAGAACAAAGACCTTTCTGATGATCTTTTTAATCATAGACCTGAGACAGGGACAAGGGGACATCCTCTACGTCTGGAGGAAAGAAGGTTTAAGCATAATAACAGACGCGGATTCTTTACTGTAAGAGCAGTGAGACTATGGAACTCTCTGCCGTATGATGTTGTAACGAGTGATTCATTACTTAAATTTAAGAGGGGACTGGATGCCTTTCTTGAAAAGTATAATGTTACAGGGTATATACACTAAATTCCTTGATAGGGCGTTGATCCAGGGAACTAGTCTGATTGCCATATGCGGAATCGGGAAGGAATTTTTTTTCCCCAATGTGGAGCTTACTCTTTGTCACAAGGTTTTTTTGCCTTCCTCTGGATCAACATGTTAGGGCATGTTAGGTTAGGCTATGGGTTGAACTAGATGGACTTAAAGTCTTCCTTCAACCTTAATAACTATGTTACTATGTTATAAAACCAGCTTGAAAAATTATTTTAAAATCTGAAATGTTGGCCTACTGAAATGTATGTTTAGTAAATACACTCAATATTTGGTCGGGGCTCCTTTGCATTAATTACTGCATTAATGCGGTATGGCATGGAGGCGATCAGCCTGTGGCACTGCTGAGGTGTTATGGAAGCCCAGGTTGTTTTGATAGCAGCCTTCAGCTTGTCTGCATTGTTGGGTGTGGGGTCTCTCATCTTCCTCTTGACAATACCCCATAGATTCTCTATGGGGTTAAGGTCAGATGAATTTGCTGTTACCTGTTTTTAAACTAGGTATTGGTACTTTGGCAGTGTGGACAGGTGCCAAGTCCTGCTGGAAAATGAAATTTTCATCTCCAAAAAGCTTGCCGGCAGAGGGAAGCATGAAGTGCTCTAAAATTTCCTGGTAGATGACTGCACTGAGTTTGGTCTTGATATAACACAGTGGACCTACACCAGTAGATGACAAGGCTCCCCAAACTATCACTGATTTTGGAAACTTCACACTAGACCTCAAGCAGCTTGGATTGTGTGCCTCTCCACTCTTCCTCCAGACTCTGGGACCTTGATTTCCGAATGAAATGCAAAATTTACTTTAATCTGAAAACAACACCTTGGACCACTGAGTAACAGTCCAGTTCTTTTTCTCCTTGGCCCAGGTAAGGCGCTTCTGGCGTTGTCTATTGGTCATGAATGGCTTGACACAAGTAATGCAACACTTGTAGCCCATGTCCTGGATACAACTATGTGTTGTGGCTCTTGAAGCAATGACTCCAGCAGCAGTCTACTCCTTGTGAATTTCCCCCAAATTTTTGAATATCCTTTTCTCAACAATCCTATCAAGGCTGCGGTTATCCCGGTTGCTTGTGCACCTTTTTTCTACCACACTTTTCCTTTTACTCAACCTTCCATTAATGTGCTTGGATACAGCACTCTGTGAACAGCCAGCTTCTTTAGCAATGACTTTTTGTGGCGTACACTACTTGTGGAGTGTGTCAATGACTGCCTTCTGGACAATCAATAAAAGAAGGTTACAACTTTACAGCCTCTTTTTCTTAAACAAGACAGGGGGTTTAGCTACATTTCTCATTGCACACCCTGCTAACGTGTATGAGGACAGTATATACTGTATTACCTGTACACAGACACTATATACAGAGCTCCTGGGTATAATGCAACTGGTGAGTCAGTTAGTTACGTGTACACTTACACTATACTATGTACAGAACTCAGGTGTTTAATGGCACTTATGATAATATTAGTGTCGTTTTTTTTATTAATGATCAGTATTGTAGATTTCAGACTCTATGTGGTAATATATGGTCTGGTCATGGTGTGACAGTATTTGTTCCTTGTATGTGGTATTATTCGGTCACAATGTGATGGTAATATGTAGCCTGGTCAAAGATGTGACAGTATTTATTCCTTGTATGTGGCATTATTCAGTCACTATGTGGTGGTAATATGTGGTCTGGTCACGGTGTGGCGGTATTTGTCCCCTGTCTGTGGTATTATTCAGTCACTATGTGGTGGTACTATGTGGTCTGGTCATGGTGTTATGGTATTTGTTCCTTGTATGTGGTAGTATTCAATCATTATGGGGTGGTAATATATGGTCCGGTCTTGGTGTGGCAGTATTTGTCCCTTGTATATGATATTATTGGTCATTTTAAAAAATGCATGTGACACATTCCCTTTTAATAAAAAAAATACAAATATACCTAAAATCAGTATTGGCTATTTTAAGAAATGTTTAGTGGGTTAGGGTAGAGTAGGGCCCAGTCAAAAGAGTCTACCCTGTCTTGGTGGCATCTTAAAAAATCTTTTGGCCAAAACAAAAGCTGCTGGTTATGGATGTGATATGGTGTTTGTGTCACACACAGTGTAGGAAAGGCTAAGTGCAACACGGAGGGATAAGGGGATGGGAACCCAACACTAGGGAAGGGGGAGTGGAGACCCCTAGGCAGACCTAAAGTCACCCTGTGAGCAGCAGGAGTAAGCGGCGCAAGAATGAGCAGTGTGGGTATGAGAGGTGGAAGGAAGAAGCAATAGAAGACATTCAAATGATGTCATGACTCATGAGCAAGAAGAAGGAGGGAGCCGCAATGCCACTACAGCCTCTTCATAGTTCCTCCATCTCTTTCATTGTATTTTAAAGAACAACTTTAATTTTTCTGTTGTGGCTGCAGGAGACAGCCATGAGCCACATGCGATAGACCCATGGTCACAGGTTGGAGATCCATGGTCTATATTATTTACAGTGGTGGCTCTGGAACAAATCAAATTATTTTTCATACACTCATTCATGATAAAAGGACAAAAACTAACTTTTCTGAGTTCATTTTTTCAGCGACCAATTGAAGAGTCTGTGTCAGGTTGTACTGTGTAGATGGAACAAGTAACACACTACATCATAACCAGTCCAAAGTAGCTGTAGGGCGTAAAGCCAGAATTCTATTGGACTAATGCGCAAATTCTATATATGTTTTTATTTTCTAAGCCAAACAAATGTAATATTAAATTAAGCTGCAACAGCATAAAAAAAGTTTATCTGCATTTATAGCCACTAGGTGGAAGCACTGATTGTTTTAACACATCAAAAGGAACTAGATCAAACCATATTATCCATCATTAGATGCGCTTGTCACATGTGCCGCAGAGCAGTGACAGTACTGTATTGTGTGTACAACAAAACTGGACACAATATGCATCTACAGTACCTAGAAAGATATGTATAATAATGACACATGATAAGTGATGCAGAATATACCACCATTCCTCAAATGGGTTGTCAAGTCTAAAGACAAAATATTTTCAAATGCTCTACTGGCTTCCAACTCACGACTATTTTTTTTTTCTTGTAAACTAAGCTATGAATTTCATGCATTTTTGGTGATGTTTATTTTATTCAGATATTTCTGACATGCATTTTTTTGAGGTGCTTACTTTTCTGACAGTTAGGATATGTGCACACAATGGGAAAATGAAAATTGGTGTGCGCATGCTGCGGAAAAAAACGCGTGGACTCGCAGAGTTTTGTTTTCCGCAGCATGTCAATTCTTTTTGCGGATCTGCAGCGTTTCTGCACCCATTGACTGAACCACCGATTCAGTCAAATCCGCAGCAAAATTGCAGGTTTAAAAAGATCTGCGGTTTTGCTGCAGAGTTGCGTGTGAGAAACGCTGCTGATAGGAAGGAGGAAGAGTGTGTGGGCGGAGACTGTGTGTGGGCGGAGACTGTGTGCGGAGAAGATGTGCGTGTCTGTGTGCGGGTGTTTGTGTGTATCTGTTTGTCTTTGTGTTTGTGTGGCTGTGTGTGTGTGTGTGTGTGTGTGTGGGGCTGTGTGTGTGTGTGTGTTTGTATGTAGGCAGGCATCGTCCAGTGGGACTACTAGTCTCATCCGGCTATGCCTGCTACATTGACAGCTAGCCGGATGATGGGACAGTAGTAATCCCATGATCCGGCTACTGTGTTCAAGTGTAAAAAAAAAAAAAACACATACACACATATACACATACAGTATATACTCACCATACAGCTAATCCCCGATGCGCTCGATCACCTGTAAAGAAAAAAAAAATAAACCAACAGTCCAACAGTATACTCCCTGTTCCAATGTAATCCATTTAATAACGAGTGTCCCATGAAGATCTCCTGTGGAGAGCTGTCACATCATCAGAATCATCATCATCAGAATTCATACTGTCACTTGTGGCATCGCTGCGTGGGAAAACTCTCACACAGCAGTGCCGTAAAGTGAGAGCCTGAACCCCATTGAACCCTCAGTGATAACACTGCAGGAGCCATTGTCTCCTATCAGTGTGTCACTGGAGGCCCTGTAGAGTGGTCACATCTCTTGATGTGACTGCGCTATAGGGGAGATCGTCGTGGGACAGTCATTATTAAATGGACTACATTGGACCAGGGAGTATTTGTGTTGGTTTATTTTATTTTTTTTGCAGGAGATCGAGGGCGTCGCAGGAATTAAGCATACAATAACTTTGGAAAACTGTAGTGTTTTATTTCATTAAAATACTTTATTTTGGCTGTGTGTTTATTTAACCCTTTCACAACTATAGGATTAGTAATGGATAGGTATCTTATTGACACCTCTCCATTAAGGCCCCGTCTCACATAGCGAGATCGCTAGCGAGATCGCTGCTGAGTCACTAGTTTTGTGACGCAACAGCGACCTCCATAGCGATCTCGCTATGTGTGACACGTACCAGCGATCAGGCCCCTGCTGCGAGATCGCTGGTCGTGTCAGAATGGCCTGGACCTTTTTTTGGTCGTTGAGGCCCCGCTGACATCGCTGAATCGGTGTGTGTGACACCGATCCAGCGATGTCTTCACTGGTAACCAGGGTAAACATCGGGTTACTAAGCGCAGGGCCGCGCTTAGTAACCCGATGTTTACCCTGGTTACCAGCGTAAATGTACAAAAAAACAAACAGTACATACTCGCCTTCTGATGTCCGTCAGGTCCCTTGCCGTCTGCTTCCTGCTCTCACTGACTGCCGGCCGTACAGTGAGAAGTGAGAGCACAGCAGTGACGTCACCGCTGCGCTCTGCTCTCGCTGTACGGCCGGATCTCAGTCAGAGCAGGAAGCAGACGGCAAGGGACCTGGACACCGAAAGGCGAGTATGTAGTGTTTGTTTTTTTTGGTAACCAGGGTAAACATCGGGTTACTAAGCGCGGCCCTGCGCTTAGTAACCCGATGTTTACCCTGGTTACCCGGGTGCTGCAGGGGGACTTCGGCATCGTTGAAGACAGTTTCAACGATGCCGAAGTCGTTCCCCTGATCGTTGGTCGCTGGGGAGAGCGGTCTGTGTGACAGCTCCCCAGCGACCACACAGCGACTTACCAACGATCACGGCCAGGTCGTATCGCTGGTCGTGATCGTTGGTAAATCGCTTAGTGAGACGGGGCCTTTACTAAGCCGGCTTGATATCACTTTACAATACAAAGGTGACATCAACCCCCTATTACCCCATATGCCACCTCTACAGCGCAGTGGGAAAAGAGAGGCTCACTGCCGGAATTGGTGCATCTTAGAGGTGTGCCATTTCTGGGGCGGATGTGAGCTGGTTTTTATAGCCGGGGGGTGGGGGCCAATATCCATGGCCCCTTCCTAGTCTCGCACCTCAATACCTGGCACTAACGCCGACACTGGGGACCAGAGAGTGCGGCTGCATGTATTTATATGCATCGGAATGCTGCGGTCCCAAGTGCTGGCGGCAGTGTCGGGTATTGATGCAAGAGCTTAGTGTGAGTTTCTCGCAAGTGTGACCCCGGCTTAATGCAGATTGTGTGTGTGTGTGTGGGGGGGTCTTTATTTAACTCTTTATGTACCATTTTATTATGTTTATTACTAAACATCGGGCTTGGTATTATTTATCTATTAGATAGATATACAGATAGGTAGATATATCTATAGATAGATATATCGATCTATCTATAAATAGGTAGGTAGACAGATGATAGATCGATAGATCTATTTATCTATCTGTGTGTGTAAACATTCTTAAATAGAGTATGTAAATAGGTTGGACAAAAAAATGACACCACATTTTTTTTTGGTTAAATATCTTTATTTAGCTGGCAAAAACGCAGACAAATCTGCATGAAAAAAACGCATTAAAATCCGCATCAAAAACGCATCAAATCCGTGCGGATTTTTACCTGCGTTTTCTGCCAAGAGATGCAGAGTCAGCGCAGAAAATTCCACAGGCAAATCTGCAACGTGTGCTCATACCCTAAGTATTATTTTTTCAAAATGATCAAAAAAAAAATATTTAAAGCATGCTGCTGAAACTTGGAAAAAGGGGCAATGGAACCACAAAAACCCTATTTGTAGTGCATTTCATATTCCCCTATTGACTTTCTGCTAAGGCAAAAAAAAATAAAAATACTGCGTGTGAAGGCACCCTGAATGCTCCAGTAGATTTTAAAGGGAATCTGTCAGTAGAAGCAACCCCTGTCACACTGGAGCCGAGAGGAAACCCAGGGTGCGGCGCAACACCAGGGAAGATGTACAAAGAGAACCTGGCAATAGGGAGAAGGGTCACCTCCTAACATAATCATGAGTCTGATCCCTGCACTCCCAATTGTCCCTAGACGGGTCCTTTCCCCTGTGCTCGATCATGTGCCTAAGCCCCCCGCTGGATATGAACTTACCCTGTCTAGTGGGTAGGCCAGTGAGACACTAGTCCCACTACTACAGTAAAACAACAATGAAGGTACGACAAACAGTGGGAAAAGACACAACAAATAACACTCCTTAGCTTTTCCAACAGGGAACTTCACTGCTGCAAGTGGAACAAATACCTCAGCCTATTCAGAGTCTCGCTCCTTCAAAGAGGACACTATAGATGAACTATAACCGGCAAGGAATGAAACTAGCAGTGGGTTTATATGGTGGAAGGGAGTGGTGACAATTGCTGCAGCTGAGAACTCAACCTCTAAGTTCATAGCCAGAAGAGAAAGGGAACTTAACCATTTCAGCACTGAATGAAAGTATATCCACTCCAAATAATAATAATAATAATAATAATAATTTTTATTTATATAGCGCCAACATATTCCACAGCACTTTACAATTAAATTCAAGGTAAATATCCAGAGGACCTGCAATCTAATAAACGTTGTGACCTGATCCCAGATCCTCCAAGAGTCACATCAGAACATGACACACCCGTGACAACCCCTCTAAGTTGTGTAAATATGCAGGCAGGTCATAGAAAGTGGAATAAAATGATACATTGATATTTGTGATCCGATTTTTTATTCCAGAGAAATTCATATTTTTTATTCTTATCGTGTAAATGAGCAGTTAAGATCTATGGGCCGGACAGTGATCTGCATTAGAATCTGCCTCCACGGATTATTTTAAGTGAAAGAGGGAGTTACCAGTGTGAGCCATGTAGACCAGGAGAGCAGACTTTCAGTCATTACATTTACTGCTATTTCGCTGAACAGCTTTGTTCATGTATATTTACTGATTTTGGTTTTTCACTTATTAGCCAGCTAATTGCCTCTATTGCACTCTATCACTAGTTGGACATCCATACACTAATTGGATTTGCATCCAGAACTTTTGGCCTATTTTGAGCATAGGTTATTTCAGTGCACTATAGCCCGTTTTTTTGAATGGTGTCTTTAGCTATATTGGGCTTACCATCTCAGAGGAGCACCCTATTATTATCTTATAATGTGTGCAAAAACTGTAAAGCGCTGTGGAATATGTTAGCGCTATATAACAATAAAGATTATTATTATAAAGATTATAGCTTTATCAGATTTAGAAACCCCTTTTTCCATTAGTCCCTATTTTTAGTCCCTTTTCTCCCCTCTGTCCATATCATTTATATTACTGCATATTATTGTTGTAATTGTTGTCTAATAAACTTCTTATATTTTACAGAACCGCTCTTGTTTTTGTGGCTGTCTATCTCTGCCGGATTGATCGCAGAACCTACCCATTGGTATTTCATTATTTAATATACCAGAGCAGCAATTGATAGGGACTCCGTCTTTTTGATTATACTGTTCTAATTTTAGAGGTATGTTCCGCTACTTGGCAGTGATAAAAAAAATTATAGGTTGATATGTCAGTTATTACATGTCTCACACTAATACCCTCTTTCATTTAAAATACTCTCTGGAGGAAGAATCTCAAGGAGATTAGTGTCCGGCCCATAGTCCTGAACAGCTCATTTGCATAATAAGAAAAAGATGAATTTCTATGGAATAAAAAAATAATATTGCAGATATAAAAGTATCAATTTATTCAGCTTCCTATGGCCTACATGCCAATATAGAGGACTTACAAGGGTTCATCCTGCTGACAGATTCCCTTTAATAGTTCACCGGCCAATCAATAACCATTCCTAAGAATGTTCACAATAAATTTGTAATGAAACTGCACCATTACTGAGCTAGTTACCATCAGGTGTAGGACGCCGAGCATACTGGTGACCACCGATATAATCACACCAATAAATGTATATATCCAGATGAGCTAGCATAGCAGCATGTGATATTCACAAACGAAGAAAGGGCCAGGTAGGCTTGCCTTTAGAGTTAGAAGAGGTGAGTACGTTACTATCTTTCTAACACTGAATAAAGCAATGTAACACAAATATCTGGAGTTTTATTAAGAGAACGTGAGGTTCCACATTATGCTCTGAAATGGCAATTAGCATATGAATGGCATACATCAACATCTCTGTCCCTGACCTCTCTATAAGCGTTAGTATAACACTGTAATATGATCGTTTCAACCTGTCAGCTTCATTGCTAAAGATCAACTACAAATGTGGCCAACGTACACTGGTTCATTACATTCAATTACATTTGCATGAATGCATTAAATAGAGTTGTACAGAAGTCTATACTTAGTAAATCACTATTATAGCATTTTGAATCAATGGTGCTAGTTATACTGCCACAGCACATTGCAACATTTCATCATTGCAGATAAATATAACACTCAGCAAGAACGCCATTAATACTAAAATACAGCCATTAGCTAGTGGAGTACGGTCAGGACCGAGTCATGGACTTACCATCATTTCTGAACTTCATTTTATAATTAGACTCAACAGAGGCAGGATAATAGATATATCTGCATCATCTTTATATCAGCGAGTTAAAGTGGGTTTCCGGTCTCAGAAAACCCTAGAACCCCCCAGCTCCAGGGGGTTTTTTTTATAACAGAAAGAAAAATAGAACTGTGTTTGCTCACTCTCCCTGGGTCCATTGATGAGTCTCTGCTTCTGCTACTTGTGTCAGTTATTGTCTGCAGCGCTGTTGTAACATCAAGAGCGCTGCAGCCAATCATTGACCTCAGCAGCTTGTGCAGTCTATTCAGACAGAGCAGCAAGGGGTGTAACAACCGTGGTTGCAGTGGTAGCCGCTGCGAGTGGGCCCAGCAGGTGAGGGGCCCACCAACACCAGCAAATATTTCAGCTGGATATGCATCGTCAGCAGTGCACAGACTCATCAGATCTGTGTGCAGCAATACACACTGCCAGCTAACCAGAGGCCAGCAGCTGATATTGACGTGCATGTGACTGGGGGTGTATGACAGAGTCGTCATGAGCTCCCGTCACCTGAATGCTGAAGTCAGCTGCCGGCTTTAGCAGAGGATGACACACAGCGGGGGAGCAGAAGGAAGGTGAGTATAATCATTTAAAAAAAATAAATAAATCGGTGAGTACACGGTGCCTGTGGCCGTACTACTACTTGGATTGCTATGGGCTATGCATTATACATGTATGGACTATGGGCTGTGCATTATATTACATGTATGACTATGGGCTGTGCATTATACTACATGGATGACTATGGGTGGTACAATTTACTATATGTGAGACTATGGGCTGTGCATTATACTAGATGTATGACTATGGGCTGTGCATCATACAACATGTATGACTATTGGCTGTTCATTATACTACATGGATGACTATGGGCTGTGCATTATACTACCTGGATAACTATGGGTTCTGCATTATACTATATGGATGACCACTGCCATATGGGGTGACCATTATACTATATGGATTACTTTGGTCAGTGCATTTTACTATATAGATGACTATGAGCTGTACATTATACTGCATGGATGATTATTGGCTGTGCATTATCCTACATGTATGACTATGGGCTGTGCATTATACTACAGCTGTGACTGTGGGCTGTGCATTATACTACATGTATGACTTAGGGCTGTGCATTATTCTACATGAATGACTATGGCCTGTGCAGTATACTATATGGATGACTATGGCTGTAAATTATACTATATGGATGACTATGGGCTGTGCATTATACTACATGGATGACTATGGGCTGTGCATTATACTAAGTGGATGATTATGGTCTGTGCATTATACTATATGCAGGACTATGGGGAGTGCATTATGCTACACTGATGATCAAAAGGGTAACAACGTTTTGATCTTTTTATTTTCAGGCTCCATATCTCACCTCCACTAGTGCTTTGAATGTGAGACTACCATCTTTTTATAGACCATCATCTTGGCTATCTCATGCATAAATTTGACTTGCAACAATTTTGCATAGGATTAGTTATGCAGATTATTGTCATGTCACTGCATTGTTACTAGTTTGCTCCTTCTGATGGAAAAATCTTTTTCTTCCTGCATACTACAAATTACCACCAGTTCACACATTCCCTAATGTGTGTTATTAGGTTGATTCCCAAGCAAAAGGTCACTAAAAAGTAAGTGAAGTGAAAACTGAAGAAGCCTCGACTTCAATATTGTCATAAGAAGTGTTGGCTTGAGTTTGCAAAAATGTAAGAAAAGATGACAATAGCAAATTGAAAATGTGGGTTTTGAGTGATGAGACAAAGCGAATAGAGTAGGCTCTGATGGGTGTAAATGGGTCTGGAATAAACAAGAAAAAGAGGGGCTAACAGATCGAGAAATTGAAGGATGTAGGCCCTGTTTCTTTGCCACAATGGTGAAGACAAAAGAGCTATCTGAGGACATTAGAACTTCTATTACTAGCAAACACAAGGCTTCCAAAGGGTAAAAGGCCATCTCTCATAAGACCTTGGTATCCCAGTTTCAACAATGCGTAATGTTATTAAGAAGTTTGCTAAACTTGGAACCGTCAAGAACCTCCCTGGATGTAAGGGAAAGAGGAAAATTGACAAGAGATGTCTTCGAAGGTTGGTGCGAATGGTAAAAAACACCATGTCAAACATTCAAAGACCTGAAGGCCAACCTGGAACAGTCTGTGGTCATGGTTTCAACAAGTACCATACACAGCACACTAAACCGAGCAGAGCTTTATGGGCGAAGGCCAAGGAAGAAACTATTGCTGAAGAAAAGACATAAAAAGGAAAAACTGATCTTTGCCAAAGAGTACCTTAACAAACCACAATTCTTCTGGGAAAATGTTCTGTGGACAGATGAAACAAAAATAGAGCTTTTTGGCAAAGCAACAGTTTGTTTACAGAGAGCGCAATGAAGCTTATAAGGAAAATAACACCCTACCAACAGTTTAGCATGGTGCAGGATCCATAATGCTGTGGGGTTGCCTTGATGCGTCTGGTTCTAGATGCCTTGACCGTATCACAGGAATCATGAACTCAGAGAATTATCAAGAGATTTTAAAGTGAAATGTCCTACCCAGTGTAAGAAAACTTGATTTGAGTCGAAGATCATGGGTCCTCCAGCAAAACAATGACTTAAAGCACATATCTAAAAGTACACAGGAATGGTTGGAAAAGAAAAAATGGACTGTTTTAAAGTGGCCAGCAATGAGTCCTGACCTCAATCCCATTGAAAATATTTGGGGGCGAGCTGAAATCTGCCATTGAGAAAAAAACCTGCACACATTCAACAGCTTGAACAATATGCAAAGGAAGAGTGGGAGAAATTTCCAGCTAAGAAGTGCTGCAAGTAGCTTATTGATGGCTACAAGAAACGTTTGGAGGCTGTCATCAATGCCAAAGGGTGTGCAACCAAGTATTAATTAGGGGTGCCTTTATTGTTGCACACACTGTTTATTCTGTTTCTTCTTTGAAATTGCAACATGTAAGTTGAAAAACAATGGTTTTTGTTGTATTCCTTTGGACCACTAATTAAAAAATTCTGAGGATATAACTTTGGTACATTTCCATTTATTTCTGAACATATTGTACAGTCTATGAAAAAAATTAAGGGGTGCCAATAATGGTGACCAACACTGTATATGTGATTATCCTACAAGACGAGTTACTTCATACACTAGAATCTTTTAGGTATGAAAAGGATGACATAGTGTTCTAGCAGGACAAAGCATTCTTTAAGATTGGGGGATAAGTTGTTCAATGACAAAGAAATAGAGGTGCTGCATTGGCCCCCACAGTCCCCAGACCTCAACCCAATCGAACATTTATGGGTAGAGTTGAAGCAAACGTTATATACATACCCAAGTGAGTCGACCAGTATGCATCAACTTTGGGAACGTGCAGAAGAGACCTGGGATTAGATTTTGGTCAAGACTTACCATATTTTTCGGACTATAAGACGCACCTAGGTTTTAGAGGAGGAAATTAGAAACAAAAATTGAAGCTAAAAATGTGGTCAATTCGGTACTAATATCCCCTATCTCGGTATATATGGTTCCCTCATCCCCATCCTAGTATGTGTGGCCCCCTCATACCTATCCTGGTATGCATGGCCCCCTTATCCCTATCCTGGTATGCATGGCCTTCTCTTCCATATCCTGGTATGCAAGGCCTCCTCATCCCTATCCTGGTATGCATGGCCCCATCATCCCTGTTATGGTATTCATGGCCCCCTCATCCCTATCCTGGTATGCATGGCCTCCTCATCCCTATCCCAGTATACATGGCCCCCTTATCCCTATCCTGGTATGCATTACCCCCTCATCCCTACTCTGGTATGCATGGCCACATCTTCCCTACCCTGGTATGCATGGTCCCCTCATCCCTATCCTGGTATACATGGACACATCCACATCCTGGTATGAATGACCCCCTCATCCATATCCTGATATGCATTACCCCCTCATTCCTATCCTGGTTTGCATGGCCTCCTCATCCCCATCCTGGTATGCATGGCCCTCTCATCCCTATCCTGGTATGCATGGCCCCCTTGTCCCCATCCTGTAATGCATGGCCACCTTATCCCTAGTCTGGTAGGCATGTCCCCCTTTTCCCCATCCTGGTTATGCATGGCCTATTCATCCCTATCCTGGTATGCATGGACCCTCATCCCTACCCTAGTATGCATGGTCCCCTCATCCCTATCCTGGTATGCATGGGCACATCCACATCCTGGTATGCACGGCCCCCTCATCCATATCCTGATATGCATGGCCCTCTCATTCCTATCCTGGTATGCATGGCTACCTCATCCCCATCCTGGTATGCTTGGCGCTCTCATCCCTATCCTGGTATGTATGGCCCCCCTCATCCCCATACTGGTATGCATGGCACCCTTATCCCTAGCCTGGTAGGCATATCCCCCTTATCCCTAGCCTGGTAGGCATATCCCCCTTATCCCTAGCCTGGTATGCATGGCCCTCTCATTCCTATCCTGGTAGGCATGGCCCCGTAATCCCTATCCTGGTATGCATGAACCCCTCATCTTTATCCTGGTATACAGGGCCCCCATCTCTGTCCTGGTTGTCCTACAAGCCAAGAGCAGCTGTCAGAATACTTACTGCTCTCCACGCCGGGACTGTGTGCGTGGAGAATTAGACATAAATAATTCCCAAACTTGGTGTCAATCACATCAAAAGTAGAGAAAACTCAAAAAATTCAAATAGCACAAATTACCCCACTGAGTATGAAAATACAGAAGAGATCAAAGAGTATTTTTAAACAACCATATAAAGTTTATTAATTTTATCACCTAAAAACCTTACATCTCCTGATGAAGACACGGTGAAACGCGCGTAGAGGCGGCAGGCTGGGATCTACTCCTCCATTAATTTGTGGGCACAGGCACTTTTTGTTTACTGTTTGTTTTGCAAATTATGCACTGCAGCACTTTGTAAAGTAGGATCACTGCATGAAGGTTCCAACTCATTTGAGCATGATACCTATATAGGGCTATTGGATTACCTATGCATATATGATCTCTCTACTTACTATTTATAATTTCTTATAGTGCTTTATGTATATATGCTTTACGCCATGATAAACTTTATTATTAGCTCCTTTGCTGCATAATAGCTATTTGGATTGAATACTACACCCCAGCTTTACTCTGGTTCGTTATTTCCCTTTGTTCCTGCGTTGGTAGTGCTACTCTGAATTGATACAGGTTTTTATGTGATAAAATTAATAAACTTTATATGGTTGTTTAAAAATACTCTTTGACCTCTTCTGTGTTTTCACACTCAGTGGGATAATTTGTGCAATGTGCATGGATAGCAGTGAATATTCATTGCTCTTTAATAGCAAGCACAGTGTTAGCTGCAGCCACTCCATGCAGCTGCTGGGCGTTCACGTGTGCCTGCTATTAAAGGGAATGAATATTCATGGCCTTAAGTAGTGGGCACATGTGAAAGTCCTGCAGCTGCAGGAAGCTGCCTGCTGCAGCTAACAGCATGTCAGCTATTAAAGAGAAATGAATATTCACTGCATCCCACACCCATGGGCATGGAATGCAGTAAATATTCATTTCTCTTTAGTAGTGAGCACAGGAGCTAGCCACAGCTGCCGGTTCCTGCCTCCTGTGACCCATTGCTCCACCGCTGCCATGGCCCATCTATCCAACACAGCCAGAGCAGGTCCATCCGGACTATAAGACGCATCCCCCATTTTCCTCCAGATTTTTGGAGGAAAAAAGTGTGTCTTATAGTCCGAAAAATATGGTAAATCTGATCAAGTGCATGTCCAGAAAGATTCAGGCAGTGTTGAAAGCCAAAGTTGGATTTAAAAATACTAACAACATTTTTTAAATAATTAGATTTTCAGGAACAAAACAGTAACAATGCAGTGACATGACAAGATTCTGCATAACTAAACATATGCAAAATAGTTGCAAGTCAAATTTGTGTATGAGATAGCCAAGATGGTTGTCTGTATAATTATGGTAGTCTCACATTTGAATCAGTAGTGGAAGGTGAGATATGGAGCTTGATTTCTGGTGCTAGCAATTACCTTCATAAGTCACATGCTTAGTGAAAGGAAGTCCAGCTGTGTGCAATCTAAGTGTAACATGGTCTGTCAGTATATACACACCTTTTCCTGAAAGGCCACAGAGGCTGCAACACCATTAAGCAACAGGCACCACTAACCAATCAACACCATGAAGGCCAAGGAGATCACCAAACAAGTTAGGGACAAAGTTGTTCAAAAGTCCAATTCGGGCTTAGGTTATAAAAAAAAATCCCAGTCTCTGATGATCCCCAGAACCATCATCAAATCCATTATCAACAAATGAAAAAGAACATGGTACCACAAGAAACCTGCCAAGAGAGAGCCGCCCACCAAAACTCTCAGGCTGGGAAAGGAGGGTATTAATCAGAGAAGCAGCACAGAAAACCAAAGATAATCCTAAAGGAGGTGCAGAGTTCCCAAGCAGAGACTGGAGTATTTGTCCATTCAACCACAATAAGCCATATACTCCATAAAGTTGGCCTTTATGAAAGAGTGTACAGAAATAAACATTTACAAACACAAAAAAATTGCATGGCTTGTTTTGAGTTTGCCAAAAGACATGTGGGAGCCTCCCCATATGTATGGAGGAAGGTGGTGTGGTCAGATGAGATCATAATTGATCTTTTTGACCACTGTCTGGCGCTGAACCAACACCGCTCATGACACCAAGAAAACCATGTGAACATTGAAATATAGTGGTGGCAACATCATGCTGTGGAGATATTTTTCGGCAGCTGAGGCAGGGAAAATGGTCCGAGTCGAGGGAAAAATGGATAATTGCGAAATACAGGGATATTCTTGTGCAAAACCTGTTTCAGTCTGTCAGTTATTTGAAACTGGGTGTCACAGGTTTACCACGACAGAGAGGAGCCAGAAGACCACAACATCTGATTTTTCCTACTCCTGCGCTGAATAGACACACTTCATCTTCATATTAAACTGTTTTCCTTTTCTTTGGGCAGTGCATGGGTTAATCTGCTCAGTTGAGAACTCAAACTCCTGGAGCTAAGGTTTTCAGCTGAGCATTGTTAGCCACTCCCATCTCCTATATAAACTGAGTCTTGGCTAGCACTCATTGTCAGAGTTAGCTTTTGCTATATGGCTGGAGGCTGTTGGTGGTTATTTGAGTAGGCGGTTGGTGGATTTATCTGTGACTGTTGCTTGGTTTTGAGTGTATGATAATTCCCTTTCTTCATTTAACCCCATCCTCCACTCAAAGGTGCATACCTCTTTTATAAGTGTGTGTATGTTTGGTATTCTACGTTACCCCTGTTTGTATTACCTTGTTAAGTCTGATTGGTGTAATACGGTAAAACACTACTCCCCTTTTCTCTGGGTGGGAGAAGGGTACATACAGAGAGCGGATTCAGGAGTTTAGGCAAGGTACATGGCCCCCGGCATCTTCACCATCAGAAGTAATCCGGGGTGCAGGGCGAGCTATAGTGCCTCCTAGAGTTAGGGACAGGGAAGTAGCCCCTGGTCCAGGGACACCCGACAACACTGGGATGGAGGTTCACCTTCCAACAAGATAATGATCCAAATCATACTGCTAAATCAACACTCGTGAGGTTTAAATGGAAATGTAAAACATAACTTTTAATGTATAACCAAATTTTTGGTTATACATTAAAAGTTATGTTTTAATTCCTGCTTATGCTATGTTCTCAAGATTTTGGTAGGATCATGTGATACATTTAAACTATTATATATTGCTGTTTTCGCGTTAAGTGGAAATGTGTAAATGTTTTGGAGTGGCCTAGTCAAAGCCCAGACCTTAATCCAATTGAAAATCTGTGGTCAGACTTGAAGATTGATGTTCACCAGAGGAAACCATCTAACCTGAAGGAACAGGAGCAGTTTTGCCTTGAGAAATGTTCAAAATTCCCAGTGGCAAGATGTGAAAAGCTCATAGAGCTGCTGCAATTGCCACAAAGGGAGGCTTTACAAAGTACTGACTTTAGGGGGGTGAATGGTGAATAGTTATACACACTGAAGTTTTCAGTTATTTTGTCAAATTTGTTGTTTGCTTCACAAAAAAAGAAAAAAAAATGCAGGCGTAGGCTGGTTTTTCACATGAACTGATGCAAGCCCTCAAAAAAAAAAGCTGTGAAATTCTAGATTGTGAGGTAGCAAAACACAGAAAATGCCGGGGGTGTGTGTGAATACTTTTGCAAGCCACTGTGTATACCATAATGGGGCTAGGATGAGGGAAATAAATACCAGGATGGAGGACATGTACAGTACAGACCAAAAGTTTGAACTCACCTTCTCATTTAAAGATTTTTCTGTATTTTCATGACTATGAAAATTGTACATTCACACTGAAGGCATCAAAACTATGAATTAACACATGTGGAATTATATACTTAACAAAAAAGTGTGAAACAACTGAAATTATGTTTTATATTCTAGGTTCTTCAAAGTAGCCACCTTTTGCTTTGATGACTGCTTTGCACACTCTTGGCATTCTCTTGATGAGCTTCAAGAGGTAGTCACTGGGAATGGTTTTCACTTCACAGGTGTGCCCTGTCAGGTCTAATAAGTGGGATTTATTGCCTTATAAATGGGGTTGGGACCCTCAGTTGTGTTGTGGAGAAGTCTGGTAGATACACAGCTGATAGTCCTACTGAATAGAATGTTAGCTGCTTTTTTCTTGCCATAATGCAGATTCTAAGTTATGAAAAACGAGTGGCCATCATTACTTTAAGAAATGAAGGTCAGTCATTCTGAAAAATTGGGAAAACTTTGAAAGCGTCTCCAAGTGCAGTTGCAAAAACCATCAAGCGCTACAAAGAAACTGGCTCACATGAGGACCGCCCCAGGAAAGGAAGACCAAGAGTCACCTATGCTTCTGAGGATAAGTTTATCCAAGTCACCAGCCTCAGAAATCGCAGGTTAACAGCAGCTCAGATTTATTTAGATCTATTTAGCAGCGTCCCTTGCATGACTGCGGAGGTTGGCACCCTAAGTAATGCGCAATATGTCACACCTGCAACCTGCAACCAGGCAACATCTATGATGTTCTGAATGAACACTAAATTCACCATGGGCCTCCTGAGGAACTCTTATCACGGGAGGGAAACGCGTTGAGGCGATGCTGATCTAACACGTTCAAGCTAAGTTTTATATTGAAAATTATCAGTTTGCTGATCTGTTTGGGCATAGTGCAATAGAAGGTGGATTTGCCTATGATATGTTTTGTGAATAGGCAAATGTGGCTGATCTGTTTGCGCATAATGCAGTAGAAATCTGATATCATTTTCAGCCACTGGTTATCTGTGATTTACAAATGGTAATGCAGGAGCAATAATTATTGCACTAGAGCTTGTCTATATTTAACTCAAGTTAACGGCACCTGACCCTATTACATTTAAAAGATGAATTTCTTGTCTGAATAAGAATAAACTGGTTCTATCGAGAGCATTATTCCCTATAACCCTTTCTCTTATCCCCACATTTCATCATTATGACAGGCATATGAAGGGAGAGATTGATAGGAAGAGAGAGGGCTAGTCTTCGCTTAGGGTGCCAACCTTCGCAGTCAGGCAGGGATGCTGCTAAATAGGGACTGTGGAGGGCCAGCTAATTATATCACATCCCCCCATCTCCCCCTCCTTGTCCCACTAAACAATCCATCAGGCATGAGCAAATTGGTTGGACTTCTAGTTAATGTATTGTTATGGTGGCTAATTGTTGCTGTTTAGGCCCATATGTAGATTCCCTGCATTACACGGTCCATATTACTAGGACATCTATAATTTTTGTGAGATTGTGATATCTTGTTTGTAGATTTTGTCCTATTATAGGGATTTATAGGGAACTCAGGGCTAGCCGCTGCTGAGTCCGGGCGCCATTTGCGCTTCAAGAGGGTGCCAGTGCAGCGCCCCAGAGTCCTGGTCATTGCAGTATTGTCGCTCTTCCACCAGGGGGAGTGATGGTACGTCTGATGGTACTAAAAGAGTTCACCTGACCAGGTATCACAGTCACACACTACACTTCACACTCCGGCCACCAGGAGGAGCAAAAGGTTCTATCTATTAGGCCACTCCTCACACTCGGGTAAAACTGGGGGTTGGATAGGAAGTTAGTCAGAAAGCTACCTGGGTGAGACCCAGAGAAGACCTGTCAGGCAGACAGGGGGAGAAGGAGGAACATCTGAGCTGCAGACAGAGGTCCCTGTCAGGGGTGGGATCCTGACAGAGACATAGCAAGAGATAGAACGTAACGGAGCTGCGCCTGCACCTCATTGCGGCAGCATCCTAAGAAAGGACAAGAAGCAAAGTATATTGTGGAGAAGTGAGAAACGAGATCAAAGCACAAGGAGATAATACCAGGAGTCCTGCCTTAAGATCGGCAACATCCTTCTGAGGCGCGTAGCCGGTGGCCGGAACACCGAGGGAGTAATAGGCTCTACGCATTACTTCAAACAACGGCAGGACAGTTAATTCCAAGTTGGCTGCCCAACCTTTAACCTAATGAAGACAACGGAGGCAAATTGTGGGAGAGGGGTGTCTCTAGGGTCCCTATAAAATAGCTCCAGGCCTATCCCGTCATACAGGTCGTCCTATCAATACCATCTGGGGGACGGAGAGAGAATATCAGAAACATACACGACAGTTGTGAGGACTATCCCTTGGTGCTCAGCAGGGAAGTACTACAACACACAGGCGCTAGTAGGAAGGCTACTGATTTCCACCTGCAAAGGGAACTCTGGATGTGCCTTCGGACCGGCCGGATTCAGCCAGCCCTGTTAGCAGTGCTCTGGATGGTGGACGCTGAAGTATACAGTAAAAGGTAAAGAGACTGCAACCCTGTGTCCTCGTTATTTACTGCGACCTACACCATCATCATTTACCTTACTGGGAAGCCCTGGGGACATACTTTACCTGTGGGAAGGTATTCCATCTAGCTGCCATAACATCACCCCAGTGGACCCCTAAGCAGCGTCGGTCACCCTGACCGAACACCACAGGTGGCGTCACGAACACTTGACAAACTACATCCTTTAATTGGGCACCCCTTAGCAGGGCCACGGACCGGGTCGGGCCACCGTGACATCCCCAGAACCGAGACAGAGGGACCCGGTACCGAGTACCCCACTGCCCTGCGCCTGGGGGCGATCCAACTTTGGCGTCACGAACAGGATCTACTTAAGCCCGAGAATTGGGTCATGTGTGCCTTGGAACTGTGTCTGAATTGTGCTTGAACTGTGATTTAGTGCAAAGACTGTGTGTTGCCACTTGCCGCCAAAAATTCCCGCCAAAATCGCCGCCATTACAGTGCCACGAGGAGCGCAGGAGAAGACAAAGGGCGTGCCATGGGAGACTACCAAAGCGGCGCCAAAAGTGATGACCACCCTCTCGGACTACTGCTGCAAGAAGGCGACGTGCCCCGAAGCACAGGAGGACCGCCCCCTGATTTGCAACGGCGGGAACCAGGACAAGAAGGAGCTCCACCCTCAGAAAATGGCGAAGCCATGTGCATGTGTGGCCACAGACCTCGAAGCAGCGAGGGCGACCAGCGAGTACCTGAACGATGACGAAGTGATCCCGGACTGTCACCGCCAACTAGAGGCGGATCCGAACCCACCGCCGCTGGAGGATCCGAACCTCTTGGAGCCGCAGGAGGAAGAGCCGAGTTAACCTATCCCAAACGCGGAGCCAGCAGATGTGAAGCAATGGAGGTCGAAGCTGTGCAAGAGGGTCGCATTGGAAGACCCGTGGTCCGAGCTGCAGCCGATTCCAGTGTCCTCATCAATGGAACAGATCGGCATCGGTGGAACCACATCAGACGTAGGTATGGAAAGCGCCCCTGCTCTACTGACCGATCCTGCTCCCGTGACCGCTCCCCATCCCAGCAGTGACCAATTCCCCGCCGCTGAGCTCGTCGTGGTAGCCCTTGACACCGTGGAGAAGACAGTGCCTCCGTTACCAACAGCTATGGGAGAACCACTAGACGTGAGCTCCGAGGGGGTGATCTTCCAATGGGACGCGCCAAGGACTAGACCAGACGGGTCCCGAGAAGAAGGAATCTATATTGCTGCGCTCACCTGGGAGCAGTACAAACAATGCCTAATTTCACACTGGAAAAACCGAAAAGAGACAGAACAACGAGACCCACCGAGAGTACAAAAACCAAAGACCGATCGCGGTAATAAGAACTTGGTAAAACAGGGAACTGTACTAGCCTTTCACCCGAAATGGGGTTGGGGCTTTATACAGGAACCGGGACTACCGACTGAAGTCTTTGTTACCAGCTATGACGTGGAGGTCCAATACCGCGATGGGAATCGGAACCGAATCTTACACAGAGGGGACCAGGTGACCTACACTCGCCATCGGAATGCGCAAGGCTGGTGCGCTTGGAATATTAAGCGATGTGAACCTACTGTAGCGCCGCCTGCCGTCCTGACTGCGACTAAATCTGAACTGACAAATCCTAACACTACCACCACTGTGTGCATTATTGCCGCCACTGAACTGGCTACCAAAACTGACATTCGAATCCAGACTCCTAGTGACCTAGCCGCACCTGAGAGATGAACCAATGACACTGACACCGCATCAGACGAGAGCACGGAACCGAAGCTTCCCCGGTCAGGAAGTGTTCCCTACCAACTGATGCCTTGCATCTTATTATGAGGATGAACCTCGGAAACCTGAGTATGTATATAGTTATTTTAAAAACCTTTTCCTGTTTTGCTGCTAAACCTGTCTAGGGTTAATTTTTAAAGGGATCCCTTTGTTGACCCGGGATCCCTATTGTTTCTAGTTTTGCACCAAGTTCATCACTGTTTTGCCAAAGAACATTTGAATCATGAACTGCACATGATTACAAACTGCCTGTATATAGTTTGCACCTTCTTAAAGGTGCTCCCTACTGGTTTTACAAAAAGAAGAGCTTTTTGAAGAGACTGTTCCTGATTACAGCGTAGAAGTTCTTGCTTTACACAGACTTGCAAATTGATAGTTTGCACTACCTCAGAAGAGACTTGGTTCCCCCTTAAAGGGAATGTTCATTTGTTGTACTTAGCCTAAAACATGATAATGTTGCCTTAAATAGTTAGATAGTGATAATGTTTTACATAGTAGTAGTATGTAGTTAGCCAGCTAGTAATGAGAAATGTTTAATGACGTACTTTAGAAATTGAGGACAAGAGAAAGTTGAAAGCTGAATTTCAATAAAGTGAACCCGTAGGGGTTAGTGAGTCCTCCAGAGAGCCATAGATAGGTGGTTGATAGACCTTGCACTTAGAGAAATGAAGAAAATGTTGATTTATACTTTAGAGTTTTGTAGCATACCTTTAGTGGGTATACGCCCTTAAAGGAAAAGTATTGTTTTGTGTTTGCACTTAGTAGATAGCATACCCGTATGGGTAATAACGGTTATTTATAGTTAGTTAATTAATAAGTATTATTTGAAATCTTAAGCACAATGTAAATATGTTTTTGTTTGCAACGTTCAAGTGTTCTCACCTCCCATAAAGGGAAGCACTGTTATATTTACTTGTTTACAGCGTTCCAAACATTTTGTATGTCTTTTGCTAACATGTATTGTTGTTCTTCTTTTTCCAGTCCGGGAGTACTGGATTTAACGGGGGGGAGTGCAGCGCCCCAGAGTCCTGGTCGTTGCAGTATTGTCGCTCTTCCACCAGGGGGAGTGATGGTACGTCTGATGGTACTAAAGGAGTTCACCTGACCAGGTATCACAGTCACACACTACACTTCACACTCCGGCCACCAGGGGGAGCAAAAGGTTCTATCTATTAGGCCACTCCTCACACTCGGGTAAAACTGGGGGTTGGATAGGAAGTTAGTCAGAAAGCTACCTGGGTGAGACCCAGAGAAGACCTGTCAGGCAGACAGGGGGAGAAGGAGGAACATCTGAGCTGCAGACAGAGGTCCCTGTCAGGGGTGGGATCCTGACAGAGACATAGCAAGAGATAGAACGTTACGGAGCTGCGCCTGCACCTCATTGCGGCAGCATCCTAAGAAAGGACAAGAAGCAAATTATATTGTGGAGAAGTAAGAAACGAGATCAAAGCACAAGGAGATAATACCAGGAGTCCTGCCTTAAGATCGGCAACATCCTTCTGAGGCGCGTAGCCGGTGGCCGGAACACCGAGGGAGTAATAGGCTCTACGCATTACTTCAAACAACGGCAGGACAGTTAATTCCAAGTTGGCTGCCCAACCTTTAACCTAATGAAGACAACGGAGGCAAATTGTGGGAGAGGGGTGTCTCTAGGGTCCCTATAAAATAGCTCCAGGCCTATCCCGTCATACGGGTCGTCCTATCAATACCATCTGGGGGACGGAGAGAGAATATCAGAAACATACACGACAGTTGTGAGGACTATCCCGTGGTGCTCAGCAGGGAAGTACTACAACACACAGGCGCTAGTAGGAAGGCTGCTGATTTCCACCTGCAAAGGGAACTCTGGATGTGCCTTCGGACCGGCCGGATTCAGCCAGCCCTGTTAGCAGTGCTCTGGATGGTGGACGCTGAAGTATACAGTAAAAGGTAAAGAGACTGCAACCCTGTGTCCTCGTTATTTACTGCGACCTACACCATCATCATTTACCCTACTGGGAAACCCTGGGGACATACTTTACCTGTGGGAAGGTATTCCATCTAGCTGCCATAACATCACCCCAGCGGACCCCTAAGCAGCGTCGGTCACCCTGACTGAACACCACAAGTGGCGTCACGAACACTTGACAAACTACATCCTTTAATTGGGCACCCCTTAGCAGGGCCACAGACCGGGTCGGGCCACCGTGACATCCCCAGAACCGAGACAGAGGGACCCGGTACCGAGTACCCCACTGCCCTGCGCCTGGGGGCGATCCAACTTTGGCGTCACGAACAGGATCTACTTAAGCCCGAGAATCGGGTCATGTGTGCCTTGGAACTGTGTCTGAATTGTGCTTGAACTGTGATTTAGTGCAAAGACTGTGTGTTGCCACTTGCCGCCAAAAATTCCAGCCAAAATCGCCGCCATTACAGTGCCACGAGGAGCGCAGGAGAAGACAAAGGGCGTGCCATGGGAGAAGACTACCAAAGCGGCACCAAAAGTGATGACCACCCTCTCGGACTACTGCTGCAAGAAGGCGACGTGCCCCGAAGCACAGGAGGACCGCCCCCTGATTTGCAACACCGGGAACCAGGACAAGAAGGAGCTCCACCCTCAGAAAATGGCGAAGCCATGTGCATGTGTGGCCACAGACCTCGAAGCAGCGAGGGCGACCAGTGAGTACCTGAACGATGACGAAGTGATCCCGGACAGTCACCGCCAACCAGAGGCGGATCCGAACCCACCACCGCTGGAGGATCCGAACCTCTTGGAGCCGCAGGAGGAAGAGCCGAGTCAACCTATCCCAAACGCGGAGCCAGCAGATGTGAAGCAATGGAAGTCGGAGCTGTGCAAGAGGGTCGCATTGGAAGACCCGTGGTCCGAGCTGCAGCCGATTCCAGTGTCCTCATCAATGGAACAGATCGGCATCGGTGGAACCACATCAGACGCAGGTATGGAAAGCGCCCCTGCTCTACTGACCGATCCTGCTCCCGTGACCGCTCCCCATCCCAGCAGTGACCAATTCCCCGCCGCTGAGCTCGTCGTGGTAGCCCTTGACACCGTGGAGAAGACAGTGCCTCCGTTACCAACAGCTATGGGAGAACCACTAGACGTGAGCTCCGAGGGGGTGATCTTCCAATGGGACGCGCCAAGGACTAGACCAGACGGGTCCCGAGAAGAAGGACTCTATATTGCTGCGCTCACCTGGGAGCAGTACAAACAATGCCTAATTTCACACTGGAAAAACCGAAAAGAGACAGAACAACGAGACCCACCGAGAGTACAAAAACCAAAGACCGATCGTGGTAATAAGAACTTGGTAAAACAGGGAACTGTACTAGCCTTTCACCCGAAATGGGGTTGGGGCTTTATACAGGAACCGGGACTACCGACTGAAGTCTTTGTTACCAGCTATGACGTGGAGGTCCAATACCGCGATGGGAATCGGAACCGAATCTTACACAGAGGCGACCAGGTGACCTACACTCGCCATCGGAGTGCGCAAGGCTTGTGCGCTTGGAATATTAAGTGATGTGAACCTACTGTAGCGCCGCCTGCCGTCCTGACTGCGACTAAATCTGAACTGACAAATCCTAACACTACCACCACTGTGTGCATTATTGCCGCCACTGAACTGGCTACCAAAACTGACATTCGAATCCAGACTCCTAGTGACCTAGCCGCACCTGAGAGATGAACCAATGACACTGACACCGCATCAGACGAGAGCACGGAACCGAAGCTTCCCCGGTCAGGAAGTGTTCCCTACCAACTGATGCCTTGCATCTTATTATGAGGATGAACCTCGGAAACCTGAGTATGTATATAGTTATTTTAAAAACCTTTTCCTGTTTTGCTGCTAAACCTGTCTAGGGTTAATTTTTAAAGGGATCCCTTTGTTGACCTGGGATCCCTATTGTTTCTAGTTTTGCACCAAGTTCATCACTGTTTTGCCAAAGAACATTTGAATCATGAACTGCACATGATTACAAACTGCCTGTATATAGTTTGCACCTTCTTAAAGGTGCTCCCTACTGGTTTTACAAAAAGAAGAGCTTTTTGAAGAGACTGTTCCTGATTACAGCGTAGAAGTTCTTGCTTTACACAGACTTGCAAATTGATAGTTTGCACTACCTCAGAAGAGACTTTGTTCCCCCTTAAAGGGAATGTTCATTTGTTGTACTTAGCCTAAAACATGATAATGTTGCCTTAAATAGTTAGATAGTGATAATGTTTTACATAGTAGTAGTATGTAGTTAGCCAGCTAGTAATGAGAAATGTTTAATGACGTACTTTAGAAATTGAGGACAAGAGAAAGTTGAAAGCTGAATTTCAATAAAGTGAACCCGTAGGGGTTAGTGAGTCCTCCAGAGAGCCATAGATAGGTGGTTGATAGACCTTGCACTTAGAGAAATGAAGAAAATGTTGATTTATACTTTAGAGTTTTGTAGCATACCTTTAGTGGGTATACGCCCTTAAAGGAAAAGTATTGTTTTGTGTTTGCACTTAGTAGATAGCATACCCGTATGGGTAATAATGGTTATTTATAGTTAGTTAATTAATAAGTGTTATTTGAAATCTTAAGCACAATGTAAATATGTTTTTGTTTGCAACGTTCAAGTGTTCTCACCTCCCATAAAGGGAAGCACTGTTATATTTACTTGTTTACAGCGTTCCCAAAATTTTGTATGTCTTTTGCTAACATGTATTGTTGTTCTTCTTTTCCCAGTCCGGGAGTACTGGATTTAACGGGGGGGAGTGCAGCGCCCCAGAGTCCTGGTCGTTGCAGTATTGTCGCTCTTCCACCAGGGGGAGTGATGGTACGTCTGATGGTACTAAAGGAGTTCACCTGACCAGGTATCACAGTCACACACTACACTTCACACTCCGGCCACCAGGGGGAGCAAAAGGTTCTATCTATTAGGCCACTCCTCACACTCGGGTAAAACTGGGGGTTGGATAGGAAGTTAGTCAGAAAGCTACCTGGGTGAGACCCAGAGAAGACCTGTCAGGCAGACAGGGGGAGAAGGAGGAACATCTGAGCTGCAGACAGAGGTCCCTGTCAGGGGTGGGTGTTATGGTTCTCAATGGCAAGAGAACATATCCCAGCAAACATACGAACTAGCTCTTGGAAGGATGGAAACTAAACTGACCATGAACTAAACCTGCCGCACAACTAACAGTAGCCGGGTAGCGTAGCCTGCGTTTTATCCCTAGACGCCCAGCGCCGGCCGGAGGACTAACTAATCCTGGCAGAGGAAAATATAGTCCTGGCTCACCTCTAGAGAAATTTCCCCGAAAGGCAGACAGAGGCCCCCACAAATATTGGCGGTGATTTTAGATGAAATGACAAACGTAGTATGAAAATAGGTTTAGCAAAATTGAGGTCCGCTTACTAGATAGCAGGAAGACAGAAAGGGCACTTTCATGGTCAGCTGAAAACCCTATCAAAATACCATCCTGAAATTACTTTAAGACTCTAGTATTAACTCATAACATCAGAGTGGCAATTTCAGATCACAAGAGCTTTCCAGACACAGAAACGAAACTACAGCTGTGAACTGGAACAAAATGCAAAAAAACAAACAAGGACTAAGTCCAACTTAGCTGGGAGTTGTCTAGCAGCAGGAACATGCACAGAAAGGCTTCTGATTACAATGTTGACCGGCATGGAAGTGACAGAGGAGCAAGGCTAAATAGCGACTCCCACATCCTGATGGAAACAGGTGAACAGAGAGGATGATGCACACCAGTTCAATTCCACCAGTGGCCACCGGGGGAGCCCAAAATCCAATTTCACAACAGTACCCCCCCCTCAAGGAGGGGGCACCGAACCCTCACCAGAACCACCAGGGCGATCAGGATGAGCCCTATGAAAGGCACGGACCAAATCGGAGGCATGAACATCAGAGGCAGTCACCCAAGAATTATCCTCCTGACCGTATCCCTTCCATTTGACCAGATACTGGAGTTTCCGTCTGGAAACACGGGAGTCCAAGATTTTTTCCACAACGTACTCCAACTCGCCCTCAACCAACACCGGAGCAGGAGGCTCAACGGAAGGCACAACCGGTACCTCATACCTGCGCAATAATGACCGATGAAAAACATTATGAATAGAAAAAGATGCAGGGAGGTCCAAACGGAAGGACACAGGGTTAAGAATCTCCAATATCTTGTACGGGCCGATGAACCGAGGCTTAAACTTGGGAGAAGAAACCCTCATAGGGACAAAACGAGAAGACAACCACACCAAGTCCCCAACACAAAGCCGAGGACCAACCCGACGCCGGCGGTTGGCAAAAAGCTGAGTCTTCCCCTGGGACAACTTCAAATTGTCCACTACCTGCCCCCAAATCTGATGCAACCTCTCCAGGACAATCCGAAGATTCCACCTGACCAGAAGAAAATCGAGGATGAAACCCCGAATTACAGAAAAAGGGAGACACCAAGGTGGCAGAACTGGCCCGATTATTGAGGGCAAACTCCGCTAAAGGCAAAAAAGCAACCCAATCATCCTGATCTGCAGACACAAAACACCTCAAATATGTCTCCAAGGTCTGATTCGTCCGCTCGGTCTGGCCATTAGTCTGAGGATGGAAAGCAGACGAGAAAGACAAATCTATGCCCATCCTAGCACAGAATGCTCGCCAAAATCTAGACACGAATTGGGTACCTCTGTCAGAAACGATATTCTCCGGAATACCATGCAAACGGACCACATTTTGAAAAAACAGAGGAACCAACTCGGAAGAAGAAGGCAACTTAGGCAGGGGAACCAAATGGACCATCTTAGAGAAACGATCACACACCACCCAGATGACAGACATCTTCTGAGAAACAGGAAGATCCGAAATAAAATCCATCGAGATGTGCGTCCAGGGCCTCTTCGGGATAGGCAAGGGCAACAACAATCCACTAGCCCGAGAACAACAAGGCTTGGCCCGAGCACAAACGTCACAAGACTGCACGAAGCCTCGCACATCTCGAGACAGGGAAGGCCACCAGAAGGACCTTGCCACCAAATCCCTGGTACCAAAGATTCCAGGATGACCTGCCAACGCAGAAGAATGAACCTCAGAAATGACTTTACTGGTCCAATCATCAGGAACAAACAGTCTACCAGGTGGGCAACGATCAGGTCTATCCGCCTGAAACTCCTGCAAGGCCCGCCGCAGGTCTGGAGAAACGGCAGACAATATCACTCCATCCTTAAGGATACCTGTAGGTTCAGAATTACCAGGGGAGTCAGGCTCAAAACTCCTAGAAAGGGCATCCGCCTTAACATTCTTAGAACCCGGCAGGTAGGACACCACAAAATTAAACCGAGAGAAAAACAACGACCAGCGCGCCTGTCTAGGATTCAGGCGTCTGGCGGACTCAAGATAAATTAGATTTTTGTGGTCAGTCAATACCACCACCTGATGTCTAGCCCCCTCAAGCCAATGACGCCACTCCTCAAAAGCCCACTTCATGGCCAAAAGCTCCCGATTCCCAACATCATAATTCCGCTCGGCGGGCGAAAATTTACGCGAGAAAAAAGCACAAGGTCTCATCACGGAGCAATCGGAACTTCTCTGCGACAAAACCGCCCCAGCTCCGATTTCAGAAGCGTCGACCTCAACCTGAAAAGGAAGAGCAACATCAGGCTGACGCAACACAGGGGCGGAAGAAAAGCGGCGCTTAAGCTCCCGAAAGGCCTCCACAGCAGCAGGGGACCAATCAGCAACATCAGCACCCTTCTTAGTCAAATCAGTCAATGGTTTAACAACATCAGAAAAACCAGCAATAAATCGACGATAAAAGTTAGCAAAGCCCAAAAATTTCTGAAGACTCTTAAGAGAAGAGGGTTGCGTCCAATCACAAATAGCCTGAACCTTGACAGGATCCATCTCGATGGAAGAGGGGGAAAAAATATATCCCAAAAAGGAAATCTTTTGAACCCCAAAAACGCACTTAGAACCCTTCACACACAAGGAATTAGACCGCAAAACCTGAAAAACCCTCCTGACCTGCTGGACATGAGAGTCCCAGTCATCCGAAAAAATCAAAATATCATCCAGATACACAATCATAAATTTATCAAAATAATCACGGAAAATGTCATGCATAAAGGACTGAAAGACTGAAGGGGCATTTGAAAGACCAAAAGGCATCACCAAATACTCGAAGTGGCCCTCGGGCGTATTAAATGCGGTTTTCCACTCATCCCCCTGCTTAATTCGCACCAAATTATACGCCCCACGAAGATCTATCTTAGAGAACCACTTGGCCCCCTTTATGCGAGCAAACAAATCAGTCAGCAGTGGCAACGGATATTGATATTTAACCGTGATTTTATTCAAAAGCCGATAATCAATGCACGGCCTCAAAGAGCCATCTTTCTTAGCCACAAAGAAAAAACCGGCTCCTAAGGGAGATGACGAAGGACGAATATGTCCCTTTTCCAAGGACTCCTTTATATATTCTCGCATAGCAGCATGTTCAGGCACAGACAGATTAAATAAACGACCCTTAGGGTATTTACTACCCGGAATCAAATCTATGGCACAATCGCACTCCCGGTGCGGAGGTAATGAACCAAGCTTAGGTTCTTCAAAAACGTCACGATATTCAGTCAAGAATTCAGGAATCTCAGAGGGAATAGATGATGAAATGGAAACCACAGGTACGTCCCCATGCGTCCCCTTACATCCCCAGCTTAACACAGACATAGCTTTCCAGTCAAGGACTGGGTTATGAGATTGCAGCCATGGCAATCCAAGCACCAACACATCATGTAGGTTATACAGCACAAGAAAGCGAATAATCTCCTGGTGATCCGGATTAATCCGCATAGTTACTTGTGTCCAGTATTGTGGTTTATTGCTAGCCAATGGGGTGGAGTCAATCCCCTTCAGGGGTATAGGAGTTTCAAGAGGCTCCAAATCATACCCACAGCGTTTGGCAAAGGACCAATCCATAAGACTCAAAGCGGCGCCAGAGTCGACATAGGCATCCGCGGTAATAGATGATAAAGAACAAATCAGGGTCACAGATAGAATAAACTTAGACTGTAAAGTGCCAATTGAAACAGACTTATCAAGCTTCTTAGTACGCTTAGAGCATGCTGATATAACATGAGTTGAATCACCGCAATAGAAGCACAACCCATTTTTTCGTCTAAAATTCTGCCGTTCACTTCTGGACAGAATTCTATCACATTGCATATTCTCTGGCGTCTTCTCAGTAGACACCGCCAAATGGTGCACAGGTTTGCGCTCCCGCAGACGCCTATCGATCTGGATAGCCATTGTCATGGACTCATTCAGACCCGCAGGCACAGGGAACCCCACCATAACATCCTTAATGGCATCAGAGAGACCCTCTCTGAAATTCGCCGCCAGGGCGCACTCATTCCACTGAGTAAGCACAGCCCATTTACGGAATTTCTGGCAGTATATTTCAGCTTCGTCTTGCCCCTGAGATAGGGACATCAAGGCCTTTTCCGCCTGAAGTTCTAACTGAGGTTCCTCATAAAGCAACCCCAAGGCCAGAAAAAACGCATCCACATTGAGCAACGCAGGATCCCCTGGAGCCAATGCAAAAGCCCAATCCTGAGGGTCGCCCCGGAGCAAAGAAATCACAATCCTGACCTGCTGAGCAGGATCTCCAGCAGAGCGAGATTTCAGGGACAAAAACAACTTGCAATTATTTTTGAAATTTTGAAAGCAAGATCTATTCCCCGATAAAAATTCAGGCAAAGGAATTCTAGGTTCAGATATAGGAACATGAACAACAAAATCTTGTAAGTTTTGAACTTTCGTGGTGAGATTATTCAAACCTGCAGCTAAACTCTGAATATCCATTTCAAACAGGTGAACACAGAGCCATTCCAGGATTAGAAGGAGAGAGAGAGAGAGAAAGGCTGCAATATAGGCAGACTTGCAAGAGATTCAATTACAAGCACACTCAGAACTGAGAAAAAAAAAAAAAAAAAAATCTTCAGCAGACTTCTCTTTTCTCTCCTTTCTCTGTCAATTAATTTAACCCTTTTAGGCCGGTCAAACTGTTATGGTTCTCAATGGCAAGAGAACATAGCCCAGCAAACATACGAACTAGCTCTTGGAAGGATGGAAACTAAACTGACCATGAACTAAACCTGCCGCACAACTAACAGTAGCCGGGTAGCGTAGCCTGCGTTTTATCCCTAGACGCCCAGCGCCGGCCGGAGGACTAACTAATCCTGGCAGAGGAAAATATAGTCCTGGCTCACCTCTAGAGAAATTTCCCCGAAAGGCAGACAGAGGCCCCCACAAATATTGGCGGTGATTTTAGATGAAATGACAAACGTAGTATGAAAATAGGTTTAGCAAAATTGAGGTCCGCTTACTAGATAGCAGGAAGACAGAAAGGGCACTTTCATGGTCAGCTGAAAACCCTATCAAAATACCATCCTGAAATTACTTTAAGACTCTAGTATTAACTCATAACATCAGAGTGGCAATTTCAGATCACAAGAGCTTTCCAGACACAGAAACGAAACTACAGCTGTGAACTGGAACAAAATGCAAAAAAACAAACAAGGACTAAGTCCAACTTAGCTGGGAGTTGTCTAGCAGCAGGAACATGCACAGAAAGGCTTCTGATTACAATGTTGACCGGCATGGAAGTGACAGAGGAGCAAGGCTAAATAGCGACTCCCACATCCTGATGGAAACAGGTGAACAGAGAGGATGATGCACACCAGTTCAATTCCACCAGTGGCCACCGGGGGAGCCCAAAATCCAATTTCACAACAGGTGGGATCCTGACAGAGACATAGCAAGAGATAGAATGTTACGGAGCTGCGCCTGCACCTCATTGCGGCAGCATCCTAAGAAAGGACAAGAAGCGAAGTATATTGTGGAGAAGTGAGAAACGAGATCAAAGCACAAGGAGATAATACCAGGAGGAGTCCTGCCTTAAGATTGGCAACATCCTTCTGAGGCGCGTAGCCGGTGGCCGGAACACCGAGGGAGTAATAGGCTCTACGCATTACTTCAAACAACGGCAGGACAGTTAATTCCAAGTTGGCTGCCCAACCTTTAACCTAATGAAGACAACGGAGGCAAATTGTGGGAGAGGGGCGTCTCTAGGGTCCCTATAAAATAGCTCCAGGCCTACCCCATCATACGGGTCGTCCTATCCATACCATATGGGGGACGGAGAGAGAATATCAGAAACATACACGACAGTTGTGAGGACTATCCCGTGGTGCTCAGCAGAGACAGACTACAACACACAGGCGCTAGTAGGAAGGCTACTGATTTCCACCTGCAAAGGGAACTCTGGATGTGCCTTCGGACCGGCCGGATTCAGCCAGCCCTGTTAGCAGTGCTCTGGATGGTGGACGCTGAAGTCTACAGTAAAAGGTAAAGAGACTGCAACCCTGTGTCCTCGTTATTTACTGCGACCTACACCATCATCATCTACCCTACTGGGAAGCCCTGGGGACATACTTCACCTTTGGGAAGGTATTCCATCTAGCTGCCATAACATCACCCCAGCGGACCCCTAAGCAGCGTCGGTCACCCTGACCGAACACCACAGGTGGCGTCACGAACACTTGACAAACTACATCCTTTAATTTGGCGCCCCTTAGCAGGGCTACGGACCGGGTCGGGCCACCGTGACATCCCCAGAACCGAGACAGAGGGACCCGGTACCGAGTACCCCACTGCCCTGCGCCTGGGGGCGATCCACCAACCTCCACTGACAGGCAGGGGATCAGTCAGGGCGAATTTAGGGCCAAATAGGTCTAAGAGTAGCCTTGCTGGTATTCTAACTTGAGGATGCAGATCAGCAACTGATTTTCGATTATTTTTGATTTTTTCTGTCTGGTTTTTCACAATTTTTTTGTGGTTTTTTATTTTTAAGTATACCAAATGAAGAATCTTTTAAGGAATTAGTCTTTTTTGATGAGCCAAATTTTGTAACTAATCTCAATAATCAGGTTTTAAAAAAATATTTAGGCTATATAAATAATAATATAATAATAATAATAGTAATAAAACCATCTCACTAACACATACCTGCCATACAGGACCTTACCTCTTTCTTTATTACAACTAGTGTTGAGCATTCCGATACCGCAAGTATCGGGTATCGGCCGATATTTGCTGTATCGGAATTCCGATACCGAGTTCCGATATTTTTGTGATATCGGAAATCGGAATCGGAAGTTCCCAGTGTATGGTTCCCAGGGTCTGGAGGAGAGGAGACTCTCCTTCAGGCCCTGGGATCCATATTCATGTAAAAAATAAAGAATTGAAATAAAAAATATGGATATACTCACCCCTCCGGCAGACCCCGGACCTTACCGATGTAACCAGCAGCCTCCGTTCCTAAGAATGAGTGAGTGTAGGCCCATCGCGGCTTGTGATTGGTCGCGTAAGCGGTCACATGAGCGGTCACGCGACCAATCACAAGCCGCAACGTCATCGAAGGTCCTTCACTCCTCATTCTTAGGAACAGAGGCTGCCGGTTACATCGGTAAGGTCCAGGGGCCACCGGAGGGGTGAGTATATCCATATTTTTTATTTTAATTCTTTATTTTTTACATGAATATGGATCCCAGGGCCTGAAGGAGAGTTTCCTCTCCTTCAGACCCTGGGAACCATCCAGGATACCTTCCGATACTTGTGTCCCATTGACTTGCATTGGTATCGGGTATCCGTATCGGCAATATCCGATATTTTTCGGATATCGGCCGATACCATCCGATACCGATACCTTTGAGTATCGGAAGGTATCGCTCAACACTAATTACAACCCATTTACTCCTTTGAAGGTTATAATATCCCAAGTGCCCTCTTCAAGCAACAAATACCCTTGAATGTTCTCTTAAAGTAACAATGCCCCACAAAAAGGTAAAAATACCCCACTCAAATCCAATAATGCTCCCATTTAAAACAAATAATTTTCTCTGAGTGCCCTCACAGCTCTGTGTTCACAGTATGATGACCCTACAGCTCCTTATATTTAATATGATGGCCTCCCAAGCCCTTTATTATACATTTACAGTATTGTAATAAATGGAGGTATGAGTTATACAGATCAAAGGCTGGGGGCACTGGATCACTGCTTGAATCACAGCTGTGAACAACTAATTGAAGCAGGTTATCTGATGGAGTGCAGACATAGGCCGGGGTCACACTAGAGAGTTTAATGCACGTATGAGAGGCGCAAAAACAATGCATTGCACACGGACCAATGATTCTCTATGGGGCAGCTCCTACCTGCTGTATATTTCGCAGCCGTATTTTACGGGTGTAGAAAATCGCAGCATGCTGCGTTTGTCTGCGTATTTGCGCAAAAAATCCACCAATGAAAGTCTATGGGGGCGAGAAAAATACGGACACCGAAACGGCGGTTGTCCACTCCCCTCACCCTCCTGTATGCCTGCTGTCCTCATGGATTTGTACCAATGAAATTAGTTTAGTCCAATAAAGATCACGACTTCACAGCAAAAGGGTGAGTGCCTCATTTCCTTTTCTTAAAGAATATTTTGGCTTTTTTGCTATTTATGCTGAGCACCAACAACCCATTATTTCGCGTAAGCTGCAAATCGGTGTTCACGTGGATCCAAGGTCTGGGAGTGTGCATTTCCCTGGTGCCATTCATTTCATTCCTTTTTATTTGCAGATATATATATATAGTATATATATAGTATATATAAATGGAATGCAGGGGAACGTAGCTGCGCCCCCTGCTGGCATAAACTCATATGAACTCTAGCGTGGTAATTTTTCTGAATATTTTCCAACGCTAGAGTTCATATGAGTTTATGCCAGCGGGGGAGCATCACCGCAAGTCTACGATGCTACGTTCCCTTGCATTCCATTCATTCCCCAGTTTTTGCAACAAGGAGCAACAGCTGCACTAGCAGGCTCCTGGTTGTAAATGTATTTAACCCCTTCAGATTGATTTACAGCGTGGGACATGACTGGTCGTTGGAAAGGTATGGGATATTGTTGCTTTTTTATTTTATTTTTTTACAGAACAAGGGTCTTCAACTGGATTGAGCGTACAATAAAGATTTTAAAACCCCAGTGTGTATTTATTTCATTAAAATACTTTATTCATAATGTGTGTGTGTATTATTAACCCTTTACTACTATTGGATTAATAATGGATAGGTGTCTTATTGACATCTCTCCATTATTAACCAGGCTTAATGTCACCTTGCATTAGCAAGGTGATATTAACCCTTTATTACCTCATATCCCACTGCTACTCGGGAGTGGGAAGAGAGAGGCTAAGTGCCAGAATAGGCGCATCTTACAGATGCACCTTTTCTGGGGTGGCTGGGGGCAGATGTTTTTAGCCAGGGGGGGGCCAATAACCATAGTCCTACTCTAGGCTATTAATATCTGCCCTCAGTCACTGGCTTTCCCACTCTGGTGGAGAAAATTGCGCGGGAGCCCACGCCAGTTTTTTTCTGTGATTTAACCCTTTATTTTAACACCTAGAGCCACCAAATTTTGCACACAGACACTTCTAACATTAGTAGTGAGGAATATTTTAAAAAATAAGGGATATGAAATGGTTTACTGTATGTAAACCATGCCTCATATACTGTCTGGTTTGATAAGGAGATAGCAAAAGCCGGCAATAGAATTACCGGCTTTTAAGCTGTCTAGCGCTGCATGAAATATAAATATATATATATATGTGTCTCACTGACATATATATGTATGTGTATATATATATATATATATATATATATATATATATATATATATATATATATATATATATATACATATATAGACTGTATATATGTTTTCACGAATATTTGAGCCCATGGATCCATTCTATGTCCATTTTGCAAGCCGGCGAGAAAATCTCGCCATACGGATGCCATACGGATGACACACGGATAATTTTTTGAGAAAAAAGTCTATTCAGCGTATTACATCTGTAAAAAACGGACCGTATTACCCTACGCTAAGGGTATGTGCACATGTTGCGGATTTTGCTGCGGATCCGCAGCTGTTTTGACGCTGCGGATTCGCAGCTGTTTTCCCTGAGTTTACAGTACCATATAAACCTATGGAAAACAAAATCCGCAGTGCAGATGCTGCAGAAAAAAAGGCGCGGAAACGTAGCGTTGTTTATTCCGCAGCATGTCAATTCTTTGTGTGGATTCCGCAGCGGTTTACACCTGCTCCATAATAGGAATCCGCAGGTGTAAAACCGCAGGTGGAATCAGTACTAAAACCGGAAAAAAAACGGGGTAAATCCACGGTAATTCCGCAGGTAATCCACAGTGCTTCAGCGCGGCTTCAGGAAAATGGCCGCGGGATGCCGCGCGTGCGCAGATGGATATCGCGGCGGCCATTTTCCTGAAGCCGCGGCCAGCAGAGCGCCGCTTCTGCGCACGCGCGGCCAAAGGAAGATGGCCGCGCCCACCGATCACCAATGAAATAACGAACAGCGCGCTCTTTTAAATCCCCTGGCAGAGGATTCGGGACCTTGGGCATGCGCACACCACTACGCTACCAACGGAAAACTACGCAAAATCTGGGGGAAGACAAAACGCCCTTTTGACCAGGCCAGCCTGATTGACAGGCGAAAACGGAGACTTTGCAAAGGTATTTCGGCAACTTAGGTGGGTAATAAACGCATAACAAACACACTAATGTAACGCCCACCTCTGCCCCTATTTAACGCTATTTTTATCCCATCTTCCAAAAACGTGGTGACAGGTTCCCTTTAAATACTGGAGCAGCAGGCAAGACACAAATTGCAGGAGACGGACTGGAGAGGCCGAGAAAACAGATGAAAATGACAAAAGGTGAGTATCAGACAGGAAGCATGGGACTTGGATTTTCAGCATCACCTTAATAGTGAAATAAAAAAAATGCTGGAGTGGTGCTTTAACACCTGCAAGTGGGCAGCAATATATTTTTTTTTACACTGGACCTCGGGGATGGTGAGTACCATCTTTGTTTCTTGTTGTGCAGCAGGGGCATACATAATAATAATCATCGGGTTCCATAGCAAAAAGGCAAGGAAAAAATGTCTTAAAAACCCAACAAATGAATTGGGCCAAAAAGTAGTGTAGTACACCACAAAGACCCAATAGTGAGAAGAGGTTCCTAAACACTGGTGTTCTAGGCTGTTGCCCATATACAGAGCAATGTCTCGGTCAACTTGCCTCGCTTTTCTGTACACTCTACAGCAGAGGTGTCAAACTGCATTCCTCGAGGGCCGCCAACAGGTCATGTTTTCAGGATTTCCTTGTATTGCACAGGTGATAATTTAATCACCTGCACAGAATGATTCCAGCACCTTGTGGAATGCTAAGGAAATCCTGAAAACATGACCTGTTGGCGGCCCTCGAGGAATGCAGTTTGACACCTCTGCCCTACAGGATATCCATCTTTCACATATAGCAATGGGTTCTGTCCAGTCACTGCAAAGCCAGCAACTCCTCTTCCCAGTATCCAGCCACCACTGCCCAGAAGAGGCAGTGACTGCAGAAGTTAGCAGCATTATTCTTACAGTAGCGCTTCTTCCCTGATGATGATGCGTGTCACACGGAGGACATCAATGCGTTATTCTCCGTGTGCACGTGTGCGGGACGTTTTGCCATCCGTGGTGACAGTAAAAAACGGACATATCTACATCTGGGGCACACAGACACACGGTCCGTGGAAACACACTGACATGTGCACAGACCATTCATTTGATTGGGTCTACGTGTGTACGTGTCTCGGGTACGTTTGAAAACTGTCACCACACATATCGGAGACACGGACGTGTGAAGGAGGCCTTATACTGAGAGCTTGTAGCCGCTACCTCTGGCTTCTGGTAAGTCAGAAGTTGTGGTCACAATATGATGGTCTGGGACCAAAGTGATCCTGGGAACAGAGGAAGATGGCTGCTGGTAAGTAAAATACTAGGGGCAATGAACTTAGAATAATAGTACCACTCCATCGCTGACAGAAGACAACACTCTGGAATGGTGACTTAAGCATAAAATAAAGTATTTTTCTTTAACCAATGCAGAGACTGATTAAGCACTTGAGCCTATCACTGAGCTCAGTGGTTTGTGTTCTCCCAATCTCCACCTAATGAGCTCAGTGATTGGCTACATTTTTGTTGTGAGCACTGCAGCCAGGGTTTAAAGACCAGAGCATCAACAGAGAGCCGGCATTGGACCTGTGGAGGGTAAATACCATTTGAGTTTGGTGTTTGAAATAGATTTTTTTTAGGTGGTCAAAAATGACAATTTTCTCATGGAAACTGATTCAGGAAAGTCTCCTTCTTTGGAGACTTTTTGAAGAAATTTTCAAGCATTTTTGCAGAGTTTATTTCTGAAGCAGTTTTTGCAACCTTTTGATTGAACAGTGTCTAGTTTGGAGAAGATTCCATCAGGAAATGTGTCAAAGAAGTAACATGCACTTTCTTTTTTTTCCCACCAGGTGTTTCTCAAAATCTGAAGCATCAGAAAAACACACAAAAGACTGAACAGATGACCAGCAAGTCTTTTAACAATAGAAATGGGCAGAGTCTTGTTTTTTCAACAATGTTTTGGGAGCTGAAACCAGGCTTGGACTGGCCCACCGGAGAACCGGAGGATCCTCCGGTGGGCCCAGGCACAGACACCTGCTGGTAGGGCCCCCACTGCTCCAGGGCCCCCACTGCTCCAGGGCCCCCCTCGCCCGCCCCCCCTTGAAGACGATACTCACCAGCACCCTGCTCCAGCGATGGTCTCGGCGTCTGCACTGCAGCTCGTCCTGCTTGTGCCGTCACGTGGTACCGCTCATTAAGGCCATGAATATGCGCATATTCATGACCTTAATGACAGTATCACATGACCGTACAAGCAGGAAGCAGATACGATGCTGCGCCGCCGCCGGGAGTCGGGACAGAGCGCGAGGGATGTCGGCACGGCCGTGCATTGTGTGGGACAGGTGAGTATGAGGACGGGGGTACTGGGGGCTGAAGGAGGACATAAGCCGGAGCGGGTGCGGCGGCAGCGGCGGCGGCGGCGGGGGGATTGGTAAGTCTGGGGAAGATTGCTGGTCACACTGGGGGCAGTGCTGGACACTGGCGCAGATTGCTGGACAATGGGGCAGATAGATTTCTGGACACACTGGGGGCAATGTGTCATGAATCCCCAATGGCTAGGGATAGCACAGGATAAGCAAAGTAATAATAAATATCGGACGAGCTCTAGGGTGATGGAACCTGGGCTGACCGCTGCCCTACGCCTGACAAACGCAACTAGAGATAGCCAGGGAGCGTTCCTACGTTGGTTCTAGACGCCACGCACCAGCCTAAGAGCTAACTAGTACTGCAGAGAAAACAAAGACCTCACTTGCCTCCAGAGGAATTAACCCCAAAGGTATAGATGCCCCCCACATGTATTGACGGTGAAATGAGAGGAAGGCACACACATAGAGATGATGTATATAGCTTTAGCAAATAGAGGCCCGCTGAAAACTAGAAAGCAGAATGACACAAAAGGGGACTGAGCGGTCAGCAAAAAACCCTAATCAAAAAAACCATCCTGAGATTACAAGAACCCATGTGCCAACTCATGGCACATGGGGAGAACCTCAGTCCACTAGAGCAACCAGCTAACAAAGAGACATTCTAAGCAAGCTGGACAAAAAACCAAACAACTGAAAATCAGCACTTAGCTTATCCTGAAAGATCTGGGAGCAGGTAGGCAGGAACCAAACAGAGCACATCTGAACACATTGATAGCCAGCAAGGGAAATGACAGAAAGGCCAGGTAAAATAGGAAACACCCAGCCTCTGATGGACAGATGGAAACCAAAGGCCGCAACCCACCAAAGTCACCCAGTACCAGCAGTAACCACCAGAGGGAGCCCGCAAACAGAATCCACAACAGTACCCCCCCCCTTGAGGAGGGGTCACCGAACCCTCACGAGAACCCCCAGGGCGATCAGGGTGAGCTCTATGGAAGGCGCGGACCAAATCAGTCGCATGAACATCGGAGGCGACCACCCAGGAATTGTCCTCCTGACCATAACCCTTCCACTTAACCAAATACTGGAGTTTGCGTCTGGAAACACGAGAATCCAAGATCTTTTCAACAACATACTCCAATTCTCCCTCCACCAGCACCGGAGCAGGAGGCTCGACCGAAGGAACAACAGGCACCTCATACCTCCGCAACAACGACCGATGGAACACATTTTGAATAGCGAACGATGCTGGGAGATCCAAACGGAAAGATACAGGGTTAAGAATCTCCGAGATCCTATAAGGACCGATGAACCGAGGCTTGAACTTAGGAGAAGAGACCTTCATAGGGACAAAACGAGAAGACAACCACACCAAGTCCCCAACAAGAAGTCGGGGACCCACGCGGCGACGGCGATTAGCAAACTGCTGAGTCTTCTCCTGAGATAACTTCAAATTGTCCACCACCTGATTCCAAATGTGATGTAGCCTGTCCACCACCACGTCCACTCCAGGACAATCCGAAGACTCCACCTGACCAGAGGAAAAACGAGGATGAAACCCCAAATTACAAAAAAAAGGAGAGACCAACGTGGCCGAACTAGCCCGATTATTAAGAGCAAATTCGGCCAGTGGCAAAAAAGCAACCCAGTCATCCTGATCAGCAGAAACAAAACACCTCAAATAAGTTTCCAAGGTCTGATTAGTTCGCTCCGTCTGGCCATTCGTCTGAGGATGGAATGCAGACGAGAAAGACAAATCAATGCCCATCTTGGCACAAAACGTCCGCCAAAATCTAGACACAAACTGGGATCCCCTGTCAGAAACGATATTCTCCGGAATCCCATGCAAACGAACCACGTTCTGAAAAAACAAAGGAACCAACTCAGAGGAGGAGGGCAACTTAGGCAAGGGCACCAAATGAACCATCTTAGAAAAGCGGTCACACACAACCCAGATAACGGACATTTTCTGTGAAACCGGGAGATCAGAAATAAAATCCATGGAAATGTGCGTCCAAGGCCTCTTCGGGATGGGCAAGGATAACAACAACCCACTAGCCCGTGAACAGCAAGGCTTAGCTCGAGCACACACTTCACAAGACTGCACAAAGGTACGCACATCCCTAGACAAGGAAGGCCACCAAAAAGACCTGGCCACCAAGTCTCTTGTACCAAATATTCCAGGATGACCAGCCAACACAGAAGAATGGACCTCGGAGATGACTCTACTGGTCCAATCATCCGGAACAAATAGTCTTTCTGGTGGACATCGATCCGGTTTATCCACCTGAAACTCCTGCAATGCGCGTCGCAAGTCTGGGGATACGGCGGACAATATTACCTCATCCCTAAGGATACCAGCAGGCCCAGTGTCTCCAGGAGAGTCAGGCACAAAACTCCTGGAAAGAGCATCTGCCTTCACATTCTTTGAACCTGGCAGGTATGAAACCACGAAATTGAAACGAGAAAAAAATAACGACCAACGAGCCTGTCTAGGATTCAAACGCCTGGCAGACTCAAGGTAAATGAGATTCTTGTGATCAGTCAAGACCACCACGCGATGTTTAGCACCCTCAAGCCAATGACGCCACTCCTCAAATGCCCACTTCATGGCCAAAAGCTCCCGATTACCCACATCATAATTGCGCTCGGCGGGCGAGAATTTTCTAGAGAAGAAAGCACATGGCTTCATCACCGAGCCATTAGAACTTCTCTGTGACAAAACCGCCCCCGCTCCAATCTCGGAAGCATCAACCTCCACCTGAAAAGGAAGTGAAACATCTGGTTGACACAACACAGGAGCAGAAGAAAACCGGCGCTTAAGTTCCCGAAAGGCCTCCACGGCCGCAGGAGACCAATCAGCAACATCAGCACCCTTTTTAGTCAAATCAGTCAAAGGTTTAACAATACTGGAAAAATTAGCAATGAACCGACGATAAAAATTAGCAAACCCCAAGAACTTCTGAAGGCTCTTAACAGATGTAGGTTGTGTCCAGTCACAAATAGCCTGAACCTTAACGGGATCCATCTCAATAGTAGAAGGAGAAAAAATGTACCCCAAAAAAGAAATCTTCTGGACTCCGAAGAGACACTTTGAGCCCTTCACAAACAGAGAATTGGCCCGCAAAACCTGAAACACCTTCCTGACCTGTAGAACATGAGACTCCCAGTCATCAGAAAACACCAAAATATCATCCAAATACACAATCATAAACTTATCCAGATATTCACGGAAAATATTGTGCATAAAGGACTGAAAGACTGAAGGAGCATTGGAGAGTCCAAAAGGCATTACCAAATACTCAAAATGGCCCTCAGGCGTATTAAATGCGGTTTTCCACTCATCACCCTGTTTTATCCGCACCAGATTATACGCACCACGAAGATCTATTTTAGTGAACCACCTAGCCCCCTTAATGCGAGCAAACAAATCAGTAAATAATGGCAATGGATACTGGTATTTGACTGTAATCTTATTCAGAAGGCGATAATCTATACAAGGCCTCAGGGAACCATCTTTTTTTGCCACGAAAAAAAAACCTGCTCCCAGAGGGGACGAAGATGGACGAATATGTCCCTTTTCCAAGGACTCCTTAATATAATTCCGCATAGCAGTATGCTCTGGCAGTGACAGATTAAATAAACGACCCTTTGGGAACTTACTGCCAGGAATCAATTCTATAGCACAGTCACACTCTCTATGAGGAGGGAGCGAATTGAGCTTAGGCTCCTCAAAAACATCCCTATAATCTGACAAAAACGCAGGGATCTCCGAAGGAGTAGATGAAGCGATAGAAATCGGAGGTGCATCATCATGAACCCCCTGACATCCCCAGCTTAGCACAGACATTGTTTTCCAGTCCAGGACAGGATTATGAGTTTGTAACCATGGCAGACCAAGCACTAGTACATCATGTAAATTATACAGTACAAGGAAGCGAATCACCTCCTGATGAACGGGAGTCATGCGCATGGTCACTTGTGTCCAATACTGCGGTTTATTCATAGCCAATGGTGTAGAATCAATTCCCTTCAGAGGAATAGGAACTTCCAGAGGCTCTAGACTAAAACCGCAGCGTTTAGCAAATGACCAATCCATAAGACTCAGGGCAGCGCCTGAATCCACATAGGCATCGACGGAAATGGAAGACAGTGAAAAAATCAGAGTCACAGACAAAATGAACTTAGACTGCAGAGTATCAATGGCAAAAGATTTATCAACCCTTTTTGTGCGTTTAGAGCATGCTGATATAACATGAGCTGAATCACCACAATAAAAACACAAACCATTTTTCCCCTATAATTTTGCCGTTCACTTCTGGACTGAATTCTATCACATTGCATAGTCTCAGGTGCCTGTTCAGAAGACACCGCCAACTGGTGCACGGGTTTGCGCTCCCGTAAACGCCGATCAATCTGAATGGCCATAGCCATAGACTCATTCAGACCTGTAGGCGCAGGGAACCCCACCATAATATCCTTAATGGCCTCAGAAAGACCATTTCTGAAGTTTGCAGCCAGGGCGCACTCATTCCACTGAGTAAGCACCGACCATTTCCGAAATTTCTGACAATATATTTCCGCTTCATCATGCCCCTGAGAGAGGGCTAATAAAGCCTTTTCAGCCTGAATCTCTAGGTTAGGTTCCTCATAGAGCAATCCCAATGCCAGAAAAAACGCATCCACACTGAGCAATGCAGGATCCCCTGGTGCCAATGCAAATGCCCAATTCTGAGGGTCGCCCCGTAGGAACGATATAACAATCTTGACCTGTTGAGCAGGGTCTCCAGAGGAGCGAGATTTCAAAGAGAGAAACAATTTACAATTGTTCCTGAAATTCAGGAAGGTAGATCTATCTCCAGAAAAAAACTCTGGAATAGGAATTCTAGGTTCAGACATGGGAGTGTGAACAACGAAATCCTGTATGTTTTGAACCTTTGCCGCGAGATTACTCAGGCTGGAAGCCAAACTCTGGACATCCATGATAAACAGCTAAGATCAGAGCCATTCAAGGGTTAAGAGGAGGTAAGAAGCAGCTAGACAGCAATTAAGGGCTAGGCAGCAAAACTCTGAAGGAAAAAAAAAAAAAAAAAAAAAATTTTCCTTGAACACTTCTTTTTTTCCTGCTTCAGCCCAAACAATTAACACTTTGTGGGCCGGCTATACTGTCATGAATCCCCAATGGCTAGGGATAGCACAGGATAAGCAAAGTAATAATAAATATCGGACGAGCTCTAGGGTGATGGAACCTGGGCTGACCGCTGCCCTACGCCTGACAAACGCAACTAGAGATAGCCAGGGAGCGTTCCTACGTTGGTTCTAGACGCCACGCACCAGCCTAAGAGCTAACTAGTACTGCAGAGAAAACAAAGACCTCACTTGCCTCCAGAGGAATTAACCCCAAAGGTATAGATGCCCCCCACATGTATTGACGGTGAAATGAGAGGAAGGCACACACATAGAGATGATGTATATAGCTTTAGCAAATAGAGGCCCGCTGAAAACTAGAAAGCAGAATGACACAAAAGGGGACTGAGCGGTCAGCAAAAAACCCTAATCAAAAAAACCATCCTGAGATTACAAGAACCCATGTGCCAACTCATGGCACATGGGGAGAACCTCAGTCCACTAGAGCAACCAGCTAACAAAGAGACATTCTAAGCAAGCTGGACAAAAAAACAAACAACTGAAAATCAGCACTTAGCTTATCCTGAAAGATCTGGGAGCAGGTAGGCAGGAACCAAACAGAGCACATCTGAACACATTGATAGCCGGCAAGGGAAATGACAGAAAGGCCAGGTAAAATAGGAAACACCCAGCCTCTGATGGACAGATGGAAACCAAAGGCCGCAACCCACCAAAGTCACCCAGTACCAGCAGTAACCACCAGAGGGAGCCCGCAAACAGAATCCACAACAGCAATGCTGGACACTGGGGCAGATTGCTGGACACACTGGGGGCAGTGCTGTACACTGGGGGCAGTGCTGTACACTGGGGCAATGCTGGACACTGGGGCAGATTGCTGGACACTGGGGCAGGTTGCTGGTCACACTGGGGGCAGTGCTGGACACTGGGGCAATGCTGGACACTGGGGCAGATTGCTGGACACACTGGGGGCAATGCTGGACACTGGGGCAGATAGATTGCTGGACACTGGGGGCAATGTTGGACACTGGGGCAGATTGCTGGTCACACTGGGGGCAGTGCTGGACACTGGGGCAATGCTGGACACTGGGGCAGATTGCTGGACACACTGGGGGCAATGCTGGACACTGGGGCAGATTGCTGGTCACACTGGGGGCAGTACTGTACACTGGGGCAGATTGCTGGACACTGGGGCAGATTGCTGGTCACACTGGGGGCAGATTGCTGGACACTGGGGCAATGCTGGACACTGGGGCAGATTGCTGGACACACTGGGGGCAATGCTGGACACTGGGGCAGATTGCTGGACAATGGGGCAGATAGATTGCTGGACACTGGGGGCAATGCTGGACACTGGGGCAGATTGCTGGTCACACTGGGGGCAGTGCTGTACACTGGGGCAATGCTGGACACTGGGGCAGGTTGCTGGTCACACTGGTGGCAGTGCTGGACACACTGGGGCAATGCTGTACACTGGGGCAGATTGCTGGACACACTGGGGCAGATTGCTGGACACACTGGGGGCAATGCTGGACACTGGGGCAGATTTCTGGACACACTGGGGCAGTGCTGGACACTGGGGCAGATTGCTTGACATACTGGGGAAGATTGCTGGACACACTGTCTGGGGGCAATGCTGGACACTGGGGCAGATTGCTGGACACACGGGGCAGTGCTGGACATACTGGGGCAGATTGCTGGACACACTGGGGGTAATATGCTGGACACACTGGGGCAGATTGCTGGACACACTGGGGGCAATGCTGGACACTCTGGGGTAATATGCTGGACACACTGGGGCAGATTTCTGGACACACTGGGGGAAATGCGGGACACACTGGGGCAATATGCTTGACATACTGAGGAAGATTGCTGGACACACTGTCTGGGGGCAATGCTGGACATACTGGGGGCAGGACTGGAGGCATGGGCAGAATGTAGACACGGGGCATGATTGGAGACACGGGGCAGAATGAATGACATGGGGCAGGATTGGATCATGGGGCAGGAGGATACGATGGAGACAGATGGGGCAGGATGGGGAGATCATATGGGGTAGAATGGATACTCATGAGGGCAGGATGCGAGAACATATGGCTGGAGCCAGGAATGAGATTAACAGGGCCAGGGTGGGGAATATTATTACCATAGGGGCTAATTAAGGGATATTATTACTGCAGTGAAGTATTTATTTTATTTTTTGAGGACACTGTTTTAAATGGGGGGGCGGTCCTGTTACTGTGCAGAGTGACACTATATCGCCTTTTTTTCTTCATGTGGTGTAATGTAGAAGTTGTGAAAAATTAAGTAATGTATTCTGCAAGCAGAGCTCGAGATAACTGTGTTATTTCCTGCAGAAACGAGTCCTGGCTGGATGAAGTGACGGCGGTCTGTGCTGGATGAAAGATGAAGGACTTCACCTAGAGACGTCACTGGTGAGTCAGTGTTACCTATACACTGACACTATACACTGTATACTATATACAGAGGTCCTGTGTACAATGTCACCAGTGATCACTGTATTACCTATACATTATATACAGAGCTCCTGTGTATAATGTCACCAGTGATCTCTGTATTACCTCTACACAGACACTGCATACTAAGTACAGATCTCCTGTGTATAATGTCACTTAGGCTGCCGTCACACATTCAGTATTTGGTCTGTAATTTACATCAGTATTTGTAAGCCAAAACCAGGAGTGGGTGATAAATACAGAAGTGGTGCATATGTTTCTATTATACTTTGCCTCTGATTGTTCCACTCCTGGTTTTGGCTTACAAATACTGATGTAAAATACTGACCAAATACTGCTAGTGTGACGGCAGCCTTATGGTGATAGTATTGTGTTTTGTTTTGTTTTTTTAATTTCTGATCAGTATTGTAGTATTCAGTCACTATGTGGTGGTAATATGTGGTCTGGAAATGGTGTTGTGGTATTTGTCCCTTGTATGTGCTATTTGGTCACCAAGTGGTGGTAATATGTGGTCTGGAAATGGTGTTGTGGTATTTGTCCCTTGTATGTGCTATTTGGTCACCAAGTGGTGATAATATGTGGTCTTGACATGGTGCGGTGGTATTTGTCCCTTGTATGTAGTAGTATTATTCGGTCACTATGTGGTCTGGTCATGGTGTGGTGGTATTTCTTCCTGTATGTGGTATTATTGGTCTTGGTATAGTGGATTGTGTTGTGTATGGCGGTCATTTGTTCTCTCTGATATTAATTAGGAGAAGATTCTTTATTTCCATTAGAGTTGTAATGCTTTGTACACAGCGGCGGAGATGCACTTACAGGGGTTTCCTGTGGAAAAAAGTAATCACCTCTCCACAGGATAAGTGATAACGTATTGATTGGTGGGGGTCTGACTGCTTGGACCCACTCCGCAAAATGTGGAACTTTTTATCCCCATTAGACTGGAGTGGCATGTCCGACTAGATCACTGATCCATTCATTCCCTTAGTGGCTGCACTTGCTTTTTTCTGGAAGCCCCAAAGAGAATGAATGGAGCTGCGGTCAGAAATCCCACCTGCCGCTGCATTTTAAAATAGTGATAAAAGTGTCCTGTCAGGGATAAAACTTCCCCATTCTTCCGATCGGTGCAATTTCTAATGGTCGGATCTAAGCGATCACCTATCCTGTGGAGCCCATGGATCAGTGATAACTTGTTTTAACCAAGAACCCCATTAATGTAAACTACCATAATTATACATCCCAGTTATTGGGGTACACGGTAGATGTGCAGCAGCCGCCGGTGTTTTACAGCCGATGCTCCACTATAATGACAGATGTTTGCATATAGCTGTAGGGTGGGCCCCTAGAGTCCATTCCTCTGGTGGGCCCCAGACACCCCAGTCCGACGCTGGCTGAAACTCTAAGTTTTTGAGTTTTTAGGAGGAAGTGGAATTTATCGTTTTAGTTTATGCTCTAAAAACGTCTAAAAAAACCTCAGTGTTCACATACTCTTAGACATAAACAAACATTTTGGAACATGAAACTTTATAAAGGAAATCCCCTTTAAGGGGAATCTGTCAGCATGTTTTTGCTACCCCATTTGAGAGCAGCATGATGTAAGGTGTAAGGCAGTGAGGGGAATCCTATCACAAAATCTGCATCTTGTGCACACAGCCTAAAATTTTGAATTAGTCTTTTGATGTAAAAGTCTATGGATGAAGAGTATAGAATGTAAGTCCACAAGGACAGGGTCGTCTCCCCCTCTGTACTAGTCTGTCATTGTAAATTTACTTACTGTTAGCGATATCTATAACTCTGTACGTAACCCATTTCTCATGTACAGCACCATGGAATTAATGGTGCTATTTAAATAAATAATAATAATATTATACCAATACAATTTTTAACAAGTTTTTTTAGGATTATCTACCAACGAAATGTACCAAAGAATATGTAATACTGTATGAATGGGCAATATAATACCTATAAATTTGTGTACTAGTTTTCTGAGGGTTATATAACAACGAAATGTATCCCAGAAGCCAGAATAATGTATGGGTGAGAAATGTAACAGGTCAAAAATTTGTAACACTTTTTATGTAGTGTTATATATCATAAAAATGTACCCCAGAACATGGAATAGTGTTTTGGTGATGAATGTAACCCAGCTAAGTTTTTTAACACTTTTTGGTAGTGTTATATATCATAGAAATGTACCCAAGACTATGATTAATACTCTATGGCTGCAAAATTTAACCCAGCAAAATTTGTTAACACTTTTTCTTCGAGTGTTATATATGACAAAAATGTACCCCAGGCGACAGAATAGTATATGAGTAAGAAATGTAAGCCAGCAAAATATTTAAATGCTTTTTTGAAGTGTTATGTATCCAAGAAATGTAACCCAGACCACACAATACACTGTGTTCCAAATTATTATGCAAATTGGATTTAAATGTCATAAAGATTTAATTGTTTTGTTTTTCAAATAAACTCATGGATGGTATTGTGTCTCAGGGCTCAATGGATCACTGAAATCAATCTTAAACACGTGATAATTAGTTTTCCAGGTGATTCTAATTAAAGGAAAACTGCTTAAAAATGATGTTCCACATTATTAAGCAGGCCACAGTTTTCAAGTAACATGGGGAAAAAAAAGGATCTCTCTGCTGCCCAAAAGCTTCAAATAGTGCAATGCCTTGGTCAAGGGATGAAAACATTAGATATTTCCCGAAAACTTAAGCGTGATCATAATACTGTTAAGAGATTTGTGGCTGAATCTGAGCACAGACGTGTTTGAACTGATAAAGGCATAATGAGGAAGGTTTCAATGCAGCCAAGTACAGAGATATCCTGGATAAAAACCTCTTCCACAGTGCTCTGGACCTCATACTTGGCCGAAGGTTAACCTTTCAACAAAACAATGACCCTAAGCACACAGCTAAAATAGCAAAGGAGTGAGGGTCCTCGCCCCTCTGTATCAGTCTGTAATTGTTAGTTTGCTTACTGTAAGTGATATCTGTAATTTGTATGTAACCCCTTCTCATGTACAGCACCATGGAATCAATGGTGCTATATAAATTAATAATAATAATAAAGGAGTGGCTTCAGAACAACTCTGTGACCATTCTTGACTGGCCCAGCCTGAGCCCTGACCTAAACCCAATTGAGCATCTCTGGAGAGACCTGAAAATGGTTGTCCACCAACGTTCACCATTCAACCTGATGGAACTGGAGAGGATCTGCAAGAAAGAATGGCAGAGGATCCCCAAATCCAGGTGTGAAAAACTTGTTGCATCATTCCTGAGAAGACTCATGGCTGTACTAGCTCAAAAGGGTGCTTCTACTCAATACTGAGCAAAGGGTCTGAATACTTCTGACCATGTGATATTTCAGTTTTTCTTTTTTAATAAATTTGCAAAAATTACTACATTTCTATTTTTTTCAGTCAAGATGAGGTGCTGAGTGTACATTACTGAGAAAAAAAATGAACTTTTGTGAATTTACCAAATGGCTGCAATGAAACAAAGAGTGAAAAATTTAAAGGGGTCTGAATACTTTCCGTACCCACTGTCTGTGCTAAGCATGGTGCATGTGTGATCTTGCCAAGATTCACAGCCGCTACCAGGTTGCGCCCATTATCATACATGATCATCCATGGTTGGAGGTTCAGAGGCAAAATACACAGATCTGTCTGGTCTCTTATTCCTTTAAGTAACTCTGCTGTGCCATGCCAGGGTTTGACTTAGCTCCAGCCCCAGTGTGCCATCAGGGAAAGTAGGTAGTGTCCCTGGTGACATGTTGGTCGTTAAGTGGACAATCCCAGTAACCGCATGGATAAGGGGGTGGGTGATGTTCCTGGACACATGCTGGTACAAGGCAGGGATGCCACAACGGGAGAAAAAGTGGCGGCTGGGGACCGAGTACCAAGAGACGGCTGCCGCCATGAGTTGGCGGAGGTCCTCTGTGTCAACCTGTGTCAACAAGCCGAAACGGTAAGCAGCCTGCAAGCTGCAAGCATGGCACGCAGCCTGGAAATATGTTCGTTTAGTGTTTGGGCCTATGGGTGGTTGGCTTTTCTCTTTCGTTCCAAGGCTGGAGTAAGGACAGCTGAACGTTGTGCTGGGACAAGGATTTGGAATTGCCTGATGATGGTAAGTCAGAATGTGCAAGGAGAGTTGCAGGGTAGGAGGCATCTGTGCCCATGTTTTGGACAGGGAATTGGGAATCACCTTCAACAGGGGAAGAGGCAGTGGTGTTTCCTGATGGCACCAATCGTGGACCCAGGCATTTGGCCCATGAAGTTGGGTGCTTAGATGACCTGTGCCTGATCATGCTGGTGGTTGATAGGTTCTTAGTGGTCAGTCCCCTGCTGATCTTGGCATGGTACAGGTTGTACATGGCCCTTTGTCTGTCTCAACACTCTCTTTAAAAAAAAGTCCCAGACTGGGGAACACCTAACTCTTTGACAGAGAAATTCAGGTGTGTCGGTGCTCTGCGGAACAGTTGCCCGCCTTTTCCCTCTGGTCACCCCACTGCCTCTTCCTGTCTGTTTTGGTGCTGCCAGTATCTCCCCCTCGGTGCTGCTGGCCTTGCTCTGCATGCCTGCTTCAAAGGTTGGGTCGGTGACTTCGTCATCCACAACCTCATCTTCCACCCCCACACCCTGGTCCTCCTGACTTCGTGACTTAACAACAACTTAGCAGCAACTGTGTCTCATCATCATCTTCCTCCTTAGCCAAAATTTGCCTTTCCCCACAGTCATCTTCTTGTGGCCTTGGCTGCTCTAAGTGTTGTGCATCACTAAACAGCATGTCCTCCTGTCCCTCTTGTAGCATGCAAGTTGAGAGGCCACAATCAAGAAATGTTGTTGTAAAGAGCTCCTCGGAATGTTCTGGTGTGGGTATCACTAGTCTCCTGGGACTCAACATGGCGGGAGGAAGGAGGATCAGGGTGAGGATTAAGTGAAAAAACATGCTATACACCAAAAAAAGAGCACTAACCTCACCTCCAAAAATCATACATTGATCTAATTCCGCTAGGCAAAAATATATATATATAACTGAACATGAGCTTCTTAGTTTAACATTCTGAACAGACTATATGAAGCCCACTGCCACTTCACGGCGAACCTCTTAGTGTCATGTCGGACGCTGTTCATACTAGGGCGTCCGACAGACAGCGGTAATTCCGCTTTTTTCCACTATGCGCTCAGTGGCGTCGGCTAGATTTTGTCTAGCTGGTCCGGGGTTAATTTAGCTGGTGCTCGGATTGGAAGCTGGGTCACGCCCACTGCCTTTAAATTGTTCTTCTGAACATTGGGCGTCGCCGATTATAGCTTCTGTCTTGTGCTTGGTTATCTCGGTCTGGAGTGGTGGTCTGGGAGAAGGAGTATCGCATCTGGTGGTGTATATTTCCCTTTGTCATATTTTCCTCCTTCCTATATTTGTATTTGTTTTGCCCTGTGCACTTATAGTGTATTCCTGTGTGACTGCGGCGTGGTGTATATTTTCCGTTGTCCTTGTCTGTGCTAACTGTGGGTATTGGTTAGTGGTCTCTTCACTGGGTGGTGGGTGGTGGTTTCAGCCAGGGGTTGTAACAGGAGACAGGGTGAGGATGGAGGCCCAGACATGCACACCATCAGTGTAAACTCTGGGAGAGGGTCAGTCAGGGTTTCCCAGAGTTGAGGGAAATTGCAGGGGCCCGGGTTACTAGCTCTTGCCTACCTAGGCTTCCCGTGACATTATAATCGGCCAACATTATTTGAATTCCATGGATCCCATGACTTCTGTAACCCACCAGTTGGAGGCGCTGTCCCTACAGGTCACTGAGTTGAGGGGGGCAGTGCAGCAACAGGGACTAGCAGTATCTAATGTGCAAGCTGGAGCGGCAGGTAGAGTTGCTGAGCCTAAGTTTCCTTTGCCTGAAAGGTTTGCTGGGGAGCGCAGTAAATTTGTTACCTTTCGTGAAGCTTGCAAACTTTATTTTCGTATGCGCCCGATCTCCTCAGGTAATGAGGCTCAGCGCGCTATTTGCCAGGGGGAGCGTGTTGCAGAGGATTACTGTTCTGAATTTCGCCGCTGGGCGGTCGACACACAGTGGAATGATCCAGCGCTGCGGAGTCAGTTTATTCATGGGGTCTCTGGAAGGGTTAAAAAAGCCCTCCTGATGTACGAGACTCCTGCTTCTCTAGATTCCGCTATGAGTCTTGTTGTCCGCATTGATCGCCGTTTGCGTCAGGGGGAGCATGAGATGCCGCCTATGGGAGAAGGTGTAGGTTCACGTGAGGTTGCTGCAGGTGAGCCCACGGAGCCTATGCAAATCGCAGGCGTGTCACATGTTAAGCATCGAGCCCCTGTGCTCAGGAAGCAGGGAGCCTGTTTTTACTGTGGTAAAACTGGTCATTTTGTTAACATTTGTCCTCTGATGTCTAAGAAAAACGCAACGGTGGAAAACTTCTAAGCTCAGAGGGTGTGGAGGAGACCAATCTGAGCTTATGCATATCCTCCATGGTGGTTTCTCAATGCATGCTCCCTGCCAAAGTTATTATCGCTGGCAGAGAGCTGCCAATCACTGTTTTTGTGGATAGTGGTTCTGCCACAAATCTCATTGATGAGGAGTTTGCGCGCACAGCAGGTTTTAGGATCAAAAAACTGCCTTATCCTATCCACGTGGTCACCATCAATGCAGCTCCTCTCCCACAGGGGGAGATTACTGAGTTTGTGGCTGAGGTGAAACTCCACATTGGGGTTCTACATTTCGAGCAGGTTACATGTAAGGTGCTCAGGAATCTTCCTGCACAGGTGGTTTTGGGTTTCCCATGGTTGTCTATGCACAACCCGGTTATTGATTGGAAAACTCAGGACATAATTCAGTGGAGCGAATTCTGCCAGGAGAATTGCCTGGCCATATGTGTGTCTGCTGTGACTTCAAGCGTTCCTGAGTCACTTCTGGATTTTGCGGATGTTTTCTCTGAGAAGGGTTGTTCAGAGTTGCCACCACATCGCTCCTATGACTGTACTATCAGGTTTAAACCAGGGGCCAAATTGCCTAAAGCAAGGATGTTTAACATCTCCGGTCCGGAGAGACAAGTGTTAAAGGATTACATTGCTGAAAGTTTGAGCAAAGGGCACATCAGGCCTTCATCTTCGCCTGTGGCAGCGGGGTTCTTCTTCGTAAAGAAGAAAGATGGCGGACTATGCCCGTGTCTGGATTTCAGGGAGTTAAACCAGATTACGGTTCGTGATCCATACCCTATGCCACTGATACCAGATTTGTTCAACCAGGTGGCAGGTGCTAAGTGGTTTACCAAGCTTGACCTCAGGGGGGCGTATAACCTCATAAGAGTCCATCAAGGTGATGAGTGGAAGATGGCTTTTAATACCCCTGAGGGTCATTTTGAAAATTTGGTGATGCCATTTGGGTTGACAAACGCACCTGCAGTGTTCCAACATTTCATAAATGATGTGTTCTCGCATGTTTTGGGGAAATTCGTTATTGTGTACCTAGATGATATTCTCATATATTCTAGCGACCGTGATACTCATTTAGATCATGTCAGGCAGGTGTTACAGCTTCTCAGGGAGAATAAGCTCTATGCAAAACTTGAGAAATGTGTATTTTCGGTTCAGGAGTTGCCTTTCTTGGGTTATATTGTGTCTGCTTCTGGGTTTAAAATGGATGCCGCTAAGGTGCAAGCGGTGTTGCGTTGGGAACGGCCTGATAACCTAAAAGCACTTCAGCGGTTCCTTGGGTTTTCTAACTACTATAGGAAGTTTATCAAAGATTTTTCTATCATTGCTAAACCGCTAACAGACATGACTAAAAAGAGTACCAATTTCTCCGTTTGGCCTGAGGCCGCTGTGCGCGCATTTGAATTTCTTAAGAACAGTTTTGTTTCGGCCCCCATTCTTGTGCAGCCAGACGTATCGAAACCTTTTGTTGTGGAAGTCGATGCGTCTGAGGTTGGTGTGGGGGTGGTGTTGTCACAAGGCTCATCCTTGAGCGATTTACGTCCTTGTGCCTATTTCTCCAAGAAACTGTCGTCTGCCGAACGTAACTACGATATCGGCAACAGGAAGTTGTTGGAAATCAAGTTGGCCTTTGAGGAATGGCGACACTTCTTGGAGGGGTCGGTTCATCAGGTTACTGTAATTACCAACCATAAGAATTTGCTTTATTTGGAGTCTGCCAAGCGTCTATCTCCCAGGCAGGCTTGCTGGGCATTGTTTTTCACGCGGTTCAACTTTGTTGTTACTTACAGACCTGGGTCTAAAAACACTAAGGTGGATGCTCTGTCCAGGTGTTTTCCGGGGGGAGAACCTCGGGAAGATCCAGTACCAATCCTCCAAAAGGGTGTTGTGGTTTCGGCTCTCACAACCGAGGTTGAGGCTGAGATTGCCGAGGCTCAGGAGGAGGTACCATCTGAGCTTCCCATCAACAAATCGTTTGTACCGCTTCATCTCTGCTTAAAGGTTTTGGCGGAGCATCATGATGCTGTCCTGGCTGGCCACCCAGGGGTTATGGGTACTTTGGAGTTGGTGTCACGTCGGTTTTGGTGGCCCAAAATCCGACAGGACGTGGTCTCATACGTGTCAGCTTGCACCACATGCGCTAGGGCTAAGACGCCCCGTTCCCGTCCTGTTGGCACACTACTTCCTCTCGCTGTACCTAGTAAGCCATGGACGGAGATCTCCATGGATTTTATCACTGACTTGCCCTCCTCAGCTGGGAACACGGTCATTTTGGTGATTGTTGATTGGTTCTCAAAAATGTCGCACTTTGTGTCTTTGCCTTCGTTACCTAACGCTAAGACTCTGGCTCAGGTATTTGTGCACGAGGTGGTTAGACTTCATGGGGTTCCGTCTGACATCGTTTCCGATAGAGGTACTCAGTTTGTGGCAAAATTTTGGAAAGCGTTTTGCTCACGGCTGGGGATCAAGTTGTCTCATTCTTCGGCGTTTCATCCTCAGTCGAATGGTCAGACCGAGCGTATGAACCAAAATTTGGAGCAGTACTTACGCTGCTTTGTTTCTGATAACCAGGAGGCGTGGTCGTTGACGTTCCTTCCTTTGGCGGAGTTTGCCATCAATAATCACCGCCAGGAGTCTTCTGGGGAGTCTCCGTTTTTTTGTGTTTACGGGCTACATCCTCAATTTTGTACTTTGAGTCAGGGGGGCTCTTCCGGCGTCCCGGAGGAAGACCAGTTAGGAGCACAACTGTCATCAGTCTGGAGGAGAGTTAAACAGCGCTTGTTGAGCGTGGGTGCTAGGTACAAACGTGTGGCTGACAGTAGGCGTGTGCCAGGTCCGGACCTGAGTGTGGATGACTGGGTGTGGTTATCCACAAAAAACATAAGACTCAAAATACCATCCCTTAAATTGGGTCCTAGGTATATTGGTCCATTTAAGGTCACCGCTGTCATTAACCCAGTAGCTTACCGATTAGAGCTTCCTACGGTGTATAAGATACACAACGTGTTCCACAGATCGTTGCTAAAAAAGATGGTGGGTCTTGTGGACGCGACACCGATGCCTCCTCCAGACTTGGTGGATGGTAATTTGGAATTTGAAGTCTCCAAGGTGGTTGACTCTCGTGTAGTGCGCCGCACCTTACAGTACTTGGTACACTGGCGTGGTTATGGGCCGGAGGAGAGGTCTTGGGTACCAGCCGCGGACATTCATTCGGATCGGCTGGTCAGTATGTTTCACCGCCGCCATCCGGACAAGCCGGGTCCTATAAGTCGTGAGGGCCCTGGGGTCCCTCGTAGAAGTCAGGGTACTGTCACGTCGGATGCTGTTCATACTAGGGCGTCCGACAGACAGCGGTAATTCCGCTTTTGTCCACTATGTGCTCAGTGGCGTCCGCTAGATTTTGTCTAGCTGTTCCGCGGTTAATTTAGCTGGTGCTCGGATTGGAAGCTGGGTCACGCCCACTGCCTTTAAATTGTTCTTCTGAACATTGGGCGTCGCCGATTATAGCTTCTGTCTTGTGCTTGGTTATCTCGGTCTGGAGTGGTGGTCTGGGAGAAGGAGTATCGGATCTGGTGGTGTATTTCCCTTTGTCATATTTTCCTCCTTCCTATATTTGTATTTGTTTTGCCCTGTGCACTTATAGTGTATTCCTGTGTGACTGCGGCGTGGTGTATATTTTCCGTTATCCTTGTCTGTGCTAACTGTGGGTATTGGTTAGCGGTCTCTTCACTGGGTGGTGGGTGGTGGTTTCAGCCAGGGGTTGTAACAGGAGATGGTGAGGATGGAGACCCAGACATGCACACCATCAGTGTAAACTCTGGGAGAGGGTCAGTCAGGGTTTCCCAGAGTTGAGGGAAATCGCAGGGGCCCAGGTTACTAGCTCTTGCCTACCTAGGCTTCCCGTGACACTTATTGGGTCCCTACCGCCCTAACGGAGTGGAGCTGTGCACGACCACCAGGTCACAATGCACTGGCAGGGCAGACAGCCTGGTCCCTCACAGCGTCCGTGCTGCAAGACTGAGTCCCCATGACTCCAGAGACCGCGCCGTGGCGTAAAGCATGCTCTTTCTCCTTTCTTGGACCAGCACTTCTCCCATTTGGCACAGGTGATTTTAAATTAGGAGGAGACTGTAAAGAAAAGGGTCTAGCCCATTTTTGCTCTCACTCGAGAGTTTGAGGAAGGTGAGTATCAATGCTCCTTTCATTTGGTGTGGGTGTTGTGTGGCGGCCATTGTTGCTGTGATTTTGTGCTGTGGTTTTGTGTTTTGTTTTCTTTTTGAGGATTAAGTGAACCAGACTGTAGGCTGGTCAGACTGGACAGTGTGGGAGACTGAGTAGTGCTGCCAAGCCTGCGGGAAGCATTATCTGCTATCCAACTGACGATCTGTTCACACTGTTCTGGCTTCAGAATTGGTGTACCGTAGCTCACTGCAAAGTGGGAGAGGAACCTATGTGTCGTGGGTGGGCGTGTTTCCTGTGTTCCAGCAACAGGTGTAGTCACATCTGCCCCATGTCCTCAGCATCTGCGTGCATCATCATCAGCACTTCCACTTCCCCATCCCTTACCGCACACCACATGCATTTTGTAATTCCTAGGTCTCTTGAAACCAAGTTTATTTTTAATTAAAGGGAACGTGTCACCCCCAAAATTGAAGGTGAGCTAAGCCCACCAGCATCAGGGGCTTATCTACAGCATTCTGGAATGCTGTAGATAAGCCCCCGATGTATCCTAAAAGATGAGAAAAAGAGGTTAGATTATACTCACCCAGGGGCGGTCCCGGTCCGGTCCGATGGGTGTCGCTGTCCGGTCCGGTGCCTCCTATCTTCATCAGATGACGTCCTCTTCTTGTCTTCACACTGCAGCTCCGGCGCAGGCGTACTTTGTCTGCTCTGTTGAGGGCAGAGCAAAGTACTGCAGTGCGCAGGCACCGGGCCTCTCTGATCTTTCCCGGCGCCTGTGCACTACAGTACTTTGCTCTGCAGGGCAGACAAAATACGCCTGCGCCAGAGCTGCAGCGTGAAAACAGGAAGAGGACGTCATCATAAGAAGATGGGAGGCCCCGGACCGGACCGCGACACCCATCGTACCGGGACCGCCCCTGGGTGAGTATAATCTAACCTCTTTTTCTCATCTTTTAGGATACATCGGGGGCTTATCTACATCATTACAGAATGCTGTAGATAAGCCCCTGATGCTGGTGGGCTTAGCTCAACTTCGATTTTGGGGGTGACAGGTTCCCTTTAAAGAAAAAAATTGATCATCTGCAGCAGTCAAAGCTTTTTGGGAGTTTAATATCTGTAATGTAACAGAAAGAATACAAAAGTGTATGGATGACAATCAAATTCTATCCAGAAAAATGTTTCATCACTTATTGGGAGTGTTATATGCCACAGAAATGCACCACAAAGCATGTAATACTGTATGGGTGAGAAATTTAATGCAGCAAAATTTTTAAACGCTTTTTTTGAGTGTAATATATCACAGAAATGTACCACAGACCACGTAATACTGTATGGCTGATAAATTTGACTGCAAAATTTTTAAATGCTTTTTTTCAGTTTTATAGATCACAGGAAATGTCCCCCAGACCACGGAATAGTGTAATGCATGAGAACTGTAATCTAGCCAAAATGTTAAATGCTTTTTTGTTGTGTTAGTTAATATCACAGAAAATTACCCCAGTCCACGGAATAGTGTATGGGTGAGAAATGTTAGCCAGCTAATTTTTAAGGCTTTTTTGGAGAGTTAGATATCACAGAAATGTACCACAGAACACGTGAAACTGTATGGCTGAGAAATTTAAGCCTTGTGATGCAGTGACCCATGTTACAGCCAGGGGCGCTGTATGTGCTCCTCAGGATACGCATGGAGGCGTATCTGTAATGGTGATAATGAAAGAATGTCCGGCATGATTGTAAATGGCCGGTATGTGTTGCAGAAGGAGTCTTCGCTGTAAGCCTGTAGTATGGTTGTTCTGGGACCTGTAGTCCCACAAGTATTTGTATAGTTAAAAGGGAGGCTTGCAGAGTTAGTCAGAGAGCTGGGTATGACTGGCTAACCACATACACCTCGCATCTATGGGGTGGTTACAGCTGCATAATGTGACCAGGGTTTGGGTCACATGTTCAGGGTGTATGGACCAGAATGGTCAGTGTGTAAAGTCCTGGATGGCCTGTGGGATGGAAAGTCCTGGAGTGGATTGGATTCCTGGAAGCACATGATGAGGTCATGGACTGATGGCCTGTGTGTTGGAATGTCCAGGAGTGGACTAGATTCCTGGAAGCACATGGTGAGGCCATGGACTGAGGGCCTGTGTGTTGGAAGTGCCTGGGACTGGACTTCCTGAATAGCGCACGGAGAGGCCGTATCTACAGAGCCTGTGATGGCTACTGTGTTGGGGAAGCTACAGTTCCATCTGCGGGTCTGGACTATCTGAAGTGCTCGGGTCACAAGGACGGTGATCCCAGTTCGGCAGCTTCCCTGGGAACCAGGACTGACAGGAGTCAGTGTGTTGAGCAGGAGCTCCTATAAGGTAACTCCAGATAAAGGGGGTAACGGGCAGAGAAGTATCTACCATTGGAACAGACTGCCGATGGTTGTTATGTTCTGGGGATGTATTTAATGAACTGTCGTGGTGTGATTTATGATGCCTAAATAAACCAAATAGACTGTTTTTGTGAGAAACTGTGCCTGAGTGCTTCAATCCTGTTGCCAAGCGAGTGTCCCCCAACACACTCAGGTAGCGTTATCTCACAAAATGGGGACTCCTTTTATGTCCAAAGTGACAAAGGAACTGTGCAAGCTTCTCAGGATTAAACTATTGCGTTGCGTTGGTGTACCATCCACAGACCGATGGTCTTGTGGAAAGGTTTTATAAAACCCTAAAATCTAAGCTAAAAAAAAAAATGACCTCCAAAAATGGAAGGGATTGGGATATATTACTGCCATAATTAATGTTTGCTGTCTGAGAGGCATCACAGCCTTCAATAAGGTTTTCTCCATTCAAGCTTTTATATGGCATACATCCCCGGGCCCTACTGGATGTAACCAAAGAGACATGGGAACATAAAAGCGTAACAGAGCATGTGGCGAGTGTGCAGGCTCGGATCACGGCAGTGATGCCTATAGTAAAGGAACTCCTTATGGTTACCCGGGCAGCACAGAGATGAGCATATAATAGAAAGGCTACAGTTAGGTCCTTTAACAAACGGGATTGGGTATTAGTCTTAGTGCCCGCAGAGAGTAAGCTAATGGCCAAGCGGCAAGGACCATATGAAGTGCAGGAAAAAGTTCAGGAGGTAAATTATATACACTGTGTTCCAAATTATTATGCAAATAATATTTCCTCATATTTTCTCTAAATTACCTATCTGAATTGCAGTCATTGTTATTTTCCAGTCATCTACTATTCAAGTATAATTGCAATGTTTTGGAACAAACTGCCTATGAAAACAGTATCTTTTAAAAAAAAAATAAACACTCAAAATGCATGTTCCAAATTATTATGCACAGCAGAGTTTTCAACCTTTTTTTTTATTTTGAACAAAAAAATGGTCAATTGTGAAGTTATAAGCATTATCAGCTTATTACAAAATGAAATCAAACAGTTTTCAAGTGAAAACTTTATTCTAGGTGATGTTACGTTTGCACATAGGACCCCTTGTTCGAAAGAAGCTTCTGAACTCTCTCATCCATTGAATTTGTTAGTTTTTGGATGGTTTCTGCTTCAATTGTTTTGCATGTGGACAGAATACCCTCCCAGAGCTGTTGCTTAGATGTGAACTGCCTCCCGCCATCATAGACACTCCTTTTGATGATACTCCAGAGGTTCTCAATGGGGTTGAGGTCAGGGGAAGATGGTGGCCACACCATAAGTTTGTCCTATTTTATGCCCATAGCAGGGAGAGATGCAGATGTGTTTTTTGCAGCATGAGACGGTGCATTATCATGCATGAAAATGATCTTGCTGCGGAAAGCACGGGTTCTTCCTCTTGAACCATGGCAGGAAGTGTTGTTTTAGAAACTCCACATAGATTATGGAGTTCATCTTTACCCCTTCAGGGATCATAAAGGGGCCAACAATCTCTCTCCCCATGATTCCAGCCCAAAACATTACTTCACCTCCTCCTTGTTGGCGCCTTAGCCATGTTTTCATATGGTGTCCATCAACCAGCCATCCTCCACTCCATCCATCTGGACCATCGAGCGTTGCACGGCACTCATCGGTGAACAAAACAGTTTGGAAGTCAGTCTTCATGTATCGTTTGGCGCACTGGAGCCGTTTCTGCTTGTGTGCAGTGGATAGAGGTGGTCGACAGGATGGCTTATGCACCTCTGAAGGACCCTGCATCTTGTTGTTCTGGGGACGTTGGAGGCACCAGCAGCTTCAAAAACTTGTCTGCTGCTATGACAAGGCATTTTTGCAGCTGCTCTTTTATCCTTACGCAATTGCCTGTTGGAAAGAGTCCTCAATTTTTCCTTATCAGCACGCACACGTGTGTGCTGGGAATCAGCTACATACTTCTTGATTGTGCGATGATCACGATGAAGTGTCTTGGCAATGTTGATTGTAGTCATGCCTTGACCTAAATACTCCACAATTTGTTGCTTCTCAGCAGCCGACACATCCTTTTTCTTTCCCATTTTGGCAAAAAATGTAGGCTGCTTAATAATGTGGAACAGCCTTCTTAAGTAGTCTTGCCTTTATTTGGACACACCTGCCAAACTAATTTGCACAGGTATCTGCAATTGCTTTCAGTGATATAAAGAGCCCTGACACACATCACCATCAATGAGTTTAAATGACAAACAAAAAAATTCTAACCTTATCACTCCTAAACTCTTTGTGCATAATAATTTGGAACACAGTGTAGTATACCAGCCCAGGAAGAGAAAACCCAAAGAACTATATAATGTAAATCTGCTAAATGCATGGAAAAACTGGGAATGTATGATTACGGATGCAACTACGGTCGTATTGTCTGTGAACCCTCCGACACCAGCCTGGGAGGATGCGAGGAGAGGGGTAAAAATAAGGGTGAATGGTCAGTTAACAAGCAAAACTGTCGCCCGAGCAAATAATAGCATAGGGACTACAAGCCTCAATTAATGGTCAAGCACTCCTTCTCCACTAAAAAAAATTAATTAAATAACAGGGAGGCTCGAAAATTAGGCTATGTGCACACATTGCGCATTGGGGTGCAGTATTTTCCACACAAAATCTGCATCTCCTGGCAGAAAACGCAGGTGCAAATTTGCCGCGGATTTTGTGCGTTTTTGTTCTGGAATTGATGCAGATTTTGTGCGGATTTTCTGCGTTTTTTACCCCTGCGGATTTCTATAATGGAAGAGGTCAGAAACGCTGCAGTTCCGCACAAAAGAAGTAGCATGCTACTTCTTTTGATCCGCAGCGGTTTTCATGTGGATTTTTCCGCACCATTAGCACAGCATTTTTTTTTCTATTGATAAACATTGTACTGTAAATCACTTTGCGGAACTGCAGCGTTTCTGCGCTGAAAAAAAACGCTGCGGATCTGCACGAATTCCGCATCGTGTGCACACAGCCTTTGTGCAGCAGAATACGGACGTATTCTCAGAACTGCCTGGCCGTACGTCTGTAATCCAACATGACATTGTTACCGAGCCTCAATTAAGCATACAAATGAAACCATACCATGAGCCAGAAGCAAGCCATTGTGGTTGAGGTGAAACAAATGCTCCAGCTTGGAGTTATTGGGGAGTCCAGGAGTGAGTGGGCTAGCCTCATTGTATGGATTCTGAAGCTGGTTGGATTGTTGCAATTTTGTAACGATTTTTGAAAATTGAATGATGTGTCAAAATGTCACCTTTATTGAATGACCCAGGTGGATGAGCTGATAGAGAGACTAAGGCAGGCCTAGGATTTCACAATGCTTGTTCTGACCAAGAGTTACTTGCAGGTGCCTGTGACAGAATCAGAGAAAGAACAGACTGCTTTTATAAGGTCGGAGGGTCTTTATCACTATGTTGTCTTGTCTTTTGGATTACATGGGGACCCAACAACATTCCAGAGACTGATGAACATGGTTTTAGAGCCCCATCAGAAGTATGGGCATCACGGTGGCTCAGTGATTAGCACTGCAGCGCTGTAGTCCTGGGTTCAAATCCCACCAAGGACAACATCTGCAAGGAGTTTGTGTGTTCTCCCCGTGTTTGCTTGTGTTTCCTCCCACATTCCAAAGACATACTGATAGGGAATTTAGATTGTGAGCCCCATTGGGGACAGTGATGATAATGTGTGCAAACTGTAAAGCGCTGCGAAATATGTTAGCGCTATATAAAGATTATTATGCATCTGTGTTTTTTGATGATATTATCATCTTTAGTACCAACTGGCATACCCACTTGTCCCAGGTGCAAGCGGTAGTGGATTTGCTCCGAGCAGCAGGCTTGATTGCGAAACCCCCAAAATGTGCAATTAGTCTCTAGGAAGCCCGGTACTTGGGATACATGATCGGCAGTGGGGTTATCAAACCCCAAATAAAATTGAGGCCATGCAAAACTGGCCCAGGGCTCTTATTACAAAACAGGTAAGAGCGTTCCTCGGCATCAGTTCTCTTTGACCGATCTCTTAAAGAGAAGTAAATTGGTCATGGTTCAGTGGAACTCCCAGGCAAAGGAAGCATACCATTTCATGAAGCTGCAGTTTTGCGGACAGCCTGTCCTCACCAGCCCCAACTTCAAGATAGGCTTTATCGTGCAAACAGATGCATTCTGAGGTAGGCCTTGGAGCGGTTCAGTCACAGGAAGTGAATGGAGAAGAACATCTGGTCACCTACTTGAGTAGGAAACACACAGGCAAAAAAAAAAAAATTAAAGCGCAGTGGAGAAGGAGTGCTTGGCCATTAAGTGGGCCTTGAAGTCCCTAAGCTATTATTTGCTCGAGCGACCAACAGCTTTGCTTGGTAACAGACCATTCACCCTTGATCTCTTTGAGAAATGTCAATGAGAGAAATGCTCGAGTCACCAGGTGGTACCTGACATTGCAAAATTTTAGCTTCACAGTGGAACATTGAGCTGGAAAGGCGCAAGGAAATGACGATGCCCTGTGACGGGCACCTTGTATGCTGACAGGTGTTCAATTGCCCCAAGTTTGAACAGGGTGGGGGCTATGTGAGGCAGTGAGGGGCATCATATATGAGGGTCGTTATGTGTCCCCAAAGATACGCATAGAGGCATATTGAACCTGCTGGAGACCATTATAATTGCAGCCATCCCTGTGGTTGCAATGCAAAATAAAATAGAGAGTGAATTTGGTCAAACTATTTGATCAAGTCAGATTTAAGAAAACCTGACATGGGCTTTTATTATTGGAGAGATCTGTAGGATGGATCTCTCCGTCCAATCCGGGTTTTGGGGGTAGCCCATGTCCACAAAACCCATTTAAACTTTCAGTTAATATTTAGGTGTGTCAGTTTTTTGTTTGCAAGCAGCAGAGCAGGAGGCTCTGTGCATTAAGGCCAGTGTCAGACTGAACACAGGCCAGGGAAAGATGCTCCAGCTGGGAACCGGAAGATAAAGTTCTGGATTTATTTTGTGAGTTTGAAAATAAAGAAGTTTAAGTTGATTGGCAGCTTTCTGTCCACACTGTTGATAGGCATAAAGCTGCCAATCTATGGTGAGCGGGGTTACATAGAGCTCATGAATATGGAGGACTACATAGCAGCAGGATTACTAGTCCTCAAGTGATAATCTCCTGCTGATAAAAGTGACACATCGCTGGAATCAAGGTCTCTGTATTTACATAATGGTTCTCTCAGATTTGGTGAAAAAAACTGCTGAGAGATTCCCTTTAATACAATTTAAGTATTCAAATAACAAATGCTTCATAATCTTCATACGGCAATTAAGATCTGCACTTGTTCTTGTTGGTAGAGGCTGTTATGTAATGTACAAATGTACAATGAAACTTTTAGGTCAAAAAAACAATGTACCCTATGTTATTTATATGCACTATACTGCACTATACTATACCGTTTTTATTTACTTATAGCAGGGTATACCATTGAAACCAAAAGTTTACATACAGTAGATTATATAAAAAAACACATATTCATGTTTTTCTCAATATCTGAAATTAAATCAGAATAAACCTTTTCCGTTTTAGGTCAATTAGGATTACCATAACTGTTAATATTTGCCAAATGCCAGAATAATGAGAGAGCGAGAATTATTTAAGGCATTTTTATTACTTACTTCAAAGTCAAATGTTTACATACATTTCATTAGTATATAGTGCGATTTCTTTACTTGGGTCAAACATTTGGGGTATGCTTCCACAAGCTCCTCACAATAGTTGGTCAGAATTTGGGCCCAACAATACCTCAGAATTGACCGTATTGACATACTGTGCACATCTACACAGTTAAGCATGGTGGTCACTCTGAGTGGACACCACCACGTGAGTGGGCGATACCGTGTGAGTGGGTCCAGGGCAACCGCCCTCTCAGCCCCCTGGTAGCTATGCTACTGAAGCTTCTGGTTCAAAATACATTCAATTTTTGCATATTGATACTGTTTCTACACAAAGCTGTAATGTGGACTCTAGAAACAGTTGAAATCAGAAGTTTACATAAATTATTGGTTTTAACTGTATCTGTGGCCATTCTCAACATAATCACATCATTCCTCTTGTCTAAACCAGCCTCAGTTTGACAGTCATTTAGAATGTTTATTTGGGATGGGAAAGCTACCCCCCAAGCTAAGCAGGTTCTGGCGCCTAGTGCTGGCTTGTCTGGATGCTGCCAAACTGGTTGGAAATCTTATAGAAAGTCAGAGCATTTACCGATCCTTGAAAAATCCTTCATACCCTGTGAACTTTTCCACTTTTTTTCACGTTACACCCTCAAACGTAAATGCATTTTTGGGGTGATATACCAACACAAAGTAGCAAGTATTTGTGAATTGCAAAGGAAATGATACATGGTTTTCTCAATATTTAAAAAAATATAAAAATTAAAATTGTGACGTTCATTCGCCTTCAGCCCCATGTATTCTGATACATAAAATCCTGAGTGAATAATTGCCTGCAGAAGTCCCATAATTAGTAAATTGAGTAATCTATTCTCAGTATAACTACAGCTGTAGCTAAGTAAGGCTTTTTGGGGCTAGATGCAAGGCATGTTGTGGAAAACTAACATTGCACATCACCCTGAAAACACCATCCCCACCATCAAACATGGTGGTGGCAGCATCATGCTGTGAGGATACTTTTCTTCAAGAGGGACATTGAAGCTGGTTTAAGTTGATGGAAAGATCCATGGAGCTAAATACAGGGCAATCCTGGACGGAAACCTGTTACAGTCTGCAGAAGAATTGAGACACTGTCAATGGCCTAGTCATAGTCCAGACTTAAATCCCATTGAGAATCTGTGACAAGACTTGAAAATTGCTGTTCACAGACGCCTCCATTCAGTCTCACTGATCTGGAGCTAGTTTCCAAAAACGAATTGGCAAAAATGTCAGCCTCTAGATGTGCAAAGCTGGTACAGACATACCCCAATAGACTTGCAGCAGTGATTGCATTGAAAGGTGGTCCTACAAAGTAATGACTCGGGGGCTAAATACAAATGCATGTGACAATTTTCAGATTTATATAAAGTAATTAGAAAATTATGTATATCATGCATAATTTCTTTTACATTTCACAAATACAGTATTTGCTACTTTGTGTTGGTATATCACATAAAATACCAATAAAATACATTTAAGTTTGTGAGTGTAACATGAAAAAACGTGGAAAAGTGCATGGGGCACTGTTATATATTAATATCAGTAATTACAATTTCACCAAATTTTGAGTGTACTGATAAATGGCTATTGTAATTTATGTGATATGAAAAATTATAAGGCAGTATGGTGGTCCAGCGGTTGCAATGATGTGTTGTAGTACTGGGGTACCCAGTTTTAATAAAATTTTCTCTGATTTCCCCTGACATTTGAAAATCTTAAAAAAAGGTTAAAGTAGTTTCTAAACTTTTTATTTTTCTTCTAAAACAGCTGAAAATATTAAAGTAAAAAAGAAACTATAGACACCTCTTCTTTCTTTTGCAGATCGTGTGCTGATATCCTGGCTTTCCTCTGGGTCTTTGTTTACAAGCGGTCAGCAAGTGACCACTGCAGCCAACAGTGGGCATGTAAGGTGCTACATCATGGCTGTTAAAGGGAATCTGTCAGTAGGATCAATCCTCCTAAGCCGTCTATATTGGCATGTAGGTCATAGGAAGCTGAATAAAATGACACCTTAATATCTGTGATCTGATGTCTTATTGTCGAGAAATACATGTTTTTCTTAATATGTAAATGAGCTGTTGAGGGCTATACAGTGCCTTGCGAAAGTATTCGGCTCCCTGGAACTTTTCAACCTTTCCCCACATATCATGCTTCAAACATAAAGATACCAAATGTAAATTTTTGGTGAAGAATCAACAACAAGTGGAACACAATTGTGAAGTTGAACGAAATTTATTGGTTATTTTAAATTTTTGCGGAAATTCAAAAACTGAAAAGTGGGGCGTGCAATATTATTCGGCCCCTTTAACTTAATACTTTGTTGCGCCACCTTTTGCTGCGATTACAGCTGCAAGTCACTTGGGGTATGTCTCTACCAGTTTTGTACATCGAGAGACTGAAATTCTTGCCCATTCTTCCTTGGCAAACAGCTCGAGCTCAGTGAGGCTTGATGGAGATCGTTTGTGAACAGCATTTTTCAGCTCTTTCCACAGATTCTAGATTGGATTGAGGTCTGGACTTTGACTTGGCCATTCTAACACCTGGATACATTTATTTGTGAACCATTCCATTGTGGATTTTGCTTTATGTTTGGGATCATTAATTTGTTGGAAGTCAAATCTCCGTCCCAGTCTCAGGTCTTTTGCAGACTCCAACAGGTTTTCTTCAAGAATGGTCCTGTATTTGGCTCCATCCATCTTCCCATCAATTTTAACCATCTTCCCTGTCCCTGCTGAAGAAAAGCAGGCCCAAACCATGATGCTGCCACCACCATGTTTGACAGAGGGGATGGTGTGTTCAGGGTGATGAGCTGTGTTGCCTTTACGCCAAACATATCTTTTGGCATTGTTGCCAAAAAGTTTGATTTTGGTTTCCTCTGACCAGAGCACCTTCTTCCACATGTTTGGTGTGTCTTCCAGGTGGCTTGTTGCAAACTTTAAACGACACTTTTTATGGATATCTTTGAGAAAAGGCTTTCTTCTTGCCACTCTTCCATAAAGGCCAGATTTGTGCAGTCTACAACTGATTGTTGTCCTATGGACAGACTGTCCCACCTCAGCTGTAGATCTCTGCAGTTCATCCAGAGTGATCATGGGCCTCTTGGCTGCATCTCTGATCAGTCTTCTCCATGTTTGAGATGAAAGTTTAGAGGGACGGCCGGGCCTTGGTAGATTTGTAGTGGTATGATACTCCTTCCATTTTAATATGATCGCTTGCACAGTGCTTCTTGGGCTGTTTAAAGTTTTGGAAATCATTTTGTATCCAAATCCGGCTTTAAACTTCTCCACAACAGTATCACGGAGCTGCCTGTTGGGTTCCTTGATCTTCATGATGCTCTCTGTGCTTCAAACAGAACCCTGAGACTATCACAGAGCAGGTGCATTTATACGGAGACTTGATTACACACAGGTGGATTATATTTATCATCATTAGTCATTTAGAACAACATTTGATCATTCAGAGATCCACAATGAACTTCTGGAGTGAGTTTGCTGCACTGAAAGTAAAGGGGCCGAATAATATTGCACGCCCCACTTTTCAGTTTTTGAATTTTCCCAAAAATTTTAAATAACCAATAAATTTTGTTCAACCTCCCCGCCTGACCGGACATGAACTGATTAGCGCCGGAAAGTTTCTGAACATTTTCCCACGCTGTCAAGTTCACTGCGTCAGGCGGGGCTGACTACTGTTGACGTCACTGAGCATTCGCAGACTCCCCGCCTGACCCACGGTGAACTGTTCAGAAACTTTCCAACGCTAATGAGTTTGTCAGGTCAGGCAGGGAGGCTCATACTCATTTGTGAAAAAAAAAACGGTCCGATTTCCAGACAGAAAAAATGGACGAGTGCTATGCGAGTCTAATGCGGTTTCTGTGCGATTTTTCCTTGGAACATCCGTATCGCATGCGTATGCAATCCGTATGATTTTAACATGAGGTTTTACATACGGCAGTTCTCTGTATGTAAAAGCTCATGTTAAAATCGCATTGTAAAATACAATTGTACTGATCGTTTTAAAAACAAATAATCTTCAAAATATATATATTTATATATATGTATATAATAGATAGATAGATAGATAGATAGATAGATAGATAGATAGATAGATAGATAGATATTCAAAAAAGAGGCAGCACTCCATTATTCAGTGTAAAAACGTGCAGGGTTTAATTTACCCACATGTTCAGGCAACGTTTCAGCTCACAATGAGCTTTTCTCAAGCCTTGAGAAAAGCTCATTGTGAGCTGAAACGTTGCCTGAACATGTGGGTAAATTAAACCCTGCACGTTTTTACAGTGAATAATGGTGTGCTGCCTCTTTTTTGAACTTCTATGAAAACTTGGATGATCGTTGGACTGATTATCTGGGGCTTTGCACCCAAAGATAAGTATTTCTGTGCTGTTCCCTTTTCTTTTTTCTTAGATAGATAGATAGACAGATTAAAAGCCGGCAGATGCCACGAGCAGTATAGAATGGAATAGGTTAGAATAGAATAGATAGGATTGAAATATACACATAGTATAGGTGCATATATATATATATATATATATATATATATATATATATATATATATATATATATATATATATATATATACACACTGCTCAAAAAATAAAGGAAACACTAAAATACCACATCCTAGATATCACTGAATGAAATATTTCAGTTGCAAATCTTTATTCATTACATAATGGAGTATGTTGAGAACAGTATAACATAAAAATGATCAATGCAAATCAAAATGACTATCCCATGGAGGTATGGATTTGGAATGATACTCAATATCAAAGTGGAAAATCAAATTACAGGCTGATCCAACTTCAGTGGAAATGCCTCAAGACAAGGAAATGATACTCAGTAGTGTGTGTTGCCTCCATGTGCCTGTTTGACCTCCCTACAACGCCTGGGCATGCTCCTGATGAGGCGGCGGATGGTCTCCTGAGGGATCTCCTCCCAGTACCTAATAGCAGTCAGGCTACCTCTGGCGAGCACATGGAGGGCTGTGCAGCCCACCAAAGAAATGCCGCCCCCCCACACTATTACTGACCCACTGCCAAACCAGTCATGCTGAATTATGTTGCAGGCAGCAGATTGCTCTCCACGGCGTCTCCAGACTCTGTCAAGTTTGTCACATGTGCTCAGTGTGAACCTGCTTTCATCTGTGGAGAGCACAGGGCGCACAATAGTGAATTTGCCAATCCTGGTGTTCTGTGGCAAAAGCCAAGCATCCAGCTCGGTGTTGGGCTGTGAGCACAACCCCCATCTGTGGACGTCGGCCACTCAGGCCATCCTCATGGAGTCGGTTTCTAACCGTTTGTGCAGACACATGCACATTTGTGGCCTGCTGGAGGTCATTTTACAGGGCTCTGGCAGTGCTCCTTCTGTTTCTCCTTGCACAAAGGCTGAGGTAGCGGTCCTGCTGCTTGGTTGTTGCCCTCCTACGCCCCCCTCCACATCTCTTGGTGTACTGGCCTGTCTTCTGGTAGCGCCTCCAGCCTCTGGACACTACGCTGACAGACACAGCAAACCTTCTTGCCACAGCTCGCATTGGTATGCCACCCTGGATGAGCTGCACTGCCTGAGCCACTTGTGTGGGTTGTAGAGTCCGTCTCATGCTACCACGATTGTGAAAGCACAACCAATATTCAAAAGTGACCAAAACATCAGCCAGAAAGCATTGGTATAGAGATGTGGTCTGTGGTCCCCACCTGCAGAAGCACTCCTTTATTGAGTGAGTCTTGATAATTGCCAATAATTTCCATCTGTTGTTATTGACTTGCATTGGCGAGTCTCGTCCGAGATACGCAGCAAATTGCAGTATGCTGTGATTTTTTTCTCAGCCTGATTTCGACAGAGAAAAAAATCACAAATGAGATGTCACCCATTGAATAAACTTTGGTCCGAGTACAATCCGATTTTTATCGGATTGCACTTGTCCGTATTTCGCACAAGTGAGTATGAGCTCTAAGGCTGCCGTCACACTAGCAGTATTTGCCAATATGCTAAATGACTTTTTTTCATCAGTATTTACACAAGAAAATCCCATGGCAGACAATATGATCAGTGATAACAAAAATTCCCCATTAAGTGTCACCTGCTTAACCCAGCAGGAAGTACGGCGGCGTCTAAAAATCACTAAAATTGACAAATCTCCAGGCTTGGATGGGATACACCCCCGAGTACTGCAGGAATTAAGTACAGTTATTGATAGACCATTATTTTTAATATTTAAAGACTCCATAGTAACAGGGTCTGTACCACAGCACTGGCATATAGCAAATGTGGTGCCAATATTCAAAAAGGGGACAAAAACTGAACTCGGAAATTATAGGCCAGTAAGATTAACCTCTACTGTGAGTAAAATCCTGGAGGGTTTTCTAAGAGATGCTATACTGGAGTATCTGAAGAGGAATAACCTCATGACCCAGTATCAGCATGGGTTTACTAGGGACCGTTCATGTCAGACTAATTTGATCAGCTTCTATGAAGAGGTAACTGGACTTCTTTGTAGAGGTGACTGGACCAAGGGAACTGTTGTGGATTCTGTTTGTGGGCTCCCTCTGGTGGTTACTGCTGGTACTGGGTGACTTTGGTGGGTTGCGGCCTTTGGTTTCCACCTGTCCATCAGAGGCTGGGTGTTTCCTATTTTACCTGGCCTTTCTGTCATTTCCTTGCCGGCTATCAATGTATTCAGATGTGCTCTGTTTTGTTCCAGCCTACCTGCTCCCAGATCTTTCAGGATAAGCTAAGTGCTGATTTTCAGTTGTTTGGTTTTTTGTCCAGCTTGCTTATTATGTCTCTATGCTAGCTGGTAGCTCTAGTGGACTGAGGTTCTCCCCATGTGCCATGAGTTGGCACATGGGTTCTTGTAATCTCAGGATGGTTTTTTGATTAGGGTTTTTTGCTGACCGCTCAGACCCCTTTTGTATCGTTCTGCTTTCTAGTTTACAGCGGGCCTCAATTTGCTAAACCTATATATATATCATCTCTATGTGTGTGCCTTCCTCTCATTTCACCGTCAATACATGTGGGGGGCAACTATACCTTTTGGGGTTCGTTCCCCTGGAGGCAAGTGAGGTCTTTATTTTCTCTGCAGTACTAGTTAGCTCTTAGGCTGGTGCGTGGCGTCTAGAACCAACGTAGGCACGCTCCCTGGCTATCTCTAGTTGCGTTTGTCAGGCGTAGGGCAGCGGTCAGCCCAGGTTCCATCACCCTAGAGCTCGTCCGTTATATATTTGTACCTTGCTTGTCCTGTGCTATCCCTAGCCATTGGGATTCATGACAGTATAGCCGGCCCACAAAGTGTTAATTGTTTGGGCTGAAGCAGGAGAAAAAGAAGTGTTTAAGGGAAATTTTTTTTTTTTTTTTCCCCTTCAGAGTTTTGCTGCCTAGCCCTTAATTGCTGTCTAGCTGCTTCTTACCTCCTCTTAACCCTTGAATGGCTCTGATCTTAGCTGTTTATCATGGATGTCCAGAGTTTGGCTTCCAGCCTGAGTAATCTCGCGACAAAAGTTCAAAACATACAGGATTTTGTTGTTCACACTCCCATGTCTGAACCTAGAATTCCTATTCCAGAGTTCTTCTCTGGAGATAGATCTACCTTCCTGAATTTCAGGAACAATTGTAAATTGTTTCTTTCTTTAAAATCTCGCTCCTCTGGAGACCCTGCTCAACAGGTCAGGATTGTAATATCTTTCCTGCGGGGCGACCCTCAGAATTGGGCATTTGCATTGGCACCAGGGGATCCTGCATTGCTCAGTGTGGATGCGTTTTTTCTGGCATTGGGATTGCTCTATGAGGAACCCAACCTGGAGATTCAGGCTGAAAAGGCTTTGTTAGCCCTCTCTCAGGGGCATGATGAAGCGGAAATATATTGTCAAAAATTTCGGAAATGGTCGGTGCTTACTCAGTGGAATGAGTGCGCCCTGGCTGCAAACTTCAGAAATGGTCTTTCTGAGGCCATTAAGGATATTATGGTGGGGTTCCCTACGCCTACAGGTCTGAATGAGTCTATGGCTATGGCCATTCAGATTGATCGGCGTTTGCGGGAGCGCAAACCCGTGCACCAGTTGGCGGTGTCTTCTGAACAGGCACCTGAGACTATGCAATGTGATAGAATTCAGTCCAGAAGTGAGCGGCAAAGTTATAGGCGGAAAAATGGATTGTGTTTTTATTGTGGTGATTCAGCTCATGTTATATCAGCATGCTCTAAACGCACAAAAAAGCTTGATAAATCTTTTGCCATTGGTACTCTGCAGCCTAAGTTCATTTTGTCTGTGACTCTGATTTTTTCACTGTCTTCCATTTCCGTTGATGCCTATGTGGATTCGGGCGCTGCCCTGAGTCTTATGGATTGGTCATTTGCTAAACGCTGCGGTTTTAGTCTGGAGCCTCTGGAGGTTCCTATTCCTCTGAAGGGAATTGACTCTACACCATTGGCTATGAATAAACCGCAGTATTGGACACAAGTGACCATGTGCATGACTCCCGTTCATCAGGAGGTGATTCGCTTCCTTGTACTGTATAATTTACATGATGTACTAGTGCTGGGGCTGCCATGGTTACAAACTCATAATCCTGTCCTGGACTGGAAAACAATGTCTGTGTTAAGCTGGGGATGTCAGGGGGTTCATGATCATGCACCTCCGATTTCAATCGCTTCATCTACTCCTTCTGAGATCCCTGAGTATTTGTCTGACTATAGGGATGTTTTTGAGGAGCCTAAGCTCAATTCGCTCCCTCCTCATAGAGATTGTGACTGTGCTATAGAATTGATTCCTGGCAGTAAGTTCCCTAAGGGTCGTTTATTTAATCTGTCACTGCCAGAGCATACTGCTATGCGGAATTATATTAAGGAGTCCTTGGAAAAGGGACATATTCGTCCATCTTCGTCCCCTCTGGGAGCAGGTTTATTTTTCGTGGCAAAAAAAGATGGTTCCCTGAGGCCTTGTATAGATTATCGCCTTCTGAATAAGATTACAGTCAAATATCAGTATCCATTGCCATTATTGACTGACTTGTTTGCTCGCATTAAGGGGGCTAGGTGGTTCACTAAGATAGATCTTCGCGGTGCGTATAATCTGGTGCGGATAAAACAAGGTGATGAGTGGAAAACCGCATTTAATACGCCTGAGGGCCATTTTGAGTATTTGGAAATGCCTTTTGGACTCTCCAATGCTCCGTCAGTCTTTCAGTCCTTTATGCACAATATTTTCCGTGAATATCTGGATAAGTTTATGATTGTGTATTTGGATGATATTTTGGTGTTTTCTGATGACTGGGAGTCTCATGTTCTACAGGTCAGGAAGGTGTTTCAGGTTCTGCGGGCCAATTCTCTGTTTGTGAAGGGCTCAAAGTGTCTCTTCGGAGTCCAGAAGATTTCTTTTTTGGGGTACATTTTTTCTCCTTCTACTATTGAGATGGATCCCGTCAAGGTTCAGGCAATTTGTGACTGGACACAACCTACATCTGTTAAGAGCCTACAGAAGTTCTTGGGGTTTGCTAATTTTTATCGTCGGTTCATTGCAAATTTTTCCAGTATTGTTAAACCTTTGACTGATTTGACTAAAAAGGGTGCTGATGTTGCTAATTGGTCTCCTGCGGCTGTGGGGGCCTTTCAGGAACTTAAGCGCCGGTTTTCTTCTGCTCCTGTGTTGTGTCAACCAGATGTTTTACTTCCTTTTCAGGTTGAGGTTGATGCTTCCGAGATTGGAGCGGGGGCGGTTTTGTCACAGAGAAGTTCTGATGGCTCGGTGATGAAGCCATGTGCATTCTTCTCTAGAAAATTCTCGCCCGCCGAGCGCAATTATGATGTGGGTAATCGGGAGCTTTTGGCCATGAAGTGGGCATTTGAGGAGTGGCGTCATTGGCTTGAGGGTGCTAAACATCGTGTGGTGGTCTTGACTGATCACAAGAATCTCATTTACCTTGAGTCTGCCAGGCGTTTGAATCCTAGACAGGCTCGTTGGTCGTTGTTTTTTTCTCGTTTCAATTTCGTGGTTTCATACCTGCCAGGTTCAAAGAATGTGAAGGCAGATGCTCTTTCCAGGAGTTTTGTGCCTGACTCTCCTGGAGACTCTGGGCCTACTGGTATCCTTAGGGATGGGGTAATATTGTCCGCCGTATCCCCAGACTTGCGACGTGCATTGCAGGAGTTTCAGGTGGATAAACCGGATCGTTGTCCACCAGAAAGACTGTTTGTTCCGGATGATTGGACCAGTAGAGTCATCTCCGAGGTCCATTCTTCTGTGTTGGCTGGTCATCTTGGAATATTTGGTACTAGAGACTTGGTGGCCAGGTCTTTTTGGTGGCCTTCCTTGTCTAGGGATGTGCGTACCTTTGTGCAGTCTTGTGAAGTGTGTGCTCGAGCTAAGCCTTGCTGTTCTCGGGCCAGTGGGTTGTTGTTATCCTTGCCCATCCCGAAGAGGCCTTGGACGCACATTTCCATGGATTTTATTTCTGATCTCCCGGTTTCACAGAAAATGTCCGTTATCTGGGTTGTGTGTGACCGCTTTTCTAAGATGGTTCATTTGGTGCCCTTGCCTAAGTTGCCTTCCTCCTCTGAGTTGGTCCCTTTATTTTTTCAGAACGTGGTTCGTTTGCATGGGATTCCGGAGAATATCGTTTCTGACAGGGGATCCCAGTTTGTGTCTAGATTTTGGCGGACATTTTGTGCCAAGATGGGCATTGATTTGTCTTTCTCGTCTGCATTCCATCCTCAGACGAATGGCCAGACGGAGCGAACTAATCAGACCTTGGAAACTTATTTGAGGTGTTTTGTTTCTGCTGACCAAGATGACTGGGTTGCTTTTTTGCCACTGGCCGAATTTGCTCTTAATAATCGGGCTAGTTCTGCCACGTTGGTCTCTCCTTTTTTTTGTAATTCGGGGTTTCATCCTCGTTTTTCCTCTGGTCAGGTGGAGTCTTCGGATTGTCCTTTTGGGGTTCGTTCCTCTGGAGGCAAGTGAGGTCTTTATTTTCTCTGCAGTACTAGTTAGCTCTTAGGCTGGTGCGTGGCGTCTAGAACCAACGTAGGCACGCTCCCTGGCTATCTCTAGTTGCGTTTGTCAGGCGTAGGGCAGCGGTCAGCCCAGGTTCCATCACCCTAGAGCTCGTCCGTTATATAATTGTACCTTGCTTGTCCTGTGCTATCCCTAGCCATTGGGATTCATGACAGGGAACCCAGTAGATGTAGTGTATATGGACTTTTCAAAAGCTTTTGATACGGTGCCACACAAAAGGTTGATACATAAAATGAGAATAATGGGGATAGGGGAAAATATGTGTAAGTGGGTTGAGAGCTGGCTCAGGGATAGGAAACAAAGGGTGGTTATTAATGGAGCACACTCGGACTGGGTCGCGGTTAGCAGTGGGGTACCACAGGGGTCAGTATTGGGCCCTCTTCTTTTTAACATACAGGTCCTTCTCAAAAAATTAGCATATAGTGTTAAATTTCATTATTTACCATAATTAGTGTTGAGCATTCCGATACTGCAAGTATCGGGTATCGGCCGATATTTGCTGTATCGGAATTTCCGATACCGAGATCCGATACTTTTGTGGTATCGGGTATCGCAACAACATTAATGTAATAATGTGTAAAAGAGAGAATTAAAATAAAAAATATTGCTATACTCACCTCTCCGACGCAGCCTGGACCTCAGCGAGGGAACTGGCAGCGTTGTTTGTTTAAATTTCGCGCTTTTACTTGGTTACGTGAAGTCCCGGCTTGTGATTGGTCAGGGCGGCCATGTTGCCGGGACGCGGACCAATCACAGCAAGCCGTGACGAAATTACGTCACGGCTTGCTGTGATTGGTCCGCGTCCCGGCAACATGGCCGCCATTAACCAATCACAAGCCGTGACGTCACGGGAGGCTGGACATGCGCGTATTTTAAAAAGCGCGCGTGTCCAGCCTCCAGTGACGTCCCGGCTTATGATTGGTCACGGCGCCATGTTGCCGGGACGCGGACCAATCACAGCAAGCCGTGACGAAATTACGTCACGGCTTGCTGTGATTGGTCCGCGTCCCGGCAACATGGCCGCCATTAACCAATCACAAGCCGTGACGTCACGGGAGGCTGGACATGCGCGTATTTTAAAAAGCGTGCGTGTCCAGCCTCCAGTGACGTCCCGGCTTATGATTGGTCACGGCGCCATGTTGCCGGGACGCGGACCAATCACAGCAAGCCGTGACGAAATTACGTCACGGCTTGCTGTGATTGGTCCGCGTCCCGGCAACATGGCCGCCATTAACCAATCAGAAGCCGTGACGTCACGGGAGGTTGGACATGCGCGTATTTTAAAAAGCGCGCGTGTCCAGCCTCCAGTGACGTCCCGGCTTATGATTGGTCACGGCGCCATGTTGCCGGGACGCGGACCAATCACAGCAAGCCGTGACGAAATTACGTCACGGCTTGCTGTGATTGGTCCGCGTCCCGGCAACATGGCCGCCCTGACCAATCACAAGCCGGGACTTCACGTAACCAAGTAAAAGCGCGAATTTTAAACAAACAACGCTGCCGGTTCCCTCGCTGAGGTCCAGGCTGCGTCGGACAGGTGAGTATAGCAATATTTTTTATTTTAATTCTTTATTTTACACATTTATATGGATCCCAGGGTCTGAAGGAGAGTTTCCTCTCCTTCAGACCCTGGGAACCATCAGGAATACCGTCCGATACTTGAGTCCCATTGACTTGTATTGGTATCGGTATCGGATTGGATCCGATACTTTGCCGGTATCGGCCGATACTTTCCGATACCGATACTTTCAAGTATCGGACGGTATCGCTCAACACTAACCATAATGTAATGATTACAATTAAACTTTCATATATTATAGATTCATTATCCACCAACTGAAATTTGTCAGGTCTTTTATTGTTTTAATACTGATGATTTTGGCATACAACTCCTGATAACCCAAAAAACCTGTCTCAATAAATTAGCATATTTCACCCGTCCAATCAAATAAAAGTGTTTTTTAATAACAAACAAAAAAACCATCAAATAATAATGTTCAGTTATGCACTCAATACTTGGTCGGGAATCCTTTGGCAGAAATGACTGCTTCAATGCGGCGTGGCATGGAGGCAATCAGCCTGTGACACTGCTGAGATGTTATGGAGGCCCAGGATGCTTCAATAGCGGCCTTAAGCTCATCCAGAGTGTTGGGTCTTGCGTCTCTCAACTTTCTCTTCACAATATCCCACAGATTCTCTATGGGGTTCAGGTCAGGAGAGTTGGCAGGCCAATTGAGCACAGTAATACCATGGTCAGTAAACCATTTACCAGTGGTTTTGGCACTGTGAGCAGGTGCCAGGTCGTGCTGAAAAATGAAATCTTCATCTCCATAAAGCATTTCAGCCGATGGAAGCATGAAGTGCTCCAAAATCTCCTGATAGCTAGCTGCATTGACCCTGCCCTTGATGAAACACAGTGGACCAACACCAGCAGCTGACATGGCACCCCACACCATCACTGACTGTGGGTACTTGACACTGGACTTCAGGCATTTTGGCATTTCCTTCTCCCCAGTCTTCCTCCAGACTCTGGCACCTTGATTTCCGAATGACATGCAAAATTTGCTTTCATCAGAAAAAAGTACTTGGGACCACTTAGCAACAGTCCAGTGCTGCTTCTCTGTAGCCCAGGTCAGGCGCTTCTGCCGCTGTTTATGGTTCAAAAGTGGCTTTACCTGGGGAATGCGGCACCTGTAGCCCATTTCCTGCACACGCCTGTGCACGGTGGCTCTGGATGTTTCCACACCAGACTCAGTCCACTGCTTCCTCAGGTTCCCCAAGGTCTGGAATCGGTCCTTCTCCACAATCTTCCTCAGGGTCCGGTCACCTCTTCTCATTGTACAGCGTTTTCTGCCACATTGTTTCCTTCCAACAGACTTACCATTGAGGTGCCTTGATACAGCACTCTGGGAACAGCCTATTTGTTGAGAAATTTCTTTCTGGGTCTTACCCTCTTGCTTGAGGGTGTCAATGATGGCCTTCTTGACATCTGTCAGGTCGCTAGTCTTACCCATGATGGGGGTTTTGAGTAATGAACCAGGCAGGGAGTTTTTAAAAGCCTCAGGTATCTTTTGCATGTGTTTAGAGTTAATTAGTTGATTCAGAAGATTAGGGTAATAGGTCGTTTAGAGAACCTTTTCTTGATATGCTAATTTATTGAGACAGGTTTTTTGGGTTATCAGGAGTTGTATGCCAAAATCATCAGTATTAAAACAATAAAAGACCTGACAAATTTCAGTTGGTGGATAATGAATCTATAATATATGAAAGTTTAATTGTAATCATTACATTATGGTAAATAATGAAATTTAACAATATATGCTAATTTTTTGAGAAGGACCTGTATTAATGACCTTGTAGGCATTCAGAGTAGAATTTCAATATTTGCAGATGACACTAAACTCTGCAGGGTAATCAATACAGGGGAGGACAATTTTATATTACAGGATGATTTATGTAAACTGTTATGATCTGGTGGCCTAAGAGCAGCATGAGACGTACTCTGGAGAAGGTGGTACCTGTACTGACCGCAGACCCTGAACCTAACACCGCAACTAGAAGTAGCCGTGGAATGTACCTAGCGCTCCCTAGACATCTCGACACAGCCGGAGGACTAATTACCCCTAGAGATAGAAAAGGGAAAACTATCTTGCCTCAGAGAAAATCCCCAAAGGATAGGCAGACCCCCACAAATATTGACTGTGAGAGGAGAGGGAAAAAACATACACAGACTGAAATGAGAATTTAGCAAAGGAGGCCACTTCTAGCTAAATAGAAAGGATAGGACAGAGTACTATGCGGTCAGTAAAAAAAAAACACTAGAAAATATCCACCACAGAAAATTCAAAAAACTCCACAGCTAACTAAAGATATGGAGGGTATATCTGCATCTCCACAGAAACCAGCTTGGCTAAAAAAATCCTTATACTGACCAAGCTGGACAAGACAAAACATAGAAAAGAACTGAACAATAAGGCCACAGTATGTGGTCAGCAAAATCAAGGCCAGAACTTATCTTTGTTGAAAAGAACTGCAAAGCAGAAGAGACCAGGCAGGGATGTGAATCCTCCAGGAACAATGGACAACTGGCATTGACTAAAGGGTGAAGCAAGACTAAATAGCCCTGTCCAAATTGCAAGAAGTGAACACACCTGATAAATGCTGTGATTCAGAGACAGCAGCGCTACCACTTACAACCACCGGAGGGAGCCCAAGAGCAGAATTCACAACAGTAAACTAGAAGCTTGGGCTGATAAATGGCAAATGAGCTTTAATGGGGATAAATGTAAGGTCATGCACTTGGGTAGAAGTAATAAGATGTATAACTATGTGCTTAATTCTAAGGCCATGTGCACACGTTGCGGATTCTGCTGTGGATTTTTCCGCAGCGGATTTGGAAAATCCGCAGTGCAAAACCACTGCGGTTTTCACTGCGGATTTTATCGCGGTTTCTTCTGCGGATTCCTCTGCGGGTTTTCAACTGCACTTTCCTATTGGTGCATGTTGGAAACCGCTGCGGAATCCGCTGAAAGAAGTGACATACTGCGGAAAATAATCTCCTTCCGCAGCATGTGCACAGCGTTTTTTTTTTCCCATAGGTTTACATGGTACTGTAAACTTTGGGAAAACTGCTGCGGATCCGCAGCGTCAAATCCGCTGCGGATCCGCAGCGTGTGCACATGCCCTAAAACTCTGGGCAAAACCGTCAATGAAAAAGACCTGGGTGTATGGGTGGATGACAAACTCATATTCAGTGACCAGTGTCAGACAGCTGCTACAAAGGCAAATAAAATAATGGGATGCATTAAAAGAGGCATAGATGCTCATGAGGAGAACATAATTTTACCTCTATACAAGTCACTAGTTCGACCACACTTAGGGTATGTGTCCACGTTCAGGATTGCATCAGGATTTGGTCAGGATTTTTCATCAGTATTTGTAAGCCAAAACCAGGAGTGGAACAATTAGGGTATGTTTCCACGGTCAGTAAACGCTGCTTGTTTGACACTGCAGCGTCAAACAAGCAGCGTCCAGATGTTCCAGCATAGTGGAGGGGATTTTATGAAATCCCGTCTCCACTATGCGTGGAAACCCGCACGCGGCGGCCCTGCGACTCCGGACATGCTGCGCGTCTTTTCAGAACGCAGCATGTCCGTACACCTTGCGGGGACGCAGCGTCCCCGCAAGGCATATCACAGGGCCCTACGGCGAGGGGTGCGATGATCCCGGATGTGTACTGTACACATCCGGCACCATCGCGTCCCAGAAAGGGGGCGGGGCTTAGCGCCGAGCGGTTTCGCCGCTGCGGCGTAACCGCCGGCCATCCTGAACGTGGAGACATAGCCTTAGGGTATGTTTCCACGTTCAGGAAACGCTGCGTTTTTGACGCTGCGTTTTTCTGCTGCGTCAAAAACGCAGCGTCCAGATGTTACAGCATAGTGGATGGGATTTTATGAAATCCAGACTCCACTATGCGTTTAAAAACGCATGCGTTTTTGCCGCGAAAACGCATGCGTTGTGCGTTTTTTCAAAACGCTGCATGTTGCTACTATGAACAAAACACGCAGGTACATCACAGGTGACCTGCCAGTGACCTCAGGTGCAGTTTTGGTCAGGATTTTACTTGCATAAAATCCTGACCAAAGACTGATGCAATCCTGAACGTGGAGACATACCCTTAGGGTATGTGTCCACGTTCAGGTTTGCTTCAGGTTTTGGTCAGGATTTTATGCAGGTAAAATCCTGACCAAAAATGCACCTGAGGTCACTGGCAGGTCACCTGCGGTGTTCCTGCGTGTTTTGCTCATTGTAGCAACATGCTGCGTTCTGAAAAAACGCACCGCATGTGCGTTTTTGCGGGAAAAACGCATGCGTTTTTTAATGCACAGTGGAGACGGGATTTCATTAAATCCCATCCACTATGCTGTAACATCTGGACGCTGCGTTTTTGACGCTGCGGCTCAGCGCTGCGTCAAAAACGCAGCGTTTCCTGAACATGGACACATACCCTTAGAATACTGTGTACAGTTCTGGTCTGCGGTGTATAGGAAAGACATAGCTGAACTAGAGCGGGTGCACAGAAGAGCGACCAAGGTTATTAGAGGACTGGGGGGTCTGCAATACCAAGATAGGTTATTACACTTGGGGCTATTTAGTTTGGAAAAACGAAGGCTAAGGGGTGATCTTATTTTAATGTATAAATATATGAGGGGACAGTACAGAGACCTTTCTGATGATCTTTTTAACCCCTTTCTGACCTCGGACGGGATAGTACGTCCGAGGTCAGAAGGCCCTCTTTGATGCGGGCTCCGGCGGTGAGCCCGCATCAAAGCCGGGACATGTCAGCTGTTTTGAACAGCTGACATGTGCCCGAAATAGGCGCGGGCAGAATCGCGATCTGCCCGCGCCTATTAACTAGTTAAATGCCGCTGTCAAACGCAGACAGCGGCATTTAACTACCGCTTCCGGCCGGGCGGCCGGAAAAGATCGCAACGCCGACCCCCGTCACATGATCGGAGGTCAGCGATGCTTCAGAATAGTAACCATAGAGGTCCTTGAGACATAACTTTTTTATTTTTCCGTCAATTTGGCCATGTGAGGGCTTATTTTTTGAGGGACGAGTTGTACTTTTGAATGACATCATTGGTTTTAGCATGCCGTGTACTAGAAAACGGGGAAAAAATTCCAAGTGCAGTGAAATTGCAAAAAAAGTGCAGTCCCACACTTGTTTTTTGGTTGGCTTTTTTGCTAGGTTCACTAAATGCTAAAACTGACCTGCCATTATGATTCTCCAGGTCACTACGAGTTCATAGACACCTAACATGACTAGGTTATCTTTTTACCTAAGTGGTGAAAAAAAATTCCAAACTTTGCTAAAAAAAAAAAAAAAAAAAAAAAAAATTGCGCCATTTTCCGATATTAGTAGCGTCTCCATTTTTCATGATCTGGGGTTGGTTGAGGGCTTATTTTTTGCGTGCCGAGCTGGCGTTTTTAATGATAGCATTTTGGTGCAGATACGTTCTTTTGATCGCCCGTTATTGCATTTTACCGCAATGCCGCGGCGACCAAAAAAAACTTAATTCTGGCGCTTCTAATTTTTTTCTCGCTACGCTGTTTAGCGATCAGGTTAATGTTTTTTTTTATTGATAGATCGGGCGATTCTGAACGCGGCGATACCAAATATGTGTAGGTTTGATTTTTTTTTTTATTGATTTATTTTGATTGGGGCGAAAGGGAGGTGATTTAAACTTTTATATTATATACATATTTTTTATTTTTTTCACATTTTTTTTTACTTTTTTTTTACTTTTACCATGCTTCAATAGCCTCCATGGGAGGCTAGAAGCATGCACAGCATGATCGGCACTGCTACATAGCAGCGATCTGCTGTTCGCTGCTATGTAGCAGAAAATCAGGTGTGCTGTGAGCGCCGACGACAGGGTGGCGCTCACAGCTGCCGGGGATCTGTAACCATAGAGGTCTCAAGGACCTCTATGGTTACAATACTGAAGCATCGCCGACCTCCGATCATGGGACGGGGGTCGGCGATGCCACCATTTCCGGCCGCCGGCTGCGGTAGTTAAATGCCGCTGTCTGCGTTTGACAGCGGCATTTAACTAGTTAATAGGTGCGGGCAGATCGCGATTCTGCCCGCGCCTATTGCGGGCACATGTCAGCTGTTCAAAACAGCTGACATGTCCCGGCTTTGATGCGGGCTCACCGCCGGAGCCCGCATCAAAGAGGGGCTTCTGACCTCGGACGTACTATCCCGTCCGAGGTCAGAAAGGGGTTAAATCACCCCCCTTTCGCCCCAATCAAAATAAATCAATTAAAAAAAAATCTAAACTACACATATTTGGTATCGCCGTGTTCAGAATCGCCCGATCTATCAACGAAAAAAAGCATTAACCTGATTGCTAAACGGCATAGCGAGAAAAAAATTCAAAACGCCAGAATTACATTTTTTTGGTCGCGGCGACATTGCATTAAAATGCAATAACGGGCGATCAAAAGAACGTATCTGAACCCAAATGGAATCATTAAAAACGCCAGCTTGGCACACAAAAAATAAGCTCTCAACCGACCCCAGATCATGAAAAATGGAGACGCTAAAAGTATCGGAAAATGGCGCAATTTTTTTTTTTTTTTTTTAGCAAAGTTTGGAATTTCTTTTCATCACTTAGATAAAAAATAACCTAGTCATGTTAGGTGTCTATGAACTCGTAGTGACCTGGAGAATCATAATGGCAGGTCAGTTTTAGCATTTAGTGAACCTAGCAAAAAAGCCAAACAAAAAACAAGTGTGGGACTGCACTTTTTTTGCAATTTCACCGCATTTGGAATTTGTTTCCCTTTTTCTAGTACACGACATGCTAAAACCAATGATGTCATTCAAAAGTACAACTTGTCCCGCAAAAAATAAGCCCTCACATGGCCAAATTGACGGAAAAATAAAAAAGTTAAGACTCTGGGAAGGAGGGGAGCGAAAAACGAACACGGAAAAACGGAAAATCCCAAGGTCATGAAAGGGTTAATCATAGACCTGAGACAGGGACAAAGGGGCATCCTCTACGTCTGGAGGAAAGAAGGTTTAAGCATAATAACAGATGCGGATTCTTTACTGTAAGAGCAGTGAGACTATGGAACTCTCTGCCGTATGATGTTGTAATGAGTGATTCATTACTTAAATTTAAGAGGGGACTGGATGCCTTTGTGGAAAAGTATAATGTTACAGGTTATATATACTAGATTCCTTGATAGGGTGTTGATCCAGGGAACTAGTCTGACTGCCGTATGTGGAGTCGGGAAGGAATTTTTTCCCCAATGTGGAGCTTACTCTTTGCCACATGGGTTTTTTTTTGCCTTCCTCTGGATCAACATGTTAGGGCATGTTAGGTTAGGCTAAGGCCAGCGTCACACTCGGCGTAAGACAATACGGTCCGTATTTTACGGCCGTAATATGGAGAAATGTTCCCAAAATAGTGATCCGTAGTCAGGGTGTGTCAGCGTATTTTGTGCATGGCATCCTCCGTATGTAATCCGTATGGCATCCGTACTGCGATATTTTCTCGCAGGCTTGCAAAACCGACATCTAATGGATTTATGTGCTCAAATGTTCGGGAAAACATATAGACAGTGTATATATATATATATATATATATATATATATATATATATATATATATATATATATATATATGTCATTGAGACACATATATATATATTCTGTATTTATATTTAATTCAGCGCGATATCTGTGAAAAGCCAGTAATTCAATTGCCGGCTTTTCATTTCTCCTTCCCAAACCCGACAGGATATGAGACATGGTTTACATACAGTAAACCATCTCATATCCCCATTTTTTTTGCATATTCCACACTACTAATGTTAGTAGTGTGTGTATGCAAAATTTGGGCGCTGTAGCTGCTAAAATAAAGGGTTAAATGGCGGAAAAAATTGGCGTGGGCTCCCACGCAATTTTCTCCGCCAGAGTGGTAAAGCCAGTGACTGACGGCAGATATTAATAGCCAGGAGAGGGTCCATGGTTAATGGCCCCCCTGGCTACAAACATCTGCCCCCAGCCACCCCAGAAAAGGCACATCTGGAAGATGCGCCTATTCTGGCACTTGGCCACTCTCTTCCCACTCCCGTGTAGCAGTGGGATATGGGGTAATGAAGGGTTAATGTCACCTTGCTATTGTAAGGTGACATTAAGCCAGATTAATAATGGAGAGGCGTCAATTATGACACCTATCCATTATTAATCCAATTGTTTGAAAGGGTTAAAAAACACACACACACACATGATTTAAAAGTATTTTAATGAAATAAACACAGCGGTTGTTTTAATATTTTATTGCTCTCTCAATCCATTTGCAGACCCTCGCTTGGGAAAACAATAAACCCACAATATGCATACCTTCTGCTGACCCGTCACGTCCCACGAGGTAATCCATCTGAAGGGGTTAAAATAATTTACAAGCAGGAGCCCTGCAAATGCAGCTGTGCTCGTGCTTGTAATTCCCCGGCGAATGAAGGAAATGTAGGTCAATGACCTACATTTCCTTCAGTCGCGGTGATGCGCCCCTGCTGGATGTTCTCATGAACTGCAGCCTGGGAACTTTTTCCCACGCTCCAGGTCATATGAGGACATCCACCAGGGGGCGCATCACCACGACTGAAGGAAATGTAGGTCAATGACCTACATTTCCTTCATTCGCCGGGGAATTACAAGCACGAGCACAGCTGCATTAGCAGGGCTCCTGCTTGTAATTTATTTTAACCCCTTCAGATGGATTACCTCGTGGGACGTGACGGGTCAGCAGAAGGTATGTATATTGTGGGTTTATTGTTTTGCCAAGCGAGGGTCTGCAAATGGATTGAGAGAGCAATAAAATATTAAAACAACCGCTGTGTTTATTTCATTAAAATACTTTTAAATCATGTGTGTATGTGTGTTTTTTAACCCTTTCAAACAATTGGATTAATAATGGATAGGTGTCATAATTGACGCCTCTCCATTATTAATCTGGCTTAATGTCACCTTACAATAGCAAGGTGGCATTAACCCTTCATTACCCCATATCCCACCGCTACACGGGAATGGGAAGAGAGTGGCCAAGTGCCAGAATAGGCGCATCTTCCAGATGTGCCTTTTCTGGGGTGACTGGGGGCAGATGTTTTTAGCCACGGGGGGGCCAATAACCATGGACCCTCTCCTGGCTATTAATATCTGCCCTCAGTCACTGGCTTTACCACTCTGGCGGAGAAAATTGCGCGGGAGCCCACGCCAATTTTTTCCGCCATTTAACCCTTTATTTTAGCAGCTACAGCGCTGAAATTTTGCACATACACACTACTAACATTAGTAGTGTGGAATATGCAAAAAAAAAGGGGATATGAGATGGTTTACTGTATGTAAACCATGTCTCATATCCTGTTGGGTTTAGGCAGGAGAAATGAAAAGCCGGCAATTGAATTACCGACTTTTCACTAACACCGCTGCGTATTTCTCGCAAGTCACACTGCTGGTCCGTGTGGAATCCGTATTTTTCTCGCCCCCATAGACTTTCATTGGCGATTTTTTTTGCGCAATACGCTGACAAACGCAGCATGCTGCGATTTTGTACGGCCGTAGAAAGCCGTATAATACTGAACCGTAATATACGGCTGATAGGAGCAGCCCCATTGAGAATAATTGTGCCGTTTATTTTGCGAGTTTTACGGACGTATTTTCTGCGCTCTTACGTCCGTAAAACTCGCCAGTGTGACGCCGGCCTAAGGGTTGAACTAGATGGACTTAAAGTCTTCCTTCAACCTTAATAACTATGTTACTATGTAACTATGTATTTGGTCAGTATTTTACATCAGTATTTGTAAGCCAAAACCAGGTGCACATGTTTCTATTATACTTTTCCTCTAATTGTTCCTCTCCTGGTTTTGGCTTACAAATACTGATATAAAATACTGACCAAATACTACTAGTGTGACGGCAGCCTCATACTAAGGAAAACATGACCTGTTGGTGGGATTTGAGGACAGAAGTTGAGGGGGACTAAAAAGTAAAGTGAAAAATAATTGAAAATGTTTTTACAAATAAATATTTATATCACTTTCCAATTCCAAAATAAAGAACTAATTATTTATTTCCACATCCCTACCTGCTATGAAAATCTAAAATTAATCTACCCAAATAGTAACTACATAAAGAAATAAAAACTAAAATGCCACAATTTCAGAGACCCCTAAAATGTTTCCAATAAAAACTACAACTCACCACTAGTGTTGAGCATTCCGATACTGCAAATATCGGGTATCGGCCGATATTCGCTGTATCGGAATTCCGATACCGAGTTCCGATACTTTTGCGATATCGGATACCGGAATCGGAAGTTCCCATAGTGCAATGATGCACTATAATGGAGTGTGGGCAGTGCGTGGGCGGAGACTGCGTGTCTGTGTGTGCGGGGCCTGTGCGTGACCGTGGGGCGTCTGTGCGTGCCTGCAGGGGGTCTGTGCGGGCCTGCCAGGGATCTATACGGGCCTCTCGGGGCTCTGTGTGGGCTGCAGGGGGTCTGTGCGTGCCTGCCGGGGCTCTGTGCGGGCTGCCGGGGGTCTGTGTGTGACTGCTGGGGGCTCTGTGCGGGCTGCCAGGGCTCTATGCGGGCTGCCGGGGCTCTGTGCGGGCTGCCGGGGGTCTGTGTGTGTCTGCCGGGGGCTCTGTGCGGGCTGCCGGGGCTCTGTGCGGGCTGCCGGAGCTCTGTTCGGGCTGCTGGGGGTCTGTGCGTGCCTGCCAGGGGCTCTGTGCAGGCTGCCGGGGCTCTATGCGGGCCTGCCGGGGCTCTGTGCGAGCTGCCGGGGGTCTGTGACTGCCGGGGGCTCTGTGCGGGCTGCCCGGGCTCTGTGCGGGCTGCTGGTGGTCTGTGCGTGCCTGCCGGGGGCTCTGTGTGGGCTGCTAGGGCTCTGTGCGGGCTTCCGGGGCTCTGTGTGGGCTATACATACAGACATACAGTACATTAAACATAGAGTACATACTCACCATTACTTGTCACTTTGTTCCCCGAAGCCAGTGTCATCTGTAAAAAGATTAAAATAACAAACAACCAATATACTCCCTGTCCGCAGAAATCCACGAGTGTCCCATGACGATCTCCCATGGAGAATGGCAGCATCAGCTGATGCGACCGCTCTCCAGGGGCTCCAGGAACACAATGATGGGAGGAAGGTTTTCTGTTTGTATGTTTGTATGTAGCATGTATGTAGTATGTAGCATGTATGTAGCATGTATGTAGCATGTATATAGTATGTATATAGTATGTATGTAGTATGTATTTAGTATTTTTTTTTTACATTCAACACATTAGCCGGATGATGGGACTACTACTGTCCCATCATTGGCTAATGTGTCAATCACTGTCATTGTAGCAGGCATCGTCCGATGGGACTCGTAGTCCCATCGGACGATGCCTGCACAGACACAAAGACCCCTGGCAGCCCGCACAGACCCCCGAGAGGTCGCACAGACCCCCCGGCAGGCCGCACAGACCCCCAAGAGAGGCCGCACAGACCCCCAAGGCAGACCGCACAGACCCCCAAGGCAGACCGCACAGACCCCCGGCAGACCGCACAGACCCCCAAGAGAGGCCGCACAGACCCCCAAGGCAGACCGCACAGAGCCCACGGCAAGCCGCACAGACCCCCGAGGGGCCTCACAGACCCCCCGGCAGGCCGCACAGACCCCCCGGCAGGCCGCACAGACCCCCCGGCAGGCCGCACAAACCCTCGAGATGCCACACACTTCCCCGGCAGGCCCGCACAGATCGCCAGCAGGCTGCACAGACCCCCCGGCAGGCCACACAGATCCCCGGCAGGCTGCACAGAGCCCCCACAGTCCCGCACAGACACACAGTCTCCGCCCACACTCTTCCCCCCTCCGGATCAGGATGTAGAAGGACAGAAAGGGCTTATTTACATTCCGATATTTTTGTCCCATTGACTTGAATTGGTATCAGGTATCAGTATTGGCGATATCTGATATTTTTGGGATATCGGCCGATCCAATCCGATACTTCTGGATATCGGAAGGTATCGCTGAACACTACTCACCACTCAAAAAAACAAGGGCCACCGATAGAAAAAGAAAAGTTATGGGTCCCAGAAGATGGCGACACAAACCCTTTTTTTTTTTTTTTTTACAAAGTTCAAACATTTTTTTAAGAAATTAATAAAAAAATAAAAAATTAAAATATTTGGTCGTACTGTAATTGTACTAACCTGAAAGCCATTTTCACTGCGTGACAAAAACAAGACCCCCAAAACAAGTAGTATATATAGTAGTATGTCCCGCAAAGCAAAAAAACAAGCTCTCACATGGAAACATATAAAAGGTACAGGGAGCAAAGACCGAGATGGGAACATGAAAATGGACTTAATGGGGTTCACTGTTGGGGTGATAATCTCTGTGGGCGCGGGGACGACAGCATGGCTGCTACTTGTAGACGTGCAGACACGGGTGTCAGGTACTCTGACGCTGGGAGCCCGTGCGTGGTGCAGGCCCCCTGTGACTGGCAGGGCAGGAACTTCTCTGCTGCCTGGGATAAAGTTTCCGCGTCCTGCAGAGTGTGCTCCCTCCCGGCAGCAGCAGCAGCAGCAGCAGCCGGCGGCCCTGCCCTGCCAGTCCCCGGAGCCGCCGCCGCCGCCCGGCACACGAGGGGTTAGCGCTGAGGAATGCAGGAGTGTGGAATGTGCATGCAGATGAGACGGATGCTAATCTCATGCTAATGAGCCTGTGGCTGGGAACAGGCCGAGGTTATTGGCTTCCCCGGATCCTAAGCCAGACGGCTCCTTGCTGCTTGTGCGAACTCCGGGCCGGGAGCTGCCAGTGCGGCCCCCAGACATGCTGGCGAGCGGAGCGGGGGGTGCCCGGCGCTAGGGGCTTCCTCCCGGTGTCTGCTGCGAGCCCCGGCGGCCGCTCTCCAGCCCCTTTCTGGACTTATGGAGGAGTTTGCAGGGGCTGATCATGCCTAGGAAGGGGAATGGGCAGCTGCCTCTACCGGATGGCTGGGAAGAAGCCAGAGACTACGACGGGAAGGTGTTTTACATCGACCACAAGAGCAGGCAGACCAGCTGGATCGACCCCCGGGACAGGTAGGTGACGTGTGGCCCTCCTGGGCGCTGCTCACGGCTGCAGCGGACATTACAGGGGCCGTGGTTACAATGTAGCAGCTGTTATACGGTTATGTTGTAGCTGAGCCTGGAGGGGGAGGGAGCTCGGGAAGAAAGGCAGGCAGGGCCGGGGGAGGCGGCAGGCAGGGCCGGGGGAGGCGGCAGGCAGGGCCGGGGGAGGCGGCAGGCAGGGCCGGGGGAGGCGGCAGGCAGGGCCGGGGGAGGCGGCAGGCAGGGCCGGGGGAGGCGGCAGGCAGGGCCGGGGGAGGCGGCAGGCAGGGCCGGGGGAGGAGGCAGGCAGGCCGGGGGAGGCGGCAGGCAGGGGGTGGTGGTCGGCCGGGAGGCACATGGAGCAGTCACTTTGGGTAATGAGGGGAGGAGGAGCCGGCGCAGGAATGTCGGCCTCTGAGGGAAAAATGTGGTGAGGCAACCTAGAGGCCGGTGACTACTGGGGCGGAGGAGGGGGCGCAGCTTTCCCACACTCCCTACACCCCGTGCTGCCCTCCAACTGGTTAATAACATTATCTGGGGCGTATGCCCACAAGTGTCACGTGACAGCGCCCACCAGGGCTTGTTTTGTAAAAAGGCCCCAAAAGTGGAATCCATGTGATAGGGACGTGTTATGGTGCCAGGCCAGCTGCATCCTCCACCATGCAGTGTTGTGCCCAGTAAAGCATGGCAGGCCAGCACCCAATATTAGTGGTGGCCCCTGGGGCACGTCATGGTCACATACCGCCCCGCCAGCATTGTGTGCTATATATGTCAGTAATGTGCCTCCGTCACCGCACATACCCGTGTCACCAGATTCCTCCATGCCATACAACTTGTCATGACAGGAGTACTGGGACTACCCATTCTGCAGCGACCGTTGTAGGGTTCCCCTGTGCCAACCGGTGGGCATTGCGGAGAATGTCCTCTGTGGATGTGCCAACCACTTCCCGTATGTCTGGGCCGGATAGTCATCACTTACACCAGAAGACTGTACTCTGTCCTGGGTCTCGTACAGACGTGAAGCTGACCCAGTTTGATCAGTGATTTTTGGTCTGAGTGTCATCAGTTTTTCTCGTGCACGAGAAGGAAAACAAATTCTACATTCTTTTTATATGCAACAGTCCGTGAAGATGTCACCAAGTGCTGCCTGACTTTCACGGACCCATAGTCTTGTATTGCCAATTCTTTCTGGCACTCAGATCAAAATTAGACACTTCTCTACGATTTTGCACGGACTCCATTTCACTGCTGTAGGTACAGGTACGGATGGCACTCTTATGCAAGAAAGTGACATCTGAATGAGGCCTTAGACATACTTTTTTTTTTCAAAATTATTTTAGTAAAAACTTGTTGGATTTAGTATTTTTTTTCACAATTTTTGTGTTTGGGGCATCTATGGAAAGAACCCACTTACGACCAATGATATTGTTTCTTGGCTGGTAGACATTTGCCTGTACATGGCACACTGGGCCACATGCACTACCTAGATGGGTTGCTGTGGGCAGTAAGAGCACGATCTCTGGGTTGACACCTGCTGCCTCTCGTTATAAGTTCTAGTTGAACAATATGTGTATAATGGAGGGGTTAGCTCAGGTAATGAAGAAAAGAAAAGGCCGGGACTGTCCTGGCCATCAGCGTTTCCATAACCAATCATAAGGCTTTTTGCGAGTGGCCGAGGTTTGAGACAACCTTACAATTTTCCAAACTGCTGCCAGTGCTGAGCGATTAGTGATTGCTATGATGGACAGAGTCATAGTCATCACACTTTGCTGCCAGTGCTAAAGCAAGCTTGAACATAGTGACCCATGTACTGTAAATGTCAGCAAGCCGAGATCTTTTTATCCAGAACTCTACCAATGATGTTTTTTCCCGCAGTCAGTTTTGCTCATCATTATAGATCAAGGAGATGTTCAACTCTTCTGTAGGCCGGTATGGTTTTCTGACCTGCTGCATCCAAAAAGGTGTATTAATTTGGAAAGGATTTCCTGATCCTATCACATTCCTGCCGCTGCATATATGTACACGGGGGATGTGTGTGTATAATATGTATATGACCAAAAGTGTAGGCAAAATCCAAGACAGAAACAAAATGAACAAATGCCCTGTAAGTAAAGTCAATAGTGCATATACATAACATTGGGCACTTAATAAACACTGTCTTTGATTAAAAAAATAAAGTCAAGCCATCCCACCAACGTCAAGGTGTACCCAAATTTGGGATGGTCCTAACCTCTAGTATTAAAACGTTACCATGCTTCATAGTGACGTTCTTTGTGAATGAAGGCTGAGCAGGACCTGGTCTCAAACATGGGCACACAGCTAGCGGGGAGCTGTTTAAATGTAATATCCAGCTCAAAGGAAGGGAGACCATACAAGTGCTGGCACCCTTGAAATTGTTCCAGAAAGTGAATTATTTCTCCCAGAAAATTGTGTATGTATTGGAGCAACACAAATAAAAAACCAGGAAAAAAAAAAAGCAAATTGGTCTTGATTTTTCACAAAAACTGTAAAAATGAGCTGGGCAAAATTGTATGTACCCTCAACTTCTTACACCTCTCAACTGGAATTTTGGACTACTCTTCTTTCCTAAACTGCTCCATGTCTCTCATATTTGCAGGGTGCCATCTCTCCACAGGTATTCAATGGGATTTAGTTCCGGATTCATTGCTGGCCCCTTCAGAACCATCAAACTATTTTTGTTTCCATTTATTTCTGGGTGCTTCTTGAAGTATGTTTGGGGTCATTGTCCTGCTGGGAGATGCAGGTATTGACCGAAACGTCTCATTTATTTCTGGAATTTCTTCACTCAATAAATAAGTTCTTGAACACACCTATACGAGTGCGAAGTATTTCTACATCACAGCTGACTGATTGGTTATCTTACTTGTGCACCACCAGAAGTGCCGTGTTTCCCTAATTAGGCTAGGTCCACATTGCGTTAGGGCATTCCATTTAACAGATTCGTTTCTATGCGGCACTAACGCGATGAAGCGGATCCGTTAACGCGCCCATAGACTTCAATTAGCCTAACGCATCCGAACGCATGTCAAAATCGGCATGCATTAGCGATGGTCCGTTACTTTGTGACACACCTTTGAACGCGGACTACTGCGTTTTCGGGTACGGTACGGCGAACGGAAGCGTTCGCTGTGCATAGACCTCTATTGCTAACACATGCCGACGCAATGGTACCATGCAATAATGCAATCGCAAAAATAGACAATTTGGGACTCATACTTAGCGCATCCGTTTAACGGAATGCCCTAATGCGATTTGAACCTAGCCTTACTCTGCTGAATGTAGCTGAGAACACGAAATCCAAACCATGAGGTAAAAACGGTTGAGTAAAGAAGCGATCCATGAAATAAAAAGCAATATTTTATTTAAACACATGTTAAATATATCATTAAAAAACCCAGAACATGCCGTATAGGAGACGCTGAACTATCGTAATCAATAGTAGCAAAATGCACTTTTAATTGGGGGGGTGCTAATAACAGTACAATGAAATACTGTTTTTTTTTGTTTTTTTTTAAATATCCTGGATCACTTCATTTCTCAACCGTATTTATTTACCTCACGGTTTTGGGTTAAGTGTTGTTGCATGTAGTTTGAAGTACCATTCTATATCATTAAGGACTATTAGTGTTTAATAAATGGATGTAAGAGGTCTGAATCCCTCTCTAAGGCTAGGTTCAAATTAGCGTATCAGTCCGCAGCTTGGTGCTGCGGACTTCTTTCCTTAAGCGCCGCCTACTTCCACATGTGTCCATACGGATGCGTCCACGTGCGTCGATTTGATGTACCTGCCAAACGCAAGAAAATGCAACATGATGCGTCCGGAGGGTACTTCAAAACGACTCACGCGGATGCATCCGCATACAACGCATGTCCCTGCATACCCAGTGTTAAAGATGGGTATGTAGGACGCATGCGGAGTAGGCGGAGCTTAAGGAAAGAAGTCCGCAGCAACACTCTGCTGACTGAAAGGCCATGTGCACAAGCTGCGGATTCCAATGCGGAATATTCCGCTGCGGATTTGATAAATCCGCAGTGAAAAACCGCTGCGGTTTTTACTGCGGATTTATCGCGGTTTCTTCTGCGGTTTCCTCTGCGGGTTTTCACCTGCAGATTCCTATTGGAGCAGGTGTAAACCCGCAGTGGATTCCGCAGAAAGAATTGACATGCTGCGGAAAATAAACCGCTGCGTTTCCGCGCGTTTTTTTCCGCAGCATGTGCACTGCGGATTTTGTTTCCCATAGGTTTACATTGTACTGTAAACTCATGGGAAACTGCTGCGGATCTGCAGAAAAATCCGCAGCGTGTGCACATAGCCAAACGCTAAAGTGTACCCGGCTTTGAAAGAGTTTGCACAGGTCGTGTGCAGAGAACTGCAAGTATCAGTGGTTGCTATGGACAATGGCTGTTTTGTTTGCTCTAGCTGGGGCTAGCTCAGCCGTGTACGAGTAGCCAGGGTCTGTACTGTTTAGTTAGCGCCTGGGCAAGGCTATGGATCATGTTTGATTTTGTTGTTTTGGTGCTGTACAACCTGTGGAAAGCAATAAAAACTGCACTGTTGGGCCCAAAACTGCATTGTCTGTGTGAATGCTACCTAAGGCCTAATGCCTACCAGAGTGAATCCCTACAATATATAAGGCTCCCATGTGAACTCGGCCTAAAGCTGACCAAACACATGCTACATTATCGGCCGAACATGGGGATATGGCCAGAGTCACACTAGTGTAGAATACGGACGAGTGCTACGTGAGAAAACATCGCATAGCACTCGGACCGCTGTTAATCTATGGGGCAGCTCACATCACTGTTTTTTTAATTTTTATTTTTCTCTGGCGTATTCAGCATACGAGTGAAATCGCAGCATGCTGCGATTGTGCACGTATGTTGTCTGAGACTCGCCAATGCAAGCCTATGGGTGCCAGGAAAAACCTGGACACCACACGGAGCATTTGTCTAGCTGGCGACAAATATGCACACATTTTCCTCATTCCATTAAATTGAGCCATTAAATTTAATGGGGGAAATCAGTGAGAAATGTAAAGCCATACTCATGTCATACCGATACATAGGTGCGAGAAAATCGCATTACACACGGATGACCATACGGAGAACAATATTGGGTGCCGATCATAATCGGAACCAAATTTTGAAAAAAATCACTCAACTCTAGCCATAACCAAGCATACCCAAGGCCCTGTAATGCCTGCACAAAATTATACTAGATTTCTAATTAGAGGTATTTGCTAACATTATTATTACACCTACATGTTTGGATAGGATCTTGGAGATGGCAATACCCTTTTAATGCCAGTCTACCTCTGTCTCTGCTGTCTCCATGCTTACTCATTTGGGGTTTACCTGCACATTTTACTACTGTATGGAGGTGGGTACACTGCCACCATGAACTGAGCTCCTGTGTTAGAGTACGCATAAATGGCGTACCCCAAGGTGCGTAGCAGGCTCTTCCTAATATTAAAAGGGTTGACCAGATAGATAAAAAGTTGACTTGCATGAAGGGAGCTAGCTATCGAGCACAGATCAGCACTAGTGATGAGCGAATATATTCGTTACTAGAGATTTCCCGAGCACGCTCGGGTGTCCTCCGAGTAGTTTTTAGTGCTCGGAGATTTAGTTTTTATTGCCGCAGCTGAATGATTTAATCTGTTAGCCAGCATGTGGGGATTCCCTAGCAACCAGGCAACCCCCACATGTACTTATGCTGGCTAACAGATGTAAATCATTCAGCTGCGGCAAGAAAAGCAAATTTTCCGAGCACTAAAAACTACTCGGAGGACACCCGAGCATGCTCGAGAAATCTCGAGTAACGCGTATATTCGCTCATCACAAATCCACTCCTAAACCAGACTCATTCTCTGCATCATCTACCTTAGAATGGGTCAGACCTTGATGTTGAACTAAGGCTACTTTCACACATCAGGTTTTCAGTGTCACGCTAAATACGGATAATTTTCAAAAAACCGGATCAGGCGAATGTTGCCGCCGGATCAGGTTTTTTTCCATAGACTTGTATTAGTGCTGGATTGCACCGGATGACATTGCGTTTCGTCCGGTTTTCGCCGGATCCATCAAATCTGCCGCTTCCGATTTCTTGAAAAAAAGGTCCATAGCAACGTTTTTTGTCTCTGGAGAAAAAGCCTGAAGCGCCCTATCCGGCGCTTCCGGCTGTTTACTAGAATGGGAGCCGGAAGGTGCCGGATCCTGAAAAAGGCGGATCCGGCAGCCTGATCCGGTTTTTTAAACTGAGCATGGTCCAAATTTTTTTTTTTTATCCAATAATCTAGATGTGCTAGCTGGATCCGTCAAAAAAACGGATCCGTCGCATCAGTTTTTCACAATCTGCGCCGGATCCAGTATTTCCAACATTTGTCAGATTTAGCCTGACACTGAAAACCTGATGTGTGAAAGTAGCCTAAGCCATACATCCAGCATCCTCCGCAGAAAAGAGCTGATTTGACTAGCGCTGAAGTCTGATTTATTTCCTCTATTCAGATGAGTCCCTACCCATCTAAACCCACAACTATGACTTTACATACCCTTTGCTGTATTATAATAAACCCTTCATGTGTGATTTGTTTTTTGTTTGTGAAAAATAGTATAAAATTTGGCTTCCGGTGTGCATATAAGCCAGGACTAGTCTGTGGGTCATTAATGCTCCCATACTAGTCCTTCCTCGGGTCTTGTAACCATGCTTCCAAGGGAGTGATTGACATCTAGCACAGAGGTGATGTCATTATCCCCTTGAGGAAGCCCATGCGAAACACGTATTGGGGCTGCTGGCGTGGCACTACATATGGGGCAATATGGACAAGAGCTGTGTGTGTGTGTGTGTGTGTGTGTGTGTGTGTTTGGTGCTGGATGCGTTGTTTATTTATGCATAAAATTATGCAGTCTTTTATTGAGTTTAGCTATTTGTCTACCCTGATATGTAATAATGTTTACCTTCTATTGAGTGGTTTGACATTGAATTAGTTCATCTGCATTTAGCACCTTTTCATGACAACTATATCTTTTATACTAATTACGTAGTTGCTTATTTTTTAATGTGTACTCTTCCTGCCCAAATACTGATTTATGGACCACAAGCCTTAATAGCGGAGTCTCCTCGCTATCAATATTGTCTGTACATATGTTTGTATATGTGTATGCTTTGGTGTTACAATTTAATAAAATCTGTTACATTTTATTTTTGGACTTTTTACCTCCATGTCTCTAAGTTTTGAATAAACCATACCAGTTCCCCCTAGGGTCTTGTAACCATGCGACCAAGGGGGTGTTTAACACCTAGCGCAGAGGTGATGTTATTATTGGGTCCCTGTAAATCTCAAAACTTGCCTCCCTGGTCATGCATGTAGAAACAGGGTTTAAGCTTCCCGGTTTCATGGACGCACTGTGCGTGACTACAGAGGCAAAACATTACACACGTGTTGAGAATTGTGGAGACCTGATATTGACATCGCCACCTTGGATGTGCATACGTGATCCTCTGCCTGACTAGTCTGGGGGAATCATTGCTCTGGACTAGCCCTTTCTAATCTGTATAGTTCAAGCAAAGGTTTATAACTTTATTGTTCACACCTAGTGTATAAGTGTAATAAGTGTATGTCACAGGGAGATTATGGAACAATGGACTCATATAAAGTTGTGGAGGGGTAGAAGAGCTCACAGGTTCCTTTTTAATTTTTTGACCTTTTTTGAGGTTATATTTTTTGGGTAATATTTACCTCTTGTACCTTACAAATAGAGGAAACTATCATTATCATTCGCCTGAGTGTTCCTTTAGTTACATCTCTCCTCTGGCTGGTATATGTCAGCATACTGGAATAGAAGAAATGGCTGTGTACTATACTATTCAAGTAAAGTTTTAGCAGGACTCTTTTTAGCATATACAGAATCCACAAGTGTATCAGACCCGAATGGTTGGATTTCGTAAAGCCCATAACCACAAGATGCTCCAAATTTAGAATGGCACATACTGTTAGTTTTGGCACATCTTGCATGAGGATAGATACTTTACTTTTCTTAAATTTTCAACTCAATTTGTCTAAGCTCATGTACCAGCAAAAGAAATGTGTGCGAACCATCATCATTTCCTGTGCAAATGCAAAGAACCTACGGTAGTTGGCCCAATAGATCAAGACTGGCATTGTTCATGGTCATGATGAGGAGGCGTGCTGGAGTCAGACGCTCCTGATTCATGGAAACAGAACACTCGGGAACAGCAGGAATAAAATAAGAACAAAAGCTGATCACTTTTTATCTAGTGACAGCACCTGTTTAAGAATTTTATTAAACTTTTTTTTATTTTTACGTTATCCCCATTCATAAGATAGCAAATAATTTGCTGATTGCTGAGGGTCAATGTCACGGCGTCACCTGCCGCTGCTCCTGCCGCCGCGCCTGCCGCTCACTCTTCGCGCCGACATACTTACCCGTCCCGGCGTGCTCCAGCGGTGTGCGCGTGCTTTCCGGTCTCTTCTCCTGACTCGTCGCCGGTCCTTAGCTCTCGTCGGGTGTGCGCCTCTCACTGCGCACTTCCTCTCTCTGGTCTGCAGACGCTGCTCCGTTCCTCCACTCTAAGATTCTGGAGAATCTTGACCCGGAAGTTCTGCAGCACTCGGTCTATTTAAGGTAACTCCTTCCTCTACTCTATGCCTGATTGTCATTTGTCCTCATTTGACCCAGGTCCTTCTGTGCCTTGCTCTGTCCTGTGCGTCCGCCATACCCTGCCAGTCCTGTGTCTCCGCCATACCCGCCATACCCTGCCGGTCCTGTGTCTCCGCCATACCCTGCCGGTCCTGTGTCTCCGCCATACCCTGCCGGTCCTGTGTCTCCGCCATACCCTGCCGGTCCTGTGTCTCCGCCATACCCTGCCGGTCCTGTGTCTCCGCCATACCCTGCCTATTTAGTCTCCGTTATAGCCAGTTCTGCGTCTTTTCCGCTCCTACTTCCTGTCCCTGGGTATCAGCTTCTGCGGCAATAGTCTCCCTCGGGCCTGCCCCTAACACTCCCTGTATTGGGGGTGGTCCACCAGGCCAGCTCACCCTTGGGAGGTTCGTTGTCGTGGGTCTGCGGGTTCACTTTAGGAGTTCCAAAAGATCTGACAGTCAAAACAGTGGTGCAACTCTACCCTCCCCCATCGCTTCTGAGAACTCGGCTGTGCAAAGCCCTGTCTGAGTAAATATCAAACACCACAACCACGCAGTCATAGAATCCCATAAAATGTATACATTTTTATTAAATGCTCAATATAATATTAATACATAAATGGGACAGATACAGCAGCAAAGGTGGGGGAAATTGTGAAACACTAAATGGCAGTACATCTAAAAAGGGCTATAGGTAGCCACCACTGCATCGACACGCCAATAACTGATTATATTGGCTAGAAGGCCGCAGGTGTATCGAAATTAGTATCTACATGATATAAATGTCGGTATCAAACCAGCACTCAGTCACGCTATTCATAATAAATAACAGTAGCTGGTGTGTGCAGCAGTGGGGGGATCACAGCCCACCCCGACGCGCCTTTTGGAGCACCCAGCTCCTTCCTCAGGGGGCGCAGGAAGAATGCGCCATGCAGCGTCTATTTATCCAGCAGCAGCCGGAAGTGCCGTACTTGCATGTCACGCTGCTTGTTAATCCCGCCGAGTACAGCGTCCCTGCCACCCGCCAGTTTCGGAAACACGTGGGGCCCGTGTTTCCGAAACTGGCGGGTGGCAGGGACGCTGCACTCGGCGGGATTAACAAGCAGCATATGAATATCTGACAATAGACTGTTAATAACATACTTTGAATAAATGCGAAAAATATATGCAAAAATTAATACAAATGTAGTATCTCCATGTCACATACTGTATATCTAAATTATTTTGTGAAATGTACAGGCCATACTATATTAATTCAAATATCTGCGTAGTAGTGCAAAATTATACATAGAAAAACATATTATGTTGTACTCAGATATCCCCAACCCTAGAAACAACATATATTCTCAACAAATAAGGCCTACACTCAAAACGGGACGATTTGTAGATATTTTATGAAGAAGAATCCGAAATAGGGAATAAAGTCGGCATAGCTGAAGAATTTCTCCAAACTGTACTTTATTATTCAAACATATCCTCTATTGTCCAACAGAATTTATAAATATCCATACATAAGTAAAAAGACAATCAGAATAAAAACTATTAAAACAAATGCACTTCATAAGCCGTTACCACATTAGTGCACGACAAGAAGGGATCACAGAAAAGGAGCAAAAGATATATTTTCATTTAATCCATTTGGGTGGATAGTCTGCAATATCCAGATCCACCTGGTCTCCAATTGGGCCAGAAGTTTAGAGAGATTACCTCCCCTAATATTAATATTCAATATATCGATACCACGCACCCTCAGTAACGCATCATCACATTGGTGAAATTCTCTGAAATGTCGCGGCAGGGTTTTGAGGGTGGCAATGTCCGTGCATGCAGCCGCCGCCTGTATCCCCAGCACATGTTCTCTGACACGAACCTTGAGTTGCCGAGTAGTCAACCCTATATATCAGTCCACACGGTCAGGTGGCATAATAAATAACATACCTAGAGATACATGATGTGTTGTCTGATCTCGAAACATTTATTACCATCAGAATTTGAAATGGAGGTACATCTCTCAATATTGGGGCAGGCGACGCATCTGCCGCACGGTGCACAACCACCCCCCAGCCGCGTCCTATCAAGGAATGTTGGTACTGACTGACCAATGTAGTGGCAACACGTTAATCGGTCACGTAAGTTTTTGGCCCATCTGAATGTAATTGATGGATTATTGGGGAGGAATTCTTTGATGATCGGATCAACTCTCAAGATAGGCCAAGCCTTCTTGATAGCTAAGTGCACTTTCTCATGTTGAGGATTATAGGATGTAATAAATCTCGCTATACCATTGATATTAGGCCTATTGGTTGTCTTTTTATACAATAGGTTATTACGACTGGAATATTAATCGCGATGGTATGCTTTCTTGATACTCCGCCCACTGTACACTCTTGCTAACAAACATGATTGCAACTCCTCTGCTCGGATTTCAAAATCTGCATCCGTAGAGCAAATCTGACGAAGGTGGAGGAATTGTCCTTTTGGGATAGCTTGGATCATATGGTGCTGATGGCAAGAAGAGGCATGAAGTAGGGTGTTAGTAGCTGTTTTTTTTTAATGAAAAATATCAGTCTGAATTAGGCCGGATCTATCCTTACAAATAGTAACATCTAGAACATCAATTTTCTCAGGATCCCAGACCGGGGTAAGACGTATATTTAGATTGTTGTCTTTCAGGGATGATATAAATCAACTGCAGAAGGTCGACGGAAGTGCCCTGCCTGACGACATCTTCTTTGTCTATGTAGCGCGTCCATAAAAGGACACGATCCATTGACCCCTGTTTGTCTGACAGGAAAAGATTCCTTTCCCACAGCCCCAGAAACAGGTTAGTATAGGATGGCGCGAAGGCCACACCCATGGCTGTACCCTGGAGCTGTAGGTAGAGTGATCCTTTGAACACAAAAAAATTGTGGGTGAGAGTGAACTCCAAAAGCTCCAAGATGAGGTGTCTCATCGGTACTCGGAGGGTGGGTGTACCCAGGAAAAACCGGACAGTGCAAAGGCCGTCATGATGGCGAATGGTGGTATAGAAGGACTCAACGTCAACTGAAGCCAGAAGAGTATCACCCTCTAAGCACAAACCTTCGACCTTGCTCAACAAATCCCCAGTTTCCTTAAGGAACGAAGGGAGATTGAGCACTAATGGTTGAAGATAGTAATCAATCCACATGTTGACATGTTCTAAAAAATTCCCCCTCCCAGAAACAATAGGTCTGCTGGGCGGTGACCTCATATCATTATGAATTTTAGGTAAGAGGTGCAGTGTTGAGATAGTAGGTTCCTTCACTGTTAGTGCCGAAGCCAGGTCTTTGGTGATAATGCCGCCTTTTTAAGAATTGAATCAAGCTTTACATTAAATGCAGAGAGGGGATTATATGTAAGTTTCTTATTATCTTCTTATTTCTTATTATTAAAGGGAACCTGTCACCCCCAAAATCGAAGGTGAGCGAAGCCCACCGGCATCAGGGGCTTATCTACAGCATTCTGTAATGCTGTAGATAAGCCCCCGATGTAACCTGAAAGATGAGAAAAAGAGGTTAGATTATACTCATGTGGGCGGTCCGATCCAATGGATGTCGTAGTCCGGTCCGGGGCCTCCCATCTTCATAGGATGACGTCCTCCTCTTGTCTTCACGCTCCGGCGCAGGTGTACTTTGCCCTGTTGAGGGCAGGGCAAAGTACTGCAGTGCGCAGACGCCGGGCCTCTCTGACCTTTCCCTGCGCACTGCAGTACTTTGCCCTCAACAGGGCAGACAAAATACGTCTGTGCCGGAGCTGCAGCATGAAGACAAGAAGAGGACATCATCGTAAGAAGATGGGAGACGCTGGACCGGACCGCGACGCCCATCGGACCGGACCGCAGCGGGACCGCCCCTGGGTGAGTATAATCTCTTTTTCTCATCTTTCAGGATACATCTGGGGATAAGCCCCTGATGCCGATGGGCTTAGCTCACCTTCGATTTTAGGGGTGACAGGTTCCCTTTAACCCCTTCATGACCTTGCCGTTTTTTGCAATTCTGACCAGTGTCCCTTTATGAGGTAATAACTCAGGAACGCTTCAACGGATCGTAGCGATTCTGAGATTGTTTTTTCGTGACATATTGGGCTTCATGTTAGTGGTAAATTTAGGTCGATAATTTCTGAGTTTATTTGTGAAAAAAACGGAAATTTGGCAAAAATTTTGAAAATTTCGCAATTTTCACATTTTGAATTTTTATTCTGTTAAACCAGAGAGTTATGTGACACAAAATAGTTAATAAATAACATTTCCCACATGTCTACTTTACATCAGCACAATTTTGGAAACAAATTTTTTTTTTGCTAGGAAGTTATAAGGGTTAAAATTTGACCAGTGATTTCTCATTTTTACAACAAAATTTACAAAACCATTTTTTTTAGGGATCACCTCACATTTGAAGTCAGTTTGAGGGTTCTATATGGCTGAAAATACCCAAAAGTGACACCATTCTAAAAACTGCACCCCTCAAGGTGCTCAAAACCACATTCAAGAAGTTTATTAACCCTTCAGGTGTTTCACAGCAGCAGAAGCAACATGGAAGTAAAAAATGAACATTTAACTTTTTAGTCACAAAAATGATATTTTAGCGAAAATTTTTTTATTTTCCCAATGGTAAAAGGAGAAACTGGACCACGGACGTTGTTGTCCAATTTGTCCTGAGTACGCTGATACCTCATATGTGGGGGTAAACCACTGTTTGGGCGCACGGCAGGGCTCGGAAGGGAAGGAGCGCCATTTGACTTTTTCAATGAAAAATTGGCTCCAATCTTTAGCGGACACCATGTCGCGTTTGGAGAGCCCCCGTGTGCCTAAACATTGGAGCTCCCCCACAAGTGACCCCATTTTGGAAACTAGACCCCCCAAGGAACTCATCTAGAGGCATAGTGAGCACTTTAAACCCCCAGGTGCTTCACAAATTGATCCGTAAAAATGAAAAAGTACTTTTTTTTCACGAAAAAATTATTTTAGCCTCAATTTTTTCATTTTCACATGGGCAACAGGATAAAATGGATCCTAAATTTTGTTGGGCAATTTCTCCTGAGTACACCAATACCTCACATGTGGGGGTAAACCACTGTTTGGGCACATGGTAAGGCTCGGAAGGGAAGGAGCGCCATTTGACTTTTTGAATGAAAAATTATCTCCATCGTTAGCGGACACCATGTCGCGTTTGGAAAGCCCCTGTGTGCCTAAACATTGGATCTCCTCCACAAGTGACCCCATTTTGGAAAGTAGACCCCCCAAGGAACTCATCTAGAGGCATAGTGAGCACTTTAAACCCCCAGGTGCTTCACAAATTGATCCGCAAAAATGAAAAAGTACTTTTTTTTCACACAAATTTTCTTTTAGCCTCAATTCTTTCATTTTCACATGGGCAACAGGATAAAATGGATCCTAAAATTTGTTGGGCAATTTCTCCTGAGTATGCCGATACCTCATATGTGGGGGTAAACCACTGTTTGGGTGCACGGCAAGGCTCGGAAGGGGAGGCGTGCCATTTGACTTTTTGAATGGAAAATTAGCTCCAATCGTTAGCGGACACCATGTCGCGTTTGGAGAGCCCCTGTGTGCCTAAACATTGGAGCTCCCCTACAAGTGACCCCATTTTGGAAACTAGACCCCCCAAGGAACTTATCTAGATGCATAGTAAACACTTATAACCCCCAGGTGCTTCACAGAAGTTTATAACGCAGAGCCGTGAAAATAAAAAAATAATTTTTCTTTCCTCAAAAATGATTTTTAGCCCAGAATTTTTTATTTTCCCAAGGGTAATAGGAGAAATTGGACCCCAAATGTTGTTGTCCAGTTTGTCCTGAGTACGATGATACCCCATATGTGGGGGTAAACCACTGTTTGGGCGCACGGCAGGGCTCGGAAGGGAAGGCACGCCATTTGGCTTTTTGAATGGAAAATTAGCTCCAATCATTAGCGGACACCATGTCGCGTTTGGAGAGCCCCTGTGTGCCTAAACATTGGAGCTCCCGCACAAGTGGCCCCATTTTGGAAACTAGACCTCCCAAGGAACTAATCTAGATGTGTGGTGAGCACTTTGAACCCCCAAGTGCTTCACAGAAGTTTATAACGCAGAGCCATGAAAATAAAAAATAATTTTTCTTTTCTCAAAAATGATTTTTTAGCCCACAATTTTTTATTTTCCCAAGGGTAATAGGAGAAATTGGACCCCAAAAGTTGTTTTCCAGTTTCTCCTGAGTACGCTGATACCCCATATGTGGGGGTAAACCACTGTTTTGGCACACGTCGGGGTTCGGAAGGGAAGTAGTGACGTTTTGAAATGCAGACTTTGATGGAATGCTCTGCGGGCATCAGGTTGCGTTTGCAGAGCCCCTGATGTGCCTAAACAGTAGGAACTCCCCACAAGTGACTCCATTTTGGAAACTAGACCTCCCAAGGAACTAATCTAGATGTGTGGTGAGCACTTTGAACCCCCAAGTGCTTCACAGAAGTTTATAACGCAGAGCCGTGAAAATAATAAATGTGTTTCCTTTCCTCAAAAATATTTTTTTAGCCCAGAATTTTTTATTTTCCCAAGGGTAACAGGAGAAATTGGACCCCAAAAGTTGTTGTACAGTTTCTCCTGAGTACGCTGATACCCCATATGTGGGGGTAAACCACTGTTTGGGTACATGCCGGGGCTCGGAAGGGAAGTAGTGACGTTTTGGAATGCAGACTTTGATGGAATGGTCTGCGGGCATCATGTTACGTTTGCAGAGCCCCTGATATGCCTAAACAGTAGAAACCCCCCACAAGTGACCCCATTTTGGAAACTAGACCCCCCCAAGGAACTTATCTAGATGTGTGGTGAGCACGTTCAACCCCCAAGTGCTTCACAGAAGTTTACAACGCAGAGCCGTGAAAATAAAAAATCATTTTTCTTTCCTCAAAAAAGATGTTTTAGCAAGCAATTTTTTATTTTCACAAGGGTAACAGGAGAATTTGGACCCCAATATTTGTTGCCCAGTTTGTTGTGAGTACGCTGATACCCCATATGTGGGGGTAAACCACTGTTTGGGCACACGTCAGGGCTCGGAAGGGAAGTAGTGACATTTGAAATGCAGACTTTGATGGAATGGTCTGCGGGCGTCACATTGCATTTGCAGAGCCCCTGATGTGCCTAAACAGTAGAAACACCCCACAAGTGACCCCATTTTGGAAACTAGACCCCCGAAGGAACTTATCTAGATGTGTGGTGAGCACTTTCAACCCCCAAGTGCTTCACAGAAGTTTATAACGCAGAGCCGTGAAAATAAAAAATAATTGTTCTTTCCTCAAAAATTATGTTTTAGCAAGTAATTTTTTATTTTTGCAAGGGTAACAGGAGAAATTGGACCCCAACAGTTGTTGCCCAGTTTGTCCTGAGTACGCTGGTACCCCAAATGTGGGGGTAAACCACTGTTTGGGCGCACGTCGGGGCTTGGAAGGGCGGGAGCACCATTTGACTTTTTGAACGCAAGATTGGCTGGAATCAATGGTGGCGCCATGTTGCGTTTGGAGACCCCTGATGTGCCTAAAACAGTGGAAACCCCTCAATTCTAACTTCAACACTAACCCCAACACACCCCTAATCCTAATCCCAACTGTAGCCATAACCCTAATCACAACCCTAACCCCAACACACCCCTAACCACAACCCTAACCGCAACACAACCGTAACCCTAATTCCAACCCTAATCCTAACCCTAATCCCAACCGTAACCCTAATCCCAACCCTAACCACAACTGTAACCCCAACACACCCCTAACCCTATCCGTAACCCTAACCACAAGCCTATTCTTAACCCTATTTCCAACCCTAGCCCTAATTCCAACCCTAACCCTAAGGGTATGTGCCCACGTTGCGGATTCGTGTGAGATTTTTCCGCACGATTTTTGAAAAATCTGCAGGTAAAAGGCACTGCGTTTTGCCTGCGGATTTACAGCAGATTTCCAGTGTTTTTTTGTGCGGATTTCACCTGCGGATTCCTATTGAGGAACAGGTGTAAACCGCTGCGGAATCCGCACAAAGAATTGACATGCTGCGGAAAATACAATGCAGCGTTTCTGCACGGAATTTTCCGCACCATGGGCACAGCAGATTTGGTTTTCCTTAGGTGTACATGGTACTGTAAACCTGATGGAAAACTGCTTCGAATTCGCAGCGGCCAATCCGCTGCAGATCCGCGGCCAATCCGCTGCGGATCCGCTGCCGATCCGCGGCCAATCCGCTGCGGATCCGCTGCCGATCCGCTGCGGATCCGCGGCCGATCCGCTGCCAATCCGCTGCAGATCCGCGGCCAATCTGCTGCGGATCCGCTGCGGATCTGCTGCGGATCCGCTGCGGATCCGCGGCCGATCCGCTGCCGATCCGCTGCGGATCCGCGGCCGATCCGCGGCCGATCCGCTCTGTGTGCACATGCCATAACCCTACCCCTAACCCTAACCCTACCCGTAACCCTAACCCTACCCCTAACCCTACCCCTAGTTCTAACCCTAGTTCTAACCCTAACCCTAGTGGTAAAAGAAAAAAAAATATTTTCTTTATTTTATTATTGTCCCTACCTATGGGGGTGATAAAGGGGGGGGTTTATTTATTATTTTTTTATTTTGATCGCTGTGGTAGAACCTACCACAGCGATCAAAATGTACCTGTAACGAATCTGCCAGCCTGCAGATTCGGCGGGCGTACTGAGCATGCGCCCGCCATTTTCCAAGATGGCGGCGCCCAGCGAGGACACGGCCGGACACCGGGAGGCTCGGTAAGTATGAGGGGGTGGTGGGGGGCTGGATCGGAGCACAGGGGGGGGGATCGGAGGACGGGGGGAGCGGACAGGAGCACGGGGGAGCGGACAGGAGCACGGGGGAGCGAACAGGGGGACGGAGGGGGGTACCTGACAGAACGGACGACTGGGGAGGAGATCGGGGGCGGTGGGGGGGGCCAGTACATGATTTCCAGCCATGGCAGATGCTATTGCAGCATCGGCCATGGCTGGATTGCAATATTTCACCATTTTCATAGGTGAAATATTGCAAATTGCTCTGATTGGCTGTTGCACTTTCAACAGCCAATCAGAGCGATCGTAGCCACGTGGGGGCAAAGCCACCCCCCCTAGGCTGAAGTACAACTCCCCCTCTCCCTGCAGATCGGGTAAAATAGGAATTAACCCTTTCACCCGATCTGCAGGGATGCGATCATTCCATGACGCCGCATAGGCGTCATGGGTCGGGAAGGGGTTAAGCTGGCGAAATGCCTCCCTCTCATACATTGATTTTGGCCACACCACAACATTACCACCACCACTGTCTGAATGAAGCAGAGCCCAAGCCTGTTCACCTCCACATAATTCGTTCTATTTGGGACTGCCAGTGGTAGCCAAGCAAGAGAGAGTGCCGGGGATAACTTGGTACAACTTCATACTTGATGACATTACTGCATGTCCAGTGCGGTTATATCACCAGTGTTTACTTACTCCTTAATCTGTGACTGATATTGTTAACTGGGGCACGCAGGAATCTTAAGATCTGACTCACAAACTCACGCAACACATTTGTGTGGTGATTAAATAGTTTGGTGCACATCCAAATATAGTAAATTGTGGGTGAGTATTAATGTCAAAACTTATGAACAAGTGTGTACAATCCCCTAGTATATTGCAGCATTTTGTTGCTCTGCCTGCTACTGATTGTTCATTATGATGCTGTTATCATGGGCTCACTTTAAAGGGGAATTCCAGTTTACAAAAAAATTACCACCTGTCCACTGATTAAGTAATAATTACTTTTTCTTATACCTTTGTGCTTTATGCCCTGATTTAAAAATAATAAAACCATCACGGATTTTGCACAAAACGCACATGAAATTAGGTACAAGCGAGATGAAGAAGGAAAATCTTAATTGTAGCCAAAATGTACACAATATTATATATGCAAAAATATTGAACATTCATTCTGCAACTTTATTGGAAATTAATTCTTGTGCCTTCTTTTTTTATCTTCATAGCTTCTGTTGATTTCTTTTCTCTTATATATCAGACTTTGTCTGATTCATGTCACTTCCGGTTGTGAATCGGGTTGTTTTTATAGAATTGTTAAATTATATCTACTTTCGGCCCTTCGGTTCTTTCAAATTATATCATGGCACGTTATTATCTTATATATATTAATTTATTAGTAGCTTGCACTTATGTTAAAATTGACTATTTCCAGAACTGCGCACTTGGTTCGGCGCGGTGACTTTATTAGCATCTGATGCTATTCCAGCATCTGTTCGATGGTCCCACGTGGGGTTATATTCGTCATACTATGTTAATTCACATTGCGGCTGCAACGATTTGATTGGCTGGGATCTATTTAAATGCACTCCCATTTCCCTCTATGCTACACGCCCCCGGAAGAAGAATACTCATCGAAACGCGCATTGGGGTTTCTAGGTCTCGTGTCTCTCATTCCGGTAAACATGCTTTAGGTTTCTGCTTCGGTGCTCAGCCATACACCCTATTCAGGTGTTTTGGTTGGATATTTCACAAGGTATTATTATATTCTGCGGTAGGGTTACACCTTCGATATGGGTTTATCTGCGGCATCCCCAAATACTTAATTCTATGGGTGGCCGTTTACATTTATGAGTATAATCTTGATACTGGCTTGTGTGTGTGGCCCTCCTAATACCTGTTTTTACATCTGCGGTGGTTTACATTTAGGAGTATACCCTAGGCACTGGTTCATGTGTGGCTCTCCTAATACACTTTGTTTACATCTGCAGTTGTTTATACATATACGTATGCACCGTGCACTTTACTTTTCAGCCTTTCCCATAGTTGCCGCTATCATGTCGACTTATATAGCAAACAGCCATTAAGTGGCTTGCTGAATAATACGTTTTTGTATCGACACTTAGGTCAAATGGAAACTCATACAAATATCTGTTAGATTGTAGGCACTTTCTATATTGTATTTGTGTATTTAAGGTTGAGATTTTTATCTTCCTTTGAAATAAAATATGTATTATTAATTATACATTCTTGTGGCCTGTCTTTATATCTTTTTGAGAGGCCTTGTGGTGTTCATGATTATTCATTATGATGCTGTTATCATGGGCTCACTTTAAAGGGGAATTCCAGTTTACAAAAAATTACCACCTGTCCACTGATTAAGTACTAATTACTTTTTCTTATACCTTTGTGCCTTATGCCCTGATTTAAAAATAATAAAAAAAATCTATTTTTAACCATCACGGATTTTGCACAAAACGCACATGAAATTATGTACAAGCGAGATGAAGAAGGAAAATCTTAATTGTAGCCAAAATGTACACAATATTATATATGAAAAATTATTGAACATTCATTCTGCAACTTTATTGGAAATTAATTCTTGTGCCTTCTCTTTTTATCTTCATAGCTTCTCTTGATATCTTTTCTCTTATATATCAGACTTTGTCCTTTGAGTTTCCAAATATCTGGACCCACAAAAATGCCTTCCTTCGATTTTGCATATGTGAGCAGGTTGCGTGATGCAGTGACAGACAAGAGACAGAGCAAGGGTTAACAATTTTACTTAAAACAGGGATACACCACTCAGGGAGGTTAAACAGTTAAATGGGGAAGAGTAAGCAGTTCAGATGTAAAGATCTAATGATTGAAGGAACAACGGATATAGTAGTGGTAATAGTTCTGATAGGGTTAACTTATCCCGTCAGTCGGTTTTGAGGCTGTGGGGGTTACAAGGCAAGCGATGGCATCAACAGCTGGCGCGGGTTGATGCGGTGAAGTCCTGAAGATAACGATGATCAGTCTTCTGGAGGCAGCGGTTAGTCTCTTTTACCCTGCGCTGATCCCCTAGTCCATATCCTGATGCAGTAGCGAGGGTGCTGGCCACAGCACTGTTTGAGCCTAACGTGGCTCAGCAAATATACACCAGGGGGTCAGGGCACAGATAACGGTCACACACCCGGTGTCTCTCAGGTGGCCCACGAGCGGTACTCACGGGCTCGAAGCGTTCGGCACCTTGCTCTGTCGGGGTCAGTGGGCACACTGCACTTCTCTGTGCACAGTCTCTGCGGGTGGCAGTGGGATGCGCGGGCTTGCGCTGTTGCTGTGCTCGAGGGACGGAGCACTCGCTTCTCCCTGCTCCGTGCTGTCTGTTCCCGCCAAGTCTTACCGCTTCCCCGCGAGCTGTGGCTTTTTTAGCTTAGCCACACCCTCTGCTCCCGGATGCAAGTGTAGGTCCGGTCCTCTAAGCTTTTCCCCGGACAACAGAGGTGACAGCCCCGACAGTTCCGTACACGGCGCAGAGCTGGTACCCACGGCCTGGTCCTCCTTCTTACACATACATGACACTTGACGACTAGACGTACTCTCCATTGCTCAATACAAGTGAATTGAGCAAACCTGAGCATATCTGTCTTGATGTAGGAAAATTGCTTATTTGCGGTCACAAGACTACCCTGTCTTGGCAGCGGCACTGGAGAATCTTAATGGTGCGCAGTGAACGTGGTGAGAGTTAAGAAATCTGTAGTCACATAGTGACTGCAGACTTTCACCACAAGACTAAACAACTAGTGATGAGTGAACGTGCTGGGATATGGTGTTATCAGTGCACGCTCTGTTGCTGTCTTCGGTGTACTTGAAAAATATATTTGAGTGCATGTGGCCGCCTGTCTCCCAGCTGTTGCATGGATTGCCTGTTTATTATGCAATTACTATATGTGTTACAGCCGTCTAACTGCAGCCGCGGGGACTCTAACATATTGGTTGAGTTCGCTGAAGACACTCTGCACCAGAGCGTGTTCAGATAAAACCTTATCCAAGCGTGTTCGCTCATCATTACAGATAACTCATTAAAGACTTTGGTTCCTAGCCCAAATACAGGTCTCTTGACCTCCATCTGAAAGCATCATGGGCATTAATGTTTGAGGCCTGTGTGTCATCTCATGAATACAAGTTTACTATGAATGATTGACATAGTTCAGATGAAGAATGACTGACTTCTTGGTCTCTGGGGTCTGATAAGCAACTCCTTAATGTATATTAATATTGTAATCTCCTTTCATCTGTCTGGTAACTGTAGAGAAGCTGAATTTATGTTTATTCACAAATCTGTTCTCGTAGATAATAAACATGGAATTTCTGTCTGTAAAAGTTTCTAATATAAAAGTGAACCTATATCTAAAAGGGTACGGGGATAACTTGAAGGCTTGATCAGCGGAATACCCAACTGTCCTGCTTTAAAGGGGTTCTCTGCATTGGGCAATCACTACTTGTGAACGAAGTTCCTTGATGCTCAATTCATCACAAAATTATCTACTGCTGAAGCCCCCAAACCCCAGCCACCTTTCCTCCCCCTGAGATCTCCTCCAATAATTGATGTAAGACCTGGAAGTAAGCATATGACCAGATGGTACTGTGGTGGTGCTGCCTTAGGCCTCATTCAGATATTCATGTTGCACGTATGTGTTGTGTATCTGTTTTTTTTTTATTTCATGCATAGATTATAATGGGTACATGTTCTAAGGTGCTATTTACATGTTTTTTTTTTTTTTTTTCACAGACTGTGTGTATGTGCCAATCTCATAGAGACATGTCTGTTTTCCTCCACTACCACTGAAAAGGGTCGATATAAGTCTGTAGGTCTGTGAAAAACATACTGATGACGTATTTAACCCTGCAAAGTATAGGGGAGCCTTTGTAACTTATTTATCCATCTGTGAAACACACTGACACCCTTGTGGTAAAAATGGCACGTTGACCTTACATTGATGCCACATTGATCCGAAACACTGACACCGGTACCATTTTCACGTACGTGTTTAAGTACGTACAGTGGGGGGAAAAAAGTATTTAGTCAGCCACCAATTGTGCAAGTTCTCCCACTTAAAAAGATGAGAGAGGCCTGTAATTTACATCATAGGTAGACCTCAACTATGAAAGTCAAAATGAGAAAAAAATCCTGAAAATCACCTTGTCTGATCTGGCAAGATTTATTTTGCAAATTATGGTGGAAAATAAGTAATTGGTCACTTAAAAACATGCAAGATTTCTGGCTCTCACAGACCTGTAACTTCTTCTTTAAGAGCTCCTCTGTCTTCCACTCATTACTTGTAGTAATATCACCTGATTGAACTTATAACAGTATAAAAGACACCTGTCCACAACCTCAAACAGTCACACTCCAATCTCCACTATGGCGAAGACCAAAGATCTGTCAAATGACACCAGAAACAAAACTGTAGCCCAGCACTAATCTGGGAAGACTGAATTTGCAATAGGCAAGTAGCTTGGTGTGATGAAAACAACTGTGGGAGCAATAATAAGAAAATGGAAGACATACAAGACCACTGATAAATCTCTCTCGATCTGGGGCTCCTCGCAAGATCTCTCCCTGTGGGGTCAAAATAATCACAAGAACGGTGAACAAAAATTCCAGAAGCATACGGGGGACCTAGTGAATGACCTGCATAGAGCTGGGACCACCATAACAAAGGCTACCATTGGTAACACACTACGCCGCCAGGGACTCAGATCATGCAGTGCCAGATGTGTCTCCCTACTTAAGCCAGTACATGTCCCGGCCCTTCTGAAGTTTGCTAGAGAGCATTTGGATTATCCAGAAGACTACTGGGAGAATGTCATATGGTCCTATGAAACCAAAGTAGAACTGTTTGTTAGAAACAAAACTCCTCGTGTTTGGAGGAGGCAGAATGCCGAGTTGCATCCAAAAAAACACAATACCTACTGTGAAGCATAGAGGTGGCAACATCATGCTTTGGGGCTGTTTCTCTGCAAAAGGGACCAGGAAGACTGATCTGTCTGCATGAAAAAGAATGGGGCCATGTATTGTGAAATTTTGAGTGCAACCCTCCTTCCATTAGCAAGGGCATTGAAGATGAAACATGGACGGGTCTATCAGCATGATAATGATCCCGAGCACATCGGTAGGGCAACAAAAGAGTGGCTTCGTGAGAAGCATATGAAGGCCCTGGAGTGGCCTAGCCAGTCTCCAGATCTCAACCCCATAGAAACCTTTGGAGAGAGTTGAAAGTCCATGTTGCCAAGTGACAGGCCCAAAACATCACTGCTCTAGAGGCGATCTGCATGGAAGAATGAGCCAACATAACACCAACAGTGTGTGCCAACCTTGTGAAGACTTACAGAAAACGTTTGACCTCTGTCATTGCCAAAGGATATATAACAAAATATTGAGATGAACTTTTGTTATTGACTAAATACTTATTTTTCACCATAATTAGCAAAATAAATCCCGCCAAATCAGACAAGGTGATTTTCTGGATTTGTTTTCTCATTTTGACTCCTAGTTGTGGTCTACCTATGATGTCAATTACAGGCCTCTCTCATCTTTTCAAGTGGGAGAACTTGCACAATTGGTGGCTGAATAATTAATTACTTTTTTCCCCCCGCTGTAGTTGTGAATGGAAGCTTAGGCAGACCAATGGTCAGTCAGTTGTGAAACAAAATCGTGCAGCAGTTGACCACTGTGGTTGGTGAAGTTTCTGTATTCAGGACCACCACGTCTGAAATTCAAGGGGATTAGAACTCGTACCTAGTATAATCGAAGGGGCTGTTTACATGTCCATGTATTTTTTTTTTTTTTTTTGCGGTCCATGTTGGTCTGCTCAATATCACAACTTAATTGCTGCCCCCCGAGGAAGCCGAGGGCGAAACGCGCGTTGTGGCGCGTGTGTTTGCACATGGATAGAAGCATGGGTAAGATGACTTGATGGGAACACTGTTTTTGTGGGACATTGAGAGGCTCTCTTGCTGATTGAGTCCAATGGACTGTGATTATTGATACTTATATGCATTAGAGAAGCGAGTAGTTTACAACCATTATGATATTCTATGCACTAGCACTTTAATACTTTATTTATTGGTTGTTACTAATCCTGTACCCTCCATCTATATGCCCATGCTGCTTCCGTGGTGCTGCACATTTTAGTGGGTGTACCCTTGCTCCTTATTTAAATCTGCTCTGGTTGTGTTGATTGTAATATTGATTGTCATATTATTCACCTGGCACTGTTCTTATGTGTACTTTTTACTAAGGTAAAATAAAAGGTATTTTTTACTTCTACTTTTCTGTGAATTTATGCTTCAATGTTGTGTTTCCAATATCACAACTTGTCTGATCTTGATCAGATTCTTCAATCAAAATCGCAAGTCCGTGGGTCTGTGAAATAAGCAATCAGATGGTTTTTTTTCATCCAAGAAGAAATGATGAAACTTTGTTTTGTTTTTGTTTTTTAAACTGGAGTTTGGGCAGTGCATCAAACACTGGAACTCAAACCATTTTTGAGTACAAGAAAAATGTCTGAATGAGGCCGAAAGCAGGACCAATACTATGTAAAGTTCTGGTGGAAGCTTTCAGGACCATAGACGACCTGACCCCAGATATAACAGGGTAAAATAAGATGTTCCTGCTTTAGTGGTAACTAGCCTCAGAACTCAACATAACCCACTGATGACAAATGAACTTTAAAAAACATTGTATCTATAGTGATCCACCTAGTCAGTCTACATATGGGAGTAATTCCATTATTTTTGTGTTCTTGGTAAATATTTGTGCATTTGTATGTGATTGCTACATGAAATGGCTGATTCTGTGTAGGTGAAACCCTTGTGTAATATTCCCTGCATTCCCAGCACATGAGACATCAGGGTAAACAAGCTGCTCTGTGTATGTTGTGGTTACACAGAATGGGCAGCGATGTCCGTGTGGCGATGACATACCTGTGAGTGGAATGTGCTCTGTAACACGGCTAACCTTACACTGCACTATGACCGCACTCAACCATTACATGTCGTCCCTGTTACCGGCCGTTTGGAAGAAAGATTTTATACTCTTTCTAAAACCTGTCTGTCATGTATGTCGTGTATTAATATGGTAGAGAAGACGTCAGATATTTTTTTGTGTAGGTAGAAGTGTTAGAGAAAACTTGACTGAAAAGGTGAAATGTTTGCGTTGTGCATCATGATAACGACTCAAATTTGTGTCGCGCAAATGTCTCCATCGCAGCTCCATGAACTCTGCTCTGCCATGCACACAAGATTTTAATTTACAGGTTTTTTTTATGATGCAGATCTGTTTCAAAATGCTCATTTGACAACCTTGTTGAACATTCCTTGAGCACGCTTATTATTGATTTCAATAAGAAATCACACATTGCTTTTCATACTCCAAGAAGTTTTTTTTTTTTGTTTTCCCCCGCCATGAGGAAAAAAGACTTTTTCTATGTGGATTCTTAAACCCATGTTGGATTTCTCTGCCTCAAAAAACCTCTATGACCAAACCCTTCTATCTTCAGGCTTTGTGCGCTTTATCTTCACCTTTTTTATACATAATAAACCTATAAGGCCGGCCTCACACTAGCGAGTTTTACGGACGTATGAGCGCATAAACTACGTCCGTAAAACTCGCAAAATAAACGGCACAATTATTCTCAATGGGGCTGCTCCTATTAGCCGTATATTACGGTTCAGTATTATACGGCTTTCTACGGCCGTACAAAATCGCAGCATGCTGCGTTTGTCACCGTATTGCGCAAAAAAATCGCCAATGAAAGTCTATGGGGGCGAGAAAAATACGGATTCCACACTGACCAGCAGTGTGACTTGCGAGAAATACGCAGCGGTGTTAGTGAAAAGTCGGTAATTCAATTGCCGGCTTTTCATTTCTCCTGCACAAACCCGACAGGATATGAGACATGGTTTACATACAGTAAGCCATCTCATATCCCCTTTTTTTTTGCATATTCCACACTACTAATGTTAGTAGTGTGTATGTGCAAAATTTCAGCGCTGTAGCTGCTGAAATAAAGGGTTAAATGGCGGAAAAAATTGGCGTGGGCTCCCGCGCAATTTTCTCCGCCAGAATGGTAAAGCCAGTGACTGAGGGCAGATATTAATAGCCAGGAGAGGGTCCATGGTAATTGGCCCCCCCGTGGCTAAAAACATCTGCCCCCAGCCACCCCAGAAAAGGCACATCTGGAAGATGCGCCTATTCTGGCACTTGGCCACTCTCTTCCCACTCCCTGTAGCGGTGGGATATGGGGTAATGAAGGGTTAATGCCACCTTGCTATTGGAAGGTGACATTAAGCCAGATTAATAATGGAGAGGCGTCAATTATGACACCTATCCATTATTAATCCAATTGTTGGAAAGGGTTAAAAAACACACACACACATGATTTAAAAGTATTTTAATGAAATAAACACAGCGGTTGTTGTAATAATTTATTGTTCTCTCAATCCATCAGGAACACCCTCGCTTGGAAAAATAATAAACGCACAAGATACATACCTTCTGGTGAACCGTCTCGTCCCACGAAGTAATCCATCTGAAGGGGTTAACTAATATTACAGGCAGGAGCCCTGCTAAATGCAGCTGTGCTCCGTGCTTGTAATTCCCCAGCGAATGAATGAAATGTAGGTCATTGACCTACATTTCCTTCAGTCGCGGTGAGGCGCCCTCTGGTGGATGTTCTCATGAACTGCAGCCTGGGAACTTTTTCCCACGCTCCAGGTCATATGAGGACATCCACCAGGGGGCGCATCACCGCGACTGAAGGAAATGTAGGTCAATTACCTACATTTCATTCATTCGCTGGGGAATTACAAGCACGGAGCACAGCTGCATTTAGCAGGGCTCCTGCCTGTAATATTAGTTAACCCCTTCAGATGGATTACTTCGTGGGACGAGACGGTTCACCAGAAGGTATGTATCTTGTGCGTTTATTATTTTTCCAAGCGAGGGTGTTCCTGATGGATTGAGAGAACAATAAATTATTACAACAACCGCTGTGTTTATTTCATTAAAATACTTTTAAATCATGTGTGTGTGTGTTTTTTAACCCTTTCCAACAATTGGATTAATAATGGATAGGTGTCATAATTGACGCCTCTCCATTATTAATCTGGCTTAATGTCACCTTCCAATAGCAAGGTGGCATTAACCCTTCATTACCCCATATCCCACCGCTACAGGGAGTGGGAAGAGAGTGGCCAAGTGCCAGAATAGGCGCATCTTCCAGATGTGCCTTTTCTGGGGTGGCTGGGGGCAGATGTTTTTAGCCACGGGGGGGCCAATAACCATGGACCCTCTCCTGGCTATTAATATCTGCCCTCGGTCACTGGCTTTACCATTCTGGCGGAGAAAATTGCGCGGGAGCCCACGCCAATTTTTTCCGCCATTTAACCCTTTATTTCAGCAGCTACAGCGCTGAAATTTTGCACATACACACTACTAACATTAGTAGTGTGGAATATGCAAAAAAAAAGGGGATATGAGATGGTTTACTGTATGTAAACCATGTCTCATATCCTGTCGGGTTTGTGCAGGAGAAATGAGAAGCCGGCAATTGAATTACCGGCTTTTAACACATATCGCGCTGAATGAAATCTAAATACAGAATATATATATATGTGTCTCAATGACATATATATATATATATATATACTGTATATATGTTTTCCCGAACATTTGAGCACATAAATCCATTAGATGTCGGTTTTGCAAGCCTGCGCGAAAATCTCGCAGTACGGATGCCATACGGATTACATACGGAGGATGCCATGCGCAAAATACGCTGCCACACCCTGACTACGGATCAATATTTTGGGAACATTTCTCCGTATTACGGCCGTAGTACGGACGTATAATACGTGGCGTATTGTCTTACGCCCAGTGTGAGGCCGGCCTAAGACTTGCTCTAACAATACTGTTTGGTTTTGCCTCGTAAATGGCTTATAAGAATAGAGGGTCAGGTGCTGTCTAACTTTTATGGGGTACGTTTGTGTGTTTTTGTCTTTATTATCATTGTCCTAATCACATTTTCCATCAATGTGTCAATGTTTTGGAGGGAGCCCCAGACACACATACACATCAGGAAGCAAATGCTTCACAAATTAAACTAGTGTTTGTAGAGTCAGGGTCTGACTTATCCTTAGTGTAAACCTGTGCAGCTGCACAGGGGCCCAAGAGGTAAGGGGGCCACCAAAACCTCCAAAGCGGTCATAGACTGAACAATTGGACTGCAATGGGCCCATATTCTCCTCTTGCACAGGGGTCTTTTCCAGTCTGTCTGCCGCTGTGTAGTGTTTTTGCCAAGCTTTGGAAATGCTATCGGTCGCTACTGCCACTGGCTAGGTAAGATATTAAGCTGTGGCTACATGGAGATGTTGTGTAACAGGAAAAAAAAAAGCTGTGGTCTAGTGGAATGCTTTAAGTTGCATGGTAAACAATGCACTCGTGAACTGCAGTGGTCACTCAATAGTAGTGATGGGCGAACCCGAACAGTAAAGTCCGTACCGAACACCCACTGTTCGGGCACGGACACCGAACACTGACTTCACCATGAAGTCCGTGTTACTGTTTGGGTTCGGCTGCTTGAACACCAGGTGTTGCGCTGTCACGTGTATGACAGTGCGCAAACACCGCCTCTGATCGGCGGGAAAATCATCCCCACCGTTCAGAGAGCCGTGGTTCACACGCTGTCAAATGACAGCGGGAGCGCTCAGCTGTGATCGGAGGTATAAACTTTACCTCCGGTCACTGGTGTCACCTGATGGGGCTACAGCTAACATCAGCTGACCCTTGTTGCCGCTAAAAACAGCGAGAGCAGGAGCGGTGAATGGGAGTATTCATCTGCTGCTCCTGCACTGTAATTAAATAATTAAAAAAAAAAAACGGTGAGGGTTCCTCTGTATTTTTGCTAACAAGCCAGACAAAACTTACAGCTACAACCTTTCAGCTGTCAGCTTCAGCAAGACTAGTTATCTAGAACAGAGGGGACCCCACGCTGTTTTTTTCATTATTTAAATAAATAAAAAATGGTGTTAGTTCTCCCCCCATTTTTGACAACCAACCTTGCTAAAGCTGACAGCTGGGGGATGGTATTCTCAGGTGGTAAGGGGCCATGAATATTGGCCCCCAGCTTAAAAATAGAAGCCCGCAGCTGCCCAGAAAAACCACATCTACTAAATGGACCAATTCTGCCGCTTTGCTCGGCTCTTCCCACTTGCCCTGTAGCGGTGGCAAGTGGGGTTCATGTTTGTGGGGTTGATGTCACCTTTGTATTGTCCGGTGACCTCAAGCCCACAGCTCAGAAATGGAGAAGCGTCTATAAGACACCTATCCATTAGTAATCCTACAGTTGTATGGTAAATAAAGACACAGCAAGAATAAATTCCTTTGTTTGAAATAAGACTAAACACAGTTTTCTTTTTATTTAAACGCCTAATTCCACCAAAGCCCTCGATCTCCTGTAATAAAAGTAAAATAAAATAACAATAATGTACCGTACCTGTCTGTCGTTTTGTCCCACGCCATAATCCATGTCTGGGGTATAAACAGTTTTCAACCTGGACGATACCAAGATGCAACCGTCCAGGCTGAAAACCACTGGTGAATGAGTTGCTTGGAACGCAGCCTCAGAGAACGGTGGTGACATCATTTGAGGCTACGTCCGGTCACTGAGGCTCCGTTCCCAGCCGGGCTGAACTGCGGTGACCTCAGTGAGATCCCCACTAGCACCGTGAGATAAGCTCACCGTCCAGGTTGAACACTGAAGAGTTAAGAAATAAATATTTTGTGGAATAACCATGATTTTTATTCACCGCTTTTATGCGTCTTGGCATACTTTTTTTTCACCAGTCTTTCACACTGCTTTTGGGTGAAATGTAAGCAGTTTTTTTTGTTTTTTTTTTGATGGCTTGTGACTATCCATCTTTTTCTTGATTACATTCCAGAGGTTTTCAATGGGGTTCGAGTCTGGAGATTGGGCTGGCTATGACAGGGATTTGATGTGTTGGTCCTTTATCCACACCTTGATTGACCTAGCTGTGTGGCATGGCGCATTGTCCTGCTGGAAAAACCAATCCCCAGAGTTGGGGAACATTGCCTGAGCAGAAGGAATAAACTGTTTTCCCAGGATAACCTTGTATGCGGCTTGATTCATACGTCCTTCGCAAAGAACAACCTGCCCAATTCCAGCCTTGCTGTAGCATCCCCAGATCATCACTGATCCTCCACCAAATTTCACAGTGGGTGCCAGACACTGTGGCTTGTACGCCTCTGCAGGTCTCCATCTAACCATTAGATGACCAGGTGTTGGGCAAAGCTGAAAATTAGATTCATCAGAGAAGATTACCTTACTCCAGTCTTCTATGGTCCAATCCTTATGGTCTTTTGGCAAACTTCAGCCTGGCTCTCCTTTGCTTCTCATTGATGAAAGGCTTTTTTCTAGCTTTACATTACTTGAGTCCTGCCTCTAGGAGCCTGTTACGACCTGTTCTTGCTGTGCACTTCACCCCATTTGCCATTCCTTTTGTAGGTCACTTTGTCATCCTGCGGTTGCTGAGTGACATTAAAATAAGATGACGATCATCCCGGTCAGTGGAGAATCGTTTTCACCTTCTGCCGGTCTGTAGCTTTGTTGTCCCCAATGTCTGCTGCTTGACCTTGTAAAATGGACTGCCGTATTAGAAATTTTAAGGATGGAGGCAACATCATGCTCACTGTGTCCCTCTGCTAGTAAAGCCAGACTTGAACCCATCTTTTCCTTACTCAAGACTTTTCTTTTCAAACTCCTTTGGCATGATTAAGAGTTATTTTTTCATTCCTATTACATTTGGGATATTACTAGCACTTGTTTTCCCATCCAGCTTGTCCTATTGAAAGAGGATTGTGAACACCACAGTAGTGCTTTTTTATATTTTCCTTCTTTAAATAAGATTTGGTTCAGGTGATCACCTAATCAGAAGCATAAGTAGAATGAGGTGTTCTCTTGTTGGAATTCCACTGACACTGGAATGGAATGGCTGTCAGACATGTAGAGAAGCTGATTTTTATATAACTCTGCAGTGGTCTCTTAATTTTTGCCAGAGCTGTATATCTGGACCACGATTAGCCCAAAGTTCTATTTTTTCTTTCTCATTTTCTATAAATGTGCTTGAGTGTCACATTTTCCCAGCTTCATTGTGGTCAAATAGTTTATGTAGTAGGCTGAGTTGTATGGGGCTGGTGACCCTGTGAGCCTTCTCAGTGATGTTAGCTCCCATCTTTACTTTTTACTAATGATTGAAGTGTTCTTACAGTATTAGGAGAGGTTTCCTTTGTTCTCACTATTTGTGCTCCCTGGGGAGAATCGGAGTTGTTGCCCCCTAATGTGACATAAAGACCAGGGTTGTAGGCAGCAATCTGGCTATATTTCTTGTCGAATTTAAAGGGAACCTGTCACCCCGTTTTTTCCGTATGAGATAAAAATACTGTTAAATAGGGCCTGAGCTGTGCATTGCAATAGTGTATTTTGTGGACCCCGATTCCCCACCTATGCTGCCGAAATACATTACCAAAGTAGTCGTTTTCGCCTGTCAATCAGGCTGGTCTGGTCAGATGGGCGTGGTGTCTTCCCCCAGATTTTGCTTAGTTTTCCGTTGGTGGCGTAGTGGTGTGCGCATGCCCAAGGTCCCGAATCCACTGCACAGGGGAGTGGAAAGAGCGCGATGTGCGTTATTTCATTGGTGATCGGTGGGCGCGGCCATCTTCCTTTGGCCGCGCGTGCGCAGAAGCGGCACTCTGCTGGCCGCGGCTTCAGGAAAATGGCCGCGGGATGCCGAGCGTGTGCAGATGGAGATCGCGTCGGCCATTTTCCTGAAGCCGCGGCCAGCAGAGCGCCGCTTCTGCGCACGCGCGGCCAAAGGAAGATGGCCGCCCCCACCGATCACCAATGAAATAACGCACATCGCGCTCTTTCCACTCCCCTGTGCAGTGGATTCGGGACCTTGGACATGCGCACACCACTACGCCACCAACGGAAAAGTAAGCAAAATCTGGGGGAAGACACCACGCCCATCTGACCAGACCAGCCTGATTGACAGGCGAAAACGACTACTTTGGTAACGTATTTCGGCAGCATAGGTGGGGAATCGGGGTCCACAAAATACACTATTGCAATGCACAGCTCAGGCCCTATTTAACAGTATTTTTATCTCATACGGAAAAAACGGGGTGACAGGTTCCCTTTAAACATTTTGTGCCATGTGTTAATATAGCACCAACAGCTTGTATTGCAATGTACTGGAGATGCACTCGCATTTCCTGGTCACCTCTCTGGCCCACCGTTTGATTGTGTATATTAAAATCTATCATGCTTCATATGGTCAATGAAAGATGCATTTTAAAGGTAGCAAATGAATCTGAGTTGGAAAAAGCCAGGCTTACAGATAATTTGGGCAATCATATGTCGACTTTTTTTTATTATTATTTTTTACACCGACCTGAAAATAGAATAGCTTCTCCTAACGGTATTCTATAACTGCAGCCTGCGGTATCAGCCATGATCAGTGTTGCCACAGATTGTGGCAATGTAACCTATATATAACCCTCAATAGTGGTGTGTCAGGATATCGGCCATATTTTAGTGTTAAAAAAAAAAGTACGTTTTCATTCCACTTTGTGTTAATTTCTGTAAAACAAATAAAAATAATATATATATATAGATATAGATATAGATATAGATATAGATATATATGTGTGTGTGTGTGTATATAAAAAAAAAATATATATATATATATATATATATATATATATATATATATATATATATTATACACGCACGCACGCACGCGCGCGCACACACACACAGAGATTGGTCTCGCCAGCTGCCTGTCATGGCTGCCGCGTCCAATTAGCGACGGGCACAGTCTGATTAGTCCCTCCCTACTCTCCTGCAGTCAGTGCCCGGCGCCCGCATACTCCCCTCCAGTCACCGCTAACACGGGGTTAATGCCAGCAGTAACGGATCGCGTTATGCCGCAGGTAACGCACTCCATTATCGCTGCTTTTAACCCTGTGTGTCCCCAACTTTTTACTATTGATGCTGTCTATGCAGCATCAACAGTAAAAAGATGTAATGTTAAAAATAATAAAAAAAAACAAACTGCTATTTTCACCCTCCGTAGTCCGCCCAGGCGCGTGTGGCTGCTGCTAAACCAAAAAGAAAAACCCTTAAAATACTTTTATTCAAATTGCTTTAAAAAGATGTAGTCATCACTCTTAGACAAATATAAATACAAAGTACCCACATCCCAGATTGGGTAGGCAGTGGACACAAGGCACAGTATTGCAAAAATAGGGATAGTAAATATAAGCCTATACAATACCCTGAAGAGCTCCTACTGGGCTAGCCCTTCCTGACAGTGGAGGTTGGCACCCTAGATTTCGATAAGGCGCCCCCACTCCTCGTCGGCTGTCCCTTCTGGCCCTAGACGTCCCTGCCAACTACCCAAACCCAAACCCCACACACAAACACACAGTCTCTATCTAGCACCAAAAAACAGATAGGCAAGGGAAATGCCTTGTTGACCTATAAAATAACTCATATGTAGTGAATCAAACTGCTATAATAAATCCTTGTTTAGGGTCAAAAATCCTGAATAGATGTCAGCGTTTGATACAGGAGCTGTCTGTAATAGGCTAGATATAATAAATAGAGACCAACTGCATCATATTAGATAGCATAATCTGCTCAAAATGTTGTAGTCTAAAGGCATACCTTGTTATGGGATAAATTCATGTGTATATATATTATCAGAGCACCAAGTGCACTATATCAATATACAGATAGTATCAAATTCCTGTATGCATCTGGTTTTAAATGAGGCACATAATCCCTGTCTATGCAGCATCAACAGTAAAAAGATGTAATGTTAAAAATAATAAAAAAAAACCAAACTGCTATTTTCACCCTCCGTAGTCCGCCCAGGCGCGTGTGGCTGCTGCCATCTTCCGTTCCCAGAGATGCATTGCGAAATTACAAAGATGATTTAGCGGTCTCGCGAGACTGCTAAGTCATGTGGGTAATTTCGCAATGCATCCTGGGAACGGAAGATGGCGGCAGCCACGTGCGCATCGCCAGAGCGTCGCTGGATCCCGGCGGATGAGTATATAACTATTTTTTATTTTAATTATTTTTTTGAACAGGGATATGGTGCCCACATTGGTGTATACTACGTGGGCTGTGTTATATACCGCGTGGCTGCTATATACTACGTGGCCAGTGTTAGATACTATGTGGGCTGTGTTTTGTACTGCGTGGGCTGTGCTATATATTACATGGCCTGTGTTATGTACTACGTCGCCTGTGTTATATACTGACTGGCTGCTATATACTGCGTGGGCTGTGTTATATAGTATGTGGGCTGTGTTATATACTGTTTGGGCTGTGTTATATACTGCGTGGCCACTGTTATATATTGCGTGGCCTGTATTAACGCATCCGGTATTCCACTGTATGTATGTATGTATGTATGTATGTATATAGCAGCCACATAGTATATAGCACAGGCCACGTACTATTTGTCTGCTATATACTACATGGCTCCTATATATACTACGTGGCCTGTGCTATATACTATGTGGCTGCTGCATACATACATACATACATACATACATACATACATACATACATACATATTCTAGAATACCCGATGAGTTAGAATCGGGCCACCATCTAGTATATTATATTATATTTAAATGATGATGCTAAGGTAAGTAGACAATAGGGAAATGTAAGGATTCTGCTATGTCAATTTTTGACATCGCAGGTTGCTTGGCTTTGGAGACTACCATATATATGGCTGGTCTTGTAACCTCATATTCTTAACACTAATCCCCCACACAGACTCCTTAGCTCTGATTTACTCCTGTTTATTAGCTACTAGATGGTGGCCCGATTCTAACGCATCGGGTATTCTAGAGTATGCATGTCCATGTAGTATATTGCCCATTTACGTAGTATATTGCCCAGTCACGTAGTATATTGCCCAGCGACGTAGGATATTGCGCAGCTACGTAGTATATTGCACAGAGCCACATAGTATATTGCACAGCTTTGTAGTATATTGCCCAGCCTTGTAGTATATTGCCCAGCCTTGTAGTATATTGCCCAGCCACGTAGTATATTGCCCAGCCACGTAGTATATTGCCCAGCCTTGTAGTATACAGCAGAGCCACGTAGGATATTGCCCAGTGACGTAGTATATTACCGAGGCACGTATAGGGCCAAAAAATAAAAAATAAACATACTCACCTAACGATCCGAGGGCCCCTTGTAGTGTATCATACTCACCATTCTTGTCGCTGCTCCTCTGCGTCCTGCCTCTTCTCTTCCTGGGATCCTGTGCAGATGGTAGTGGTCGGCTTCAGGAAAATGGCCGCTGGATGCTGCGCGTGCGCAGATCGAGATCGCGGCGGCCATTTTCCTGAAGCCGAGTTCCATTGCAAGTGCCAGGGCTGGTGGGAGCAGGACCTATGAAGACGTCGCGGTCACATGACCGTGACGTCACGGCAGGTCCTTGCCGCACACCAGCCCTGGGACGGGACCGGACCGCAAGCTGACGCTTGTAATGGAGCGGTCCGGGGAGCGTGGCGAGGAGAGAGAAAAGCGGCGGAGGGTAAGTATAGCAGGTTTTTTTTTTTTAATTATTTTTAACATTACATTTTGTACTATTGATGCTGCATAGGCAGCGTCAATAGTACAAAGTTGGGGACACACAGGGTTAATAGCAGCGGTAACGGAGTGCGTTACCCGCGGCATAACGCGGTCCGTTACCGCTGGCATTAACCCTGTGTGAGCGGTGTATGCGGGCGCCGGCAGTGAGTGCGGGGAGTAAGAGCGGCCATTTTTTTCTGGACTGTGCGCGTCGCTGATTGGTCGCGGCAGCCATGACAGGCAGCTGCCGAGACCAATCAGCGAACGAATAACGGTGACAGAAGGACAGACGGAAGTGACCCTTAGACAATTATATATATAGATAAGTACTGATGCAACAGACTGCATCATACAGTGCATCAGATCAGTCTTATATTTCTTTCTAATTTTAAAAACCTTCAAATGAATGCTTTGGCTTTTTCCTACCAGTTATTGTCATGGTTGTGATGTGTAAAGTCAGATGTTATTCCTCACGAATTAGATCCACGTAAAATGGAAGATAAAAATATATGGCTTTACCTGATCTTGCCACTCAGCCCAATATACTTTAGTGATGTTTTTGTAATACTGGACAGACACAGTCCAGGGAAAAGAGTGTGGCTGTTTCTTGAAAAACGACAGGCGCATTTTATTTATAATTTTGACAATGCCTTTAAAGAGGCACCCCCATGAATTATTTTTGTTCTTGGTTCCCCCATCATACTGGTATGTAGTGTAGTGTAAGTGGTGCTAATATACTCACCGCCGTCTACTCTGGTATCCAGCAATATTCCAGTCTTCTGAGACACACAAAAGCAATTCAGACTCTCCTAATCGCTCTGTGTGAGCCGGAAGTCTCTCTTACAGTGTAAGTCTATGAAGTCTAATACTGACGCTTCATAGACTTTTATTTTAAAAGTCACTGACTGCCTGGTCACACAGAGTGCAGTGTCACCCAGAGAGTTTGCAGAGGGGTGACGTCAGAAGAGGAGAAGAACGGTGCTGGATCCTGGAGTAGAGGGAGGAAGGTGAGTATACCATGTTCCAAATTATTATGCAAGTGACATTTTTCTCGGATTTTCCGAAATGGTCAGTGCAAATGACAGTCAGTCTAATAAAAGTCATCACCCGTTAGAGTATACATCGAATTTTATTGACGAAACCTCCTAATAACAGTATAATCTCCAAAATGAATAAAAACTCAGAATGCACTGTTCCAAACTATTAGGCACAGTAGAATTTCTAAACATTTGACATGTTTTAAGGAACTAAAAATGCTCATTTGTGGAATTTGCAGCATTAGGAGGTCACATTCACTGAACAAAAAAAGCTATTTAACTCCAAAACATCCTAACAGGCCAAGTTGCATGTTAACATAGGAACCCTTCTTTGATATCACCTTCACAATTCTTGCATCCATTGAACTTGTGAGTTTTGGGAGAGTTTCTGCTTGTATTTCTTTGCATGAAGTCAGAATAGCCTCCCAGAGCTGCTGTTTTGGTGTGAACTGCCTCCCACCCTCATAGATCTTTTGCTTGATGATACTCCAAAGGTTCTTTATAGGGTTGAGGTCAGGGGAAGATGGTGGCTATACCATGAGTTTCTCCTTTTATGCCCATAGCAGCCAATAACTCAGAGGTATTCTTTACAGCATGAGATGGTGCATTCTCATGCATGAAGATGATTTTGCTCCTGAAGGCACGTTTCTGCTTTTTAGAGCATGGAAGAAAGTTGTCAGTCAGAAACTCTATATACCGGTACTTTGCAGAGGTCATTTTTACACCTTCAGGAACCAAGGGCCTTACCAGCTGTTTCCCCATTATTCTGGCCCAAAACATGACTCCTCCACCTCCTTGCTGACGTCGCAGCCTTGTTGGGACATGGTGGTCATCCACCAACCATCCACTACTCCATCCATCTGGACCATCCAGGGTTGCTCGACACTCATCACTAAACAAGACTGTTTGAAAATTAGTCTTCATGTATGTCTGGGCCCACTGCAACAGTTTCTGCTTGTGAACACTGTTTAGGGGCGGCTGAATAGTAGGTTTATGCACCACAGCAAGCATTTGAAGGATCCTACACCTTGAGGTTCGAGGGACTCCAGACGCACCAGCAGCTTCAGTTAACTGTTTGCTGCTTTGTAATGGTATTTTGGCAGCTGCTCTCTTAATCCAATGAATTTGTCTGACAGAAACCTTCCTCATTATGCCTTTATCTGCATGACCTCTGTCTGTGCTCTGTTGGTCACAAATCTCTTCACAGTATGATGATCACTCTTAGGTTTTCGTGAAATATCTAATGTTTTCATACCTTGTCCAAGGCATTGCACTATTTAACGCTTTTCGGCAGCAGAGAGATCCTTTTTATTTCCCATATTACTTGAAACCTGTGGCCTGCTTAAAGGGAACCTGTCACCTGAATTTGGCGGGACCGGTTGTGGGTCATATGGGCGGGCCCATATATGGCCCCGCCCATATGACCCAAAACTGGTCCCGCCAAATTCAGGTGACAGGTTCCCTTTAATGTGGAACATCATGTTTAAGTAGTTTTCATTTAATTAGAATCACCTGGAAAACTAATTATCACATATGTTTAAGATTGATTTCAGTGATCTATTGAGCCCTGAGAGACAATACCACCCACGAGTTTATTTGAAAAACAAAACAATTAAATCTTTGACACTTAAATCCAATTTGCATAATAATTTGGAACACCGTGTATGTTAACGCATACACACTACACATATACATCACTTTTAGGAAAAAAAAAAGTTTAAGGCAATTTTGGTGCATTTGCCATGAGTTCTCCCAAAGGATAACAAAAAATTATTTTTGTATCTAGTCCTAGCTTGGAATGAGACCTCACAACAAGGAATAATTTTAGAACCTTGTGATATTTCCTGAGAAAGTTGCTTACAAAACAGGAGATCTCGAAAAAAATATAGTTCCATCCAAAAACCATACAGAACGTCGTGCTTTTTCTGCATGGATCATCATTGATCTGGGAAAGGAAGTAATAATTCTCAGGGGTCACTTTTGTAATGCGGTTAGGAGCAGCTGCTGGAGAACCTCCCAGCATGTCCTGTAACTAGAAGATTAATCGGACCTTTCAGGTGTTGCATTATTAAATGCTTTCATTAAGGGATTGCCATGTAAAATTAATTAAAATCTACCTCCAGACAGACCAAAATAGAATATATCACTCGGTTCTCATTATGGGACTGCATCTTATTTTGCTTCTGGTCTTGCTTCCAGCATGGAGCTAGAAAATATGGTGGACTATAACAATAGCCAGACTAAAGGAGTGGTAAATTAGACAATTTATACTATATTTAATGGGGGTTGTCCACAACTTGTATTTTTGGGGTCAGCGGTCTAAAATAAATAATATATACTCACCTTTTGGACCCCAACTGGTCCTCGATGCGACTGCAATGTCTACTTCTGGGGTCCTCACTGTCTCTTCCAGCTTGAATGTTGCATGACTATTGTGGCCTACCTTCTAAGTCCCTCTTCTGGGATTTCGGCATCAGTAGGGAGGAACAATGTTGCTTTGGTAAATGAATATTTTTATTTTATTTTTTTCCTGTGTTTTTTTTTTTTTTTTTCTAGATCAAACCCGTAAATTACATCCCTTAATTTCGTTGCTTTGTCATACTACACTTCGCCCAATGAAATGTAAATTTGTTAATGTAAGAAAATGACTACCATCTAAAAAAGAGGATGTCTTCATGGGAACACACCGTTTGAAATTAAATCCTGAATATCTGACATTCACTTCCTCAATATAATTTTTTCCTGTATGTATGAACGTTATATTTTGCAGGGTACCGGGAAATCTACCGTATTCATTTTTCAGTACCTTAAGATGGAGAAACCCATCATATAAAATGTATTTTATTGTGTGTTTAACCTTTCCACCATGAAGTAAAGGTTTGTAGGAAACAAAGACCACATCGGGGAAACCTGAAAGTAGGAATAGTTTTTCAAGACACTTACCGTACTTTTCACTGGGTTTATTGCCTCGCTGAGAATATTTACATATGGGATTACTTCTATGGCACACATTGTTATTTCCTTGTAAAGGAAACGTGTCAAGATTTATTGTATATGACATGCATATGACCACATACGTATATGAATATACAAAGTTTTGTTCCTGGGTTCTGCATAGAGTTTAATGTCCCTGTTGTCACTTTTCTATTGGGAAGTGGAATTGTCAAGAGTCGACTTTGATGGACCTGACTTGTCGTCTTCCAGGATGGTCAGCACTGGCGTTACCAATAGCCACTCGTGCCCCCAACATGTTGGCTGGTGTGTGGTAACGGAGGATTGAGTGTGAAGACATTTGACCTGCAACCATCTTTCCATTTGGTGCTGTCTGATAATTGTTTCGGTAGTTTTGAAGAGGAAAGCAAAAACATAGGTATATAGGTGTTTTAGGACTGATATGTACTATTCATGGACTGTCCAAAAACATATTAATTTTGTAAGTGTAGCAAAGCATGAAATTATAATTCTAATAAAATAATGATTTCTAATTCTACATAACATTTTACAACCTAGTCGCTGATTTTATTCTCTCTGCTCAAGTTTCTGTTTCTGATCTGCAATTCATGACTATCATGTCGAGTAAAATTTAAATTTCTGGATTATCAATTGTTAGATTTAAGGATTTTCTCTGTATATTTGTTACAACTGTATAAGTTTAGTAGCTGTGAAGCAGTCTTCCACCGATTATAATGGAGTAAATCTAAAGTAGAAACAGTTGTTAGCTAGCTGTAGCGCTACACATAAGCTTTGTAGAATTGTCCCACCATCGCATCATTTCTCATTTCATTATTTATGGGATATTGTTGAAGCCGATATATTGTAGTGGGAAAAACTACCGAGCTGTGACTTTACTGGAATGAAAAATTGAAAGTGACAGATCATCAGGTTTCAGTGTACAATGTAAAATTGAAAGGATTGCAGTACATGTTCTCACTTTTTTTACTTTGTCTTCCCCCCTCTGAAGATCCATTGAACCTTGTTTTCTCAGAAGAACAGGCAGCCATTACGTGCTGCATTTACTGCGGCTGCTTCTCTCTGATGCTCCATGTCTATTTGGCATTAGTTGGCACAAATGAAATATGTTCTGTGGGCCCTATTAATTTTGTTTCCTGTTCTTAAAAACTGCAGATAGACCATTTGATTTACAGCCGGAATCTACATTCTTGTTATTTGAGTCATAATTTGCAGAAAGGTCTTCCCGTTTATCAGGTCCTCATATTGCCAAACCATTTTTATGTCCTCTATAACTTTTCTTCAGACCCTTTCAATAGAGACCCACTGATATTGCTAACATTTAAGATAATGCTATTCTAAAATAAGCATGTAAGTGCAGCACCCCAGAGTCCTGGTCGTTGCAGTATTGTCGCTCTTCCACCAGGGGGAGTGATGGTATGTCTGATGGTACTAAAGGAGTTCACCTGACCAGGTATCAGTCACACACTACACTTCACACTCCTGCCACCAGGGGGAGCAAAAGGTTCTATCTATTAGGCCACTCCGCACACTCGGGTAAAACTGGGGGTTGGATAGGAAGTTAGTCAGAAAGACCTGTCAGGCAGACAGGGAGAGAAGGAGGAACATCTGAGCTGCAGACAGAGGTCCCTGTCAGGGGTGGGATCCTGGCAGAGACTTAGCAATAGATAGAACGTTACGGAGCTGCGCCTGCACCCCATTGCGGCAGCATCCTAAGAAAGGACAAGAAGCGGAGTATATTGTGGAGAAGTGAGAAACGAGATCAAAGCACAAGGTGATAATACTGGGAGGAGTCTTGCCTTAAGATCGGCAACATCCTTCTGAGGCGCGTAGCCGGTGGCCGGAACACCCAGGGAGTAATAGGCTCTACGCATTACTTCAAACTACGGCAGGACAGTTAATTCCTAGTTGGCTGCCCAACCTTTAACCTAATGAAGACAACGGAGGCAAATTGTGGGAGAGGGGCGTCTCTAGGGTCTAGGGCCTTCCCCGTCATACGGGTCGTCCTATCCATACCATCTGGGGGACGGAGAGAGAGAATATCAGAAACATACATGACAGTTGTGAGGACTATCCCGTGGTGCTCAGCAGGGAGGTACTACAACACACAGGCGCAAGTAGGAAGGCTACTGATTTCCACCTGCAAAGGGAACTCTGGATGTGCCTTCGGACCGGCCGGATTCAGCCAGCCCTGTTAGCAGTGCTCTGGATTGTGGATGCTGAAGTCTTCAGTAAAAGGTAAAGAGACTGCAACCCTGTGTCCTCGTTATTTACTGCGACCTACACCATCATCATCTACCTTACTGGGAAGCCCTGGGGACATACTTCACCTGTGGGTAGGTATTCCATCTAGCTGCCATAACATCACCCCAGCGGACCCCTAAGCAGCTTCGGTCACCCTGACCGAACACCACAGGTGGCGCCACGAACACTTGACAAACTTCACCCTTTGATTGGGTGCCCCTTAGCAGGGCCACGGAGCGGGTCGGGCCACCGTGACATCCCCAGAACAAAGACAGAGGGACCCGGTACCGAGTACCCCACTGCCCTGCGCCTGGGGGCGATCCATAAGATCCACCAGTAAAGAAAGTCATGGTTTGGTCAGAGCCCGACAGAGCCATTCACATGAATGAAGCTAACAGAGTCACTGTGGACACTGGCCTCCCTTTTTGACAGTATTTGTCTTTTTCAGACGAGCACAAAAATGTGATTTGCCCCTCTGTATTCCCCTTAGAATCGCGTTTTCAGGGATTCCAATAAAACCCTCTCATAGTTCTTTGTGGATAGCACTGTATTAATTTGAATCTTGCCTAAAACATAACATGCACCAGAAAATAAATAACACTTCCTCCCTAATATCTTTTGATCCTACTTGGTCTCCTACTGTAGCCAGTACTAGAGCTATGTAAGAATTCTTATAAATGTATGCCTTAAAGGGAGTCTGTCACCCCCGGGATGTATATAACCTATTAACCCCTTAACGACCAAAGGTATTTTTGTTTATGCGTTTTCATTTTTTGCTCCTTCTTTCCCTGAGCCATAAGTTTTCTTATTTTTGGTCAATATGGCCATGTGAGGGCTTGTTTTTTTTTTTACCATGTTCACTAAATGCTAAAACTGACCCTCCATTATGATTCTCCAGGTCATCACGAGTTCATAGACACCAAACATGTCTAGGTTATTTTTTTATTTAAGTGATGGAAAAAAAATCCGAAATTTGGTTTAAAAAAAAAAAGCGCCATTTTCAGAGACCTGTAGCATCTTCATTTCTTGTGATCTGGGGCTGGGTAAGAGCTTATTTTTTGCACCCCGAGCTGGCATTTTATTGATACCATTTTGGTGTAGATACGATCTTTTGATCGCCCATTATTGCATTTTATTGCAATGTAGCGGCAACCGAAAAGACTAAATTCTGATGTTTTGAATTTTTTTCTCGTTACGCTGTTTAATGATCGGGTTAGTTCTTTGTTTTTTTTTTTTATATTGATATGGTGAATCTGGGTGCGGCGATACCAAATATATGTAGATTTGATTTTTTTATTTATTTTTTATTTTATTTTGAATAGGGCGAAAGGGGGGTGATTTGAACTTTATTTATTTATTTTTTTACTTTTTGCATGCTTCAATAGTCTCCATGGGATGATCAGATCGCCTGTGTGTAGCAGAAATGCTCACTTGCTATGAGCACCGACCACGGGGCGACGCTCATAGCAAGCTGGCAATGACAACCATAGAGGTCTGCTGGAGACCTCTGGTTGTTATGCTGACCCATTGGTGACCTGCGATCATGTGACAGGGTCACCGATGGGTGGGATTAGTGACGCACTTCCGATAAGCCCGAGTTAAGTGCTGCTGTCAGAAATTGACAGCGACATTTAACAGGTTAAATAACAGCTGCTGTGGATTGCGATTCCACCCGCTTCTGTTGCATGCACATGTCAGCTGTGTAGCTCAGCTGTCATGTGCCCGTAAAGGTGCAGGCTCCGGTGCTGAGGGCGCCCGATGTCAGAAAGGGGTTAATATGGGCATACAGGTAATAAAAATGTTACACTAGTCCTACCTGTATGCCTCATATTAATGGTCTTCCTGCTCAGAAATCTTTTTTTTATTTCCATATACTAATGATTTCTTCCATGCTCTGGGGTGTGCGGTGCCTGAAAGTAGACATACAAATAGGACTAGTGTAACATTTCTGTTACCTGTAGCCCATACACATGTGGTCAAAATTGTTGGTACCCCTTGTTAAATGCCAGAAAAACCCCACACTGGTCACAGAAATAACTTGAATCTGACAAAAGTAATAATAAATTAAAAATCTATGAAAATGAACAAACGACAGTCAGACATTGCTTTTAAACCATGCTTCCACAGATTTTTTTTTTTTGTAAATTAAAACTCATGAAATAGTCCTGGACAGAGATGATGGTACCCTTAACGAACGATTCTTGTAACTGTCAATGAGACTTCTGCACCTCTCAACAGGTATTTTGGCCCACTGCTCAAGAGCAAACTGCTCCGGTTGTCTTGTGTTTGAAGGTCGCCTTTTCCAGACGGCATGTTTCAGCTCTTTCCAAAGATGCTCAATAGGATTTAGGTCAGGGCTCACAGAAGGCCACTTCAGAATAGTCCAATGTTTTCCTCTTTGCCATTCTTGGGTGTATTTAGTTGTGTGTTTTGGGTCATTATCCTGTTGCAAGACCCATGACCTGTGACTGAGACCAAGCTTTCTGACACTGGGCAGCACATTTCTCTCTAGAATCCCTTGATAGTCTTGAGATTTCATTGTACCCTGCACAGATTCTAGACACCCTGTGCCAGATGCAGCAAAGCAGCCCCAGAACATAACAGAGCCTCCTCCATGTTTCACAGTAGGGACGGTGTTCTTTTCTTGATATGCTTCCCTTTTCCATCTGTGAACATAGAGCTGATGTGCCTTGCCAAAAAGTTCAATTTTCGTCTTATCTGTCCATAGGACATTCTTCCAGAAGCTTTGTGGCTTGTCAACATGTAGTTTGGCAAATTCCTTTTTAATAATTTTTTTTTTTCAACAATGGTGTCCTCCTTGGTAGCCTCCCATGACATCCACTTTAGCTCATGCAACGACGGATGGTGCGATCTGACACTGATGTTCCTTGAGCTTGAAGTACCACCTTTAATCTGTTTAGAAGTTTTCTGGGCTCTTTTGTTACCATTCGTATTATCCGTCTCTTTGATTTGTCATCAATTTTCCTCCCGTGGCCACGTCCAGGGGGGTTGGCTACAGTTCCATGGATCTTAAATTTCTGAATAATATGTGCAACTGTAGTCACAGGAACATCAAGCTGCTTGGAGATGGTCTTATAACTTTTACCTTTTAACATGTTTATCGATAATTTTCTTTCTAATCTCCTGAGACAACTTTTTCCTTCCTTCCTCTGGTCCATGCTGAGTGTGATACACACCATGTCACCAAACAGCACAGTGAGTATCTGTAGCCCTATATACAGGCCACTCATTGATTCCAAGATTGTAGACACATGTGATGCTAGTTAGTGGACACACCTTGATTTAACATGCTTCTTTTGTCACATTATTTTCAGTGGTACCATAATTTCTGTCCAGGTGTATTTCATGAGTTTTTTTTTTCTTTTTTTTTAAATTCTGTAGAAGTATGCTTGAAAAGCAATGATTGATTTTCGTTTGTTCATTTTCATAGATCTTTTATTTATTATTACTTTTGTCAGATTCAAGTTATTTCTGTGACCATTGTGGGTTTTTCTGTCATTAAACGAGGGGTACCAACAATTTTGACCACGTGTGTATAAGTCCCGAGGGGTGACAAATTCCCTTTAAGATCCTTCTCTTGTGATTCACTGAACTTATATCTACTCCTTTCTGTTGCTTATAAATCCCAAGTATATTCTACAGTAATTTACAGATACTGTCATCACTCATTGTCCACATTGGCCCTTCCAATCTGAATTCCTTATTAAATCTTTCGTGAGGATTTTCTCCAACCACTGCAAAAATGGGCAAAACATTGTCAAAGTAAGTAACCACTGAGCCACTGCTCAGCTTCTATCACCATACAACCTCATTACAGCCTGTATGGCTCTGGGTTTTGTGGACTTAATATTGAGGATGCTTGTAATGCCACGTTCACATGTTCAGTATTTGGTCAGTATTTCACATCAGTCAAAGACAGGAGTAGAACAATCAGAGGAAAAGTATAATAGAAACACGTCACCACTTCTGTATTTTTTACCCACTTCTGGTTTTGGCTTACAAATACTGATGTAAAATACTGAACGTGTGTGAACATGGCCTAATGAAAACACGAAGGTTATGTTAACATGCAACTTTTTTGCTGCTTTTTTATGCAAAATAAAATCTACTTTTTATAATGCCAACAAAAGCTATGACTGTTGTGAAATTGGATTTTGGGCTCCCCCGGTGGCCACTGGTGGAATTGAACTGGTGTGCATCATCCTCTCTGTTCACCTGTTTCCATCAGGATGTGGGAGTCGCTATTTAGCCTTGCTCCTCTGTCACTTCCATGCCGGTCAACATTGTAATCAGAAGCCTTTCTGTGCATGTTCCTGCTGCTAGACAACTCCCAGCTAAGTTGGACTTAGTCCTTGTTTGTTTTTGCATTTTGTTCCAGTTCACAGCTGTAGTTTCGTTTCTGTGTCTGGAAAGCTCTTGTGATCTGAAATTGCCACTCTGATGTTATGAGTTAATACTAGAGTCTTAAAGTAATTTCAGGATGGTATTTTGATAGGGTTTTCAGCTGACCATGAAAGTGCCCTTTCTGTCTTCCTGCTATCTAGTAAGCGGACCTCAATTTTGCTAAACCTATTTTCATACTACGTTTGTCATTTCATCTAAAATCACCGCCAATATTTGTGGGGGCCTCTGTCTGCCTTTCGGGGAAATTTCTCTAGAGGTGAGCCAGGACTATATTTTCCTCTGCCAGGATTAGTTAGTCCTCCGGCCGGCGCTGGGCGTCTAGGGATAAAACGCAGGCTACGCTACCCGGCTACTGTTAGTTGTGCGACAGGTTTAGTTCATGGTCAGTTTAGTTTCCATCCTTCCAAGAGCTAGTTCGTATGTTTGCTGGGCTATGTTCTCTTGCCATTGAGAACCATAACAGTTTGACCGGACTTGAACCCCAAAAAGGGTTAAATTAATTGACTGAGAAAGGAGAGAAAAGAGAAGTCTGCTGAAGATTTTTTTTTTTTTTTTTCTCAGTTCTGAGTGTGCTTGTAATTGAATCTCTTGCAAGTCTGCCTATATTGCAGCCTTTCTCTCTCTCTCTCCTTCTAATCCTGGAATGGCTCTGTGTTCACCTGTTTAAAATGGATATTCAGAGTTTAGCTGCAGGTTTGAATAATCTCACCACGAAAGTTCAAAACTTACAAGATTTTGTTGTTCATGTTCCTATATCTGAACCTAGAATTCCTTTGCCTGAATTTTTCTCGGGGAATAGATCTTGCTTTCAAAATTTCAAAAATAATTGCAAGTTGTTTTTGTCCCTGAAATCTCGCTCTGCTGGAGATCCTGCTCAGCAGGTCAGGATTGTGATTTCCTTGCTCCGGGGCGACCCTCAGGATTGGGCTTTTGCATTGGCTCCAGGGGATCCTGCGTTGCTCAATGTGGATGCGTTTTTTCTGGCCTTGGGGTTGCTTTATGAGGAACCTCAGTTAGAACTTCAGGCGGAAAAGGCCTTGATGTCCCTATCTCAGGGGCAAGACGAAGCTGAAATATACTGCCAGAAATTCCGTAAATGGGCTGTGCTTACTCAGTGGAATGAGTGCGCCCTGGCGGCGAATTTCAGAGAGGGTCTCTCTGATGCCATTAAGGATGTTATGGTGGGGTTCCCTGTGCCTGCGGGTCTGAATGAGTCCATGACAATGGCTATCCAGATCGATAGGCGTCTGCGGGAGCGCAAACCTGTGCACCATTTGGCGGTGTCTACTGAGAAGACGCCAGAGAATATGCAATGTGATAGAATTCTGTCCAGAAGTGAACGGCAGAATTTTAGACGAAAAAATGGGTTGTGCTTCTATTGCGGTGATTCAACTCATGTTATATCAGCATGCTCTAAGCGTACTAAGAAGCTTGATAAGTCTGTTTAAATTGGCACTTTACAGTCTAAGTTTATTCTATCTGTGACCCTGATTTGTTCTTTATCATCTATTACCGCGGATGCCTATGTCGACTCTGGCGCCGCTTTGAGTCTTATGGATTGGTCCTTTGCCAAACGCTGTGGGTATGATTTGGAGCCTCTTGAAACTCCTATACCCCTGAAGGGGATTGACTCCACCCCATTGGCTAGCAATAAACCACAATACTGGACACAAGTAACTATGCGGATTAATCCGGATCACCAGGAGATTATTCGCTTTCTTGTGCTGTATAACCTACATGATGTGTTGGTGCTTGGATTGCCATGGCTGCAATCTCATAACCCAGTCCTTGACTGGAAAGCTATGTCTGTGTTAAGCTGGGGATGTAAGGGGACGCATGGGGACGTACCTGTGGTTTCCATTTTATCATCTATTCCCTCTGAGATTCCTGAATTCTTGACTGAATATCGTGACGTTTTTGAAGAACCTAAGCTTGGTTCATTACCTCCGCACCGGGAGTGCGATTGTGCCATAGATTTGATTCCGGGTAGTAAATACCCTAAGGGTCGTTTATTTAATCTGTCTGTGCCTGAACATGCTGCTATGTGAGAATATATAAAGGAGTCCTTGGAAAGGGGACATATTCGTCCTTCGTCATCTCCCTTAGGAGCCGGTTTTTTCTTTGTGGCTAAGAAAGATGGCTCTTTGAGGCCGTGCATTGATTATCGGCTTTTGAATAAAATCACGGTTAAATATCAATATCCGTTGCCACTGCTGACTGATTTGTTTGCTCGCATAAAGGGGGCCAAGTGGTTCTCTAAGATAGATCTTCGTGGGGCGTATAATTTGGTGCGAATTAAGCAGGGGGATGAGTGGAAAACCGCATTTAATACGCCCGAGGGCCACTTTGAGTATTTGGTGATGCCTTTTGGTCTTTCAAATGCCCCTTCAGTCTTTCAGTCCTTTATGCATGACATTTTCCGTGATTATTTGGATAAATTTATGATTGTGTATCTGGATGATATTTTGATTTTTTCGGATGACTGGGACTCTCATGTCCAGCAGGTCAGGAGGGTTTTTCAGGTTTTGCGGTCTAATTCCTTGTGTGTGAAGGGTTCTAAGTGCGTTTTTGGGGTTCAAAAGATTTCCTTTTTGGGATATATTTTTTCCCCCTCTTCCATCGAGATGGATCCTGTCAAGGTTCAGGCTATTTGTGATTGGACGCAACCCTCTTCTCTTATGAGTCTTCAGAAATTTTTGGGCTTTGCTAACTTTTATCGTCGATTTATTGCTGGTTTTTCTGATGTTGTTAAACCATTGACTGATTTGACTAAGAAGGGTGCTGATGTTGCTGATTGGTCCCCTGCTGCTGTGGAGGCCTTTCGGAAGCTTAAGCGCCGCTTTTCTTCCGCCCCTGTGTTGCGTCAGCCTGATGTTGCTCTTCCTTTTCAGGTTGAGGTCGACGCTTCTGAAATCGGAGCTGGGGCGGTTTTGTCGCAGAGAAGTTCCGATTGCTCCGTGATGAGACCTTGTGCTTTTTTCTCGCGTAAATTTTCGCCCGCCGAGCGGAATTATGATGTTGGGAATCGGGAGCTTTTGGCCATGAAGTGGGCTTTTGAGGAGTGGCGTCATTGGCTTGAGGGGGCTAGACATCAGGTGGTGGTATTGACTGACCACAAAAATCTAATTTATCTTGAGTCCGCCAGACGCCTGAATCCTAGACAGGCGCGCTGGTCGTTGTTTTTCTCTCGGTTTAATTTTGTGGTGTCCTACCTGCCGGGTTCTAAGAATGTTAAGGCGGATGCCCTTTCTAGGAGTTTTGAGCCTGACTCCCCTGGTAATTCTGAACCTACAGGTATCCTTAAGGATGGAGTGATATTGTCTGCCGTTTCTCCAGACCTGCGGCGGGCCTTGCAGGAGTTTCAGGCGGATAGACCTGATCGTTGCCCACCTGGTAGACTGTTTGTTCCTGATGATTGGACCAGTAAAGTCATTTCTGAGGTTCATTCTTCTGCGTTGGCAGGTCATCCTGGAATCTTTGGTACCAGGGATTTGGGGCAAGGTCCTTCTGGTGGCCTTCCCTGTCTCGAGATGTGCGAGGCTTCGTGCAGTCTTGTGACGTTTGTGCTCGGGCCAAGCCTTGTTGTTCTCGGGCTAGTGGATTGTTGTTGCCCTTGCCTATCCCGAAGAGGCCCTGGACGCACATCTCGATGGATTTTATTTCGGATCTTCCTGTTTCTCAGAAGATGTCTGTCATCTGGGTGGTGTGTGATCGTTTCTCTAAGATGGTCCATTTGGTTCCCCTGCCTAAGTTGCCTTCTTCTTCCGAGTTGGTTCCTCTGTTCTTTCAAAATGTGGTCCGTTTGCATGGTATTCCGGAGAATATCGTTTCTGACAGAGGTACCCAATTCGTGTCTTGATTTTGGCGAGCATTCTGTGCTAGGATGGGCATAGATTTGTCTTTCTCGTCTGCTTTCCATCCTCAGACTAATGGCCAGACCGAGCGGACGAATCAGACCTTGGAGACATATTTGAGGTGTTTTGTGTCTGCAGATCAGGATGATTGGGTTGCTTTTTTGCCTTTAGCGGAGTTTGCCCTCAATAATCGGGCCAGTTCTGCCACCTTGGTGTCTCCCTTTTTCTGTAATTCGGGGTTTCATCCTCGATTTTCTTCTGGTCAGGTGGAATCTTCGGATTGTCCTGGAGTGGATGCTGTGGTGGAGAGGTTGCATCAGATTTGGGGGCAGGTAGTGGACAATTTGAAGTTGTCCCAGGAGAAGACTCAGCTTTTTGCCAACCGCCGGCGTCGGGTTGGTCCTCGGCTTTGTGTTGGGGACTTGGTGTGGTTGTCTTCTCGTTTTGTCCCTATGAGGGTTTCTTCTCCCAAGTTTAAGCCTCGGTTCATCGGCCCGTACAAGATATTGGAGATTCTTAACCCTGTGTCCTTCCGTTTGGACCTCCCTGCATCTTTTTCTATTCATAATGTTTTTCATCGGTCATTATTGCGCAGGTATGAGGTACCGGTTGTGCCTTCCGTTGAGCCTCCTGCTCCGGTGTTGGTTGAGGGCGAGTTGGAGTACGTTGTGGAAAAAATCTTGGACTCCCGTGTTTCCAGACGGAAACTCCAGTATCTGGTCAAATGGAAGGGATACGGTCAGGAGGATAATTCTTGGGTGACTGCCTCTGATGTTCATGCCTCCGATTTGGTCCGTGCCTTTCATAGGGCTCATCCTGATCGCCCTGGTGGTTCTGGTGAGGGTTCGGTGCCCCCTCCTTGAGGGGGGGGTACTGTTGTGAAATTGGATTTTGGGCTCCCCCGGTGGCCACTGGTGGAATTGAACTGGTGTGCATCATCCTCTGTTCACCTGTTTCCATCAGGATGTGGGAGTCGCTATTTAGCCTTGCTCCTCTGTCACTTCCATGCCGGTCAACATTGTAATCAGAAGCCTTTCTGTGCATGTTCCTGCTGCTAGACAACTCCCAGCTAAGTTGGACTTAGTCCTTGTTTGTTTTTGCATTTTGTTCCAGTTCACAGCTGTAGTTTCGTTTCTGTGTCTGGAAAGCTCTTGTGATCTGAAATTGCCACTCTGATGTTATGAGTTAATACTAGAGTCTTAAAGTAATTTCAGGATGGTATTTTGATAGGGTTTTCAGCTGACCATGAAAGTGCCCTTTCTGTCTTCCTGCTATCTAGTAAGCGGACCTCAATTTTGCTAAACCTATTTTCATACTACGTTTGTCATTTCATCTAAAATCACCGCCAATATTTGTGGGGGCCTCTGTCTGCCTTTCGGGGAAATTTCTCTAGAGGTGAGCCAGGACTATATTTTCCTCTGCCAGGATTAGTTAGTCCTCCGGCCGGCGCTGGGCGTCTAGGGATAAAACGCAGGCTACGCTACCCGGCTACTGTTAGTTGTGCGACAGGTTTAGTTCATGGTCAGTTTAGTTTCCATCCTTCCAAGAGCTAGTTCGTATGTTTGCTGGGCTATGTTCTCTTGCCATTGAGAACCATAACATATGACATTTCACTTGCAATCTCTCTCTTTACAACTGCAGCGTCTTTTAATTCTGCAGCATGTCTACTTTCAGCATTTTTTCACAAATAGAAAGCAAGAAGAAAGTGAAAAAAGGCTGCAAAAAAAGCAAGTTTTTGCACTGTTTTTGGTGAATAAAACTTAAATATCTAGTGTAGAAAAAGTACAAATGTAATGCGCATCCAGAGAGCGCAAGAAAACGGGTTTTGAATGCAGCGTTTTGGCTTAATAAACGATGCAAAAACGCTGTGTGTGAACAATATCCAAAGATGTACTTGCTTTGAACTTAATTGGAAACTGCCAACTGCAGATGCACTTCCCTACTTCCCCATGTAAGGCCGGCGTCACACTAAATGTATGGAAAATCGGTCTGAGTCGCCCTGCCGAGAGTCACACAAGTGTTCTCCGTATGGTCATCCGTGTGTAATGCGGTTGCAATGTAATGATGCGATTTTCTTGCACCTATGTATCCGTATGACTTTACATTTCTCACTGATTATCCCCATTGAATTTAATGGCTAAATGGGCTGAAATGAGGAAAATGTGTGCGTATTTCTCGTAAGTCACACTGATGGTCTGTGTGGTGTCAGAGTTTTTTCTAACACCCATAGGCTTGCATTTTCGGGTCTCTTACACGCACATTGAATACACCGGAGAAAAAATATGGTGATGTGAGCTGCCCCATAGATTAACACTGGTCCGAGTGCTATGCAATGTTTTCTCGCATAGCACTCATCCGTATTCTACGGTAGGGTGACCACGACCTAAATGTACTCCTCGTCTTCCAGCCCACTTAGCCTACTGTCAGCAGAAAATGTCAGGTTGTGCTGTCTGCAAAATGGTTACACAGGCATGCATAAATTCTTACAACAAGATGCTGTTGGTACGTTTCAACTATTTTTATTAAAGGGAAACTGTCACCTGAAAAAAAAAAAATGCTGTTAACCTGCAGATATGAAGTTAAAAGGAACCTGTCACCAGGTTTGGCCGATACGAGTTACTGCCACCCCTTTCAGGGCTTATATACAGGATTCTATAAGTCTGTAGATAATCCCCCAATCCGACCTGCAAGAGAAGAAAGATAACTTTTATTATACCCGCCTGCCGGGCGGTCCGGTCCGATGGGTGTCTCTGGTCTTGGTCCGGCGCCTCCCATCTTCTTGCGATGCCTCCTGCTTGCTTCACAGGCTCCCCGGCATTGCGCTCCTGCACAGGCATACTTAGGGCAGAGCAAATTCCTGCAGTGCGCAGGTGCTGGGCCTCTTTGAAAAAGACGCGCCGCATGTGCGTCTACGCAGGTAAGCCGTGGGCGCCGATGCATACATAGTGGGCATGGAATTTCTTGAAATCCCATCCACTATGCTGTAACATCTGGCTGGTGTGGGTTGAATGCTGCAGGTGTATGCAGCGTCCAACCCGCAGCGTTTACTGACCGTGGGAACATACCCTAAAAAGAAAACCAAATATCCACAGTTGTAGGCATGTTCTTTACATGAACTGATGCAGACCCTCAAAAATAAAAAAAAAAAAACCCGCAAAATTCCCGGTTGTGAGGAAGGGGGAGTGAATACATTCGCAAGCCCCTGTAATTTAAATAACTTTACAGAAGAAATGTTTTCCTTATTTTATTCTTTTATTTTTAGCCTAGAAAAATAGATATTCTTGGTGTAGTGTTCTGCACAGTAACCCATCATTTTTAATAGCACCGGACTTTCACCCTTGCAGCTCATTCACAATTAGTTGTTAATAGTGTTGAGCGATACCGTCCGATACTTGAAAGTATCGGTATCGGAAAGTATCGGCCGATACCGGCAAAGTATCGGATCCAATCCGATACCGATACCCGATACCAATACAAGTCAATGGGACTCATGTATCGGACGGTATCCCTGATGGTTCCCAGGGTCTGAAGGAGAGGAAACTCTCCTTCAGGCCCTGGGAACCATATTAATGTGTAAAAGAAAGAATTAAAATAAAAAATATTGCTATACTCACCTCTCCGACGCAGCCTGCACCTTACCGAGGGAAGCGGCAGCGTTCTTTGTTTAAAATTCGCGCTTTTCTTTCCTTTACGTGAAGTCCCGGCTTGTGATTGGTCGCGTGCCGCCCATGTGCCCATATCTTTCCAATATCTGTGTTCTTTTGCCCATATTAACCCCTTAACGACCGCCGATACGCCTTTTAACGGCGGCCGCTAAGGGTACTTAAACCACAGCGCCGTTAATTAACGGCGCTGTGGAGAAAGTGAATAGCGCCCCCCAGAGTCGGATTTTCTCTGGGGTCTCGGTTGCCGAGGGTAGCCGAGACCCCAGAGAACATGATTCGGGGGGTTTTTACCGACCCCCGAGTTGCGATCGCCGGTAATTAACCGTTTACCGGCGGTCGCAACAAAAAAAAACAAAACGCGATTTGCCGTTTAATTTCTCTGTCCTCCGATGTGATCGCACATCGGAGGACAGAGAAATGTGGTCCCCGATGGCCCCCTGATACTTACCTACCTCCCCCGGTGCTCCTCGTGGCTCCCGATGGGCGCCGCCATCTTTTTTCCGGGAAAAAATGGTGGGCGCACGCGCAGTACGCCCGCCGCCCGGCACCCGGAAGATCTTTGGGGTCTCGGCTGCCGGGGGTAGCCGAGACCCCAAAGAACATGATCGGGGTCGGTTTGCACCGACCCCTGCTTTGCGATCGCCGGTAATTAACAGTTTACCGGCGACCGCAAAAAAAAAAAAAAAAAAAGCGATCAGTTATTTCTCTGTCCTCTGATGTGATCGCACATCAGAGGACAGAGAAATAGGGGGATTCGGGGACCCTAACATACTCACCTGGTGTCCCTGGGTCCTCTTCTGTCTTCTCCTGCCAGCCGGCTTTTTCATCATGGCGGGCGCATGCGCAGTGCGCCTGCCATCTGCCGGCCGGCAGGAGAAGACAAGTTGGGGCTAAAATTAGGGTTAGGGTTAGGGTTAGGGTTAGGGTTAGAGTTAGAGTTAGTTAGGGTTAGGGTTAGGGTTAGGGTTAGAGTTAGGGTTAGAGTTAGGGTTAGGGTTGGGGCTAAATTTAGGGTTAGGGTTAGGCTACTTTCACACTAGCGTTTTTTGGCTTCCGTCGCAATGCGTCGTTGGAGAAAAAACGCATCCTGCAAAAGTGCTTGCAGGATGCGTTTTTTCTCCATTGGCTTGCATTAGCGACGCATTGCTACGGATTGCCACATGTCGCATCCGTCGTGCGACGGATGCGTCGTGCTTTGGCGGACCGTCGACACAAAAAAAACTACATGTAACTTTTTTGTGCGACGTGTCCGCCATTTCCGACCGCGCATGCGTGGCTGGAACTCCGCCCCGCCTCCCCGCACCTCACAATGGGGCAGCGGATGCGTTGAAAAAACAGCATCCGCTGCACCCATTGTGCGGCGCCTACAACGCTAGCGTCGGTACGTCGGCCCGACACACTGCGATGGGCCGAGTACGACGCTAGTGTGAAAGTAGCCTTAGGCTTCTTTCACACTTGCGTCGGTACGGGGCGGTCGCAGTGCGTCGGCCCGACGTACCGACGCACGTTGTGAAAATTGTGCACAACGTGGGCAGCGGATGCAGTTTTTCAACGCATCCGCTGCCCAGTCTATGTCTTGGGGAGGAGGGGGCAGAGTTACGGCCACGCATGCGCGGAAATGGCGGACGCGACGTACAAAAAAAAGGTTACATTGAACTTTTTTTGTGACGACGGGGGCTAAAGTTATGGTTATGGTTGGGGCTAAAGTTAGGGTTGGGGCTAAAGTTAGGGTTAGAGTTGGGATTAGGGTTAGGGTTTGGATTAGGGTTGGGATTAGTGTTACGTTTGGGATTAGGGTTGGGATTAGGGTTAGGGGTGTGTTGGATTTAGGGTTTTGATTAGGGTTATGGTTAGGGTTGAGATTAGGGCTGTTTTGTGGTTAGGGTTGTGATTATCGTTAGGGTTGTGATTAGGATTATGGATCGGGTTGAGATTAGGGTTTAGGGGTGTGTTGGAGTTAGGGTTGGAGTTATAATTTGGGGGTTTCCACTGTTTAGGTACATCAGGGGGTCTCCAAACACGACAGCCAATTTTGCGCTAAAAAAGTCAAATGGTACTCCCTCCCTTCTGAGCTCTGCCGTGCGCCCAAACAGTGGTTTACCCCCACATATGGGGCATCAGCGTACTCGGAATAAATTGGACAACAACTTTTGGGGTCCAATTTCTCCTGTTACCCTTGTGAAAATAAAAACTTGGGGGCTAAAAATATTTTTGTTGGAAAAAAAAAAAAAAAAATTTATTTTCACTACTCTGCATTATAAACTTCTGTGAAGCACTTGAGCTCAGCCATGCGCCCAAACAGTGGTTTACCCCCACATATGGGGTGTCGGCGTACTCAAGACAAATTGTACAACAACTTCTGGGGTCCATTTTCTACTGTTACCCTTGGTAAAATAAAAATTTGGAGGCAAAAAGATCATTTTTGTAGAAAAAATGCGATTTTTTTTTATTTTCACGGCTCTACGTTATAAACTTCTGTGAAGCACCTGGGGGTTTAAAGTGCTCACCACACATCTAGATAAGTTCCTTAAGGGGTCTAGTTTCCAAAATGGTGTCATATGTGGGGGGTTTCCACTGTTTAGGCACATCAGGGACTCTCCAAACGCGACATGGCATCCGATCTCAATTCCAGCCAATTCTGCATTGAAAAAGTCAAACGGTGCTCCTTCACTTCCAAGCTCTGCGGTGCGCCCAAACAGTGGTTTACCTCCACATATGGGGTATCGACGTACTCAGGAGAAATTGCTCAACAACTTTTGTGGTCTAATTTCTCCTGTTACCCTTGTGAAAATAAGAATTTGTGGGCGAAAAAATCATTTTTGTGAAAACAAATGCGATTTTTTATTTTCACGGCTCTACGTTATAAACTTCTGTGAAGCACTTGGGGGTTCAAAGTGCTCACCACACATCTAGATAAGTTCCTTGGGGGGTCTAGTTTCCAAAATGGTGTCACTTGTGGGGGGTTTCCACTGTTTAGGCACATTAGGGGCTCTCCAAACGCGACATGGCGTCCGATCTCAATTCCAGCCAATTCTGCATTGAAACAGTCAAACGGTGCTCCTTCACTTCCAAGCTCTGCGGTGCGCCCAAACAGTGGTTTACCTCCACATATGGGGTATCGGCGTACTCAGGAAAAATTGCACAACAAAATTTGTGGTTAAATTTCTGTTTTTACACTTGTGAAAATTAAAAAAAATGGTTCTGAAGTAAAATGTTTGCAAAAAAAAGTTAAATGTTCATTTTTTTCTTCCACATTGTTTTAGTTCCTGTGAAGTACGTAAAGGGTTAATAAACTTCTTGAATTTGGTTTTGAGCAGCTTGAGGGGTGCAGTTTTTAGAATGGTGTCACACTTGGTTATTTTCTATCATATAGACCCCTCAAAATCACTTCAAAGGTGATGTGGTCCCTAAAAAAAACATGGTGTTGTAAAAATGAGAAATTGCTGGTCAACTTTTAACCCTTATAACTCCCTAACAAAAAAAAAAATTGATTCCAAAATTGTGCTGATGTAAAGTAGACATGTGCGAAATGTTATTTATTAACTATTTTTTGTGACATATCTCTCTGATTTAAGGGCATAAAAATACAAAGTTTGAAAATTGCAAAATTTTAAAAATTTTCGCCATATTTCCATTTTTTTCATAAATAACTGCAAGTAATATCGAAGAAATGTTACCACTAACTTGAAGTACAATATGTCACGAAAAAACAATCTCAGAATCAGCGGGATCCGATAAAGCGTTCCAGAGTTATAACCTCATAAAGTGACACTGGTCAGAATTGTAAAAATTGGCTCGGTCATTAAGTACCAAATTGGCTCTGTCACTAAGGGGTTAATCTTTTCCTTTATTAGCCAGTCTGATATGGCTTTTTCTGACGAAGGACTCTATCCGAAACGTGCGTCCGGGGTGCGTGTCTGTCCGCACCGACATGACCACACAGGTAATCACTTTTTACTCTACCATTTAGCCTCATTAAGCGTTTTGTGGCTTCCTTACCTTGGGGCTGCATCGACACTACGGCATTCACCTATACAGCACTGTGGCTTTTTGGCGCGAATTTGGGACATCTTATACTTGACAGATTTGTGTCTTTTCTTATTTTCATGTATATTTCCACTCTTTGTCCTGCTGTGGTATTACGGATACCCTGCTTGCTTATATACATATGCACCTGCACTCTATTGCCACTTTATGCATTACTTATGTAGGTTACCTGGTTTATTATGATTTTTTATTATGATTTTTTGAGGCACATGCCATGACTACATTACATTATGTACATATCTGTTGTACTGACATAAATTGATTTTTTTTTTCAGTAATAAGTACTTATCGTTTATAATCCCTGTAGACTACATGTTTTATTAATATTCATTATGGATTACTTACAATACATCTTCTAAGTACTATTGTCAGTCACATATAGGTTATTTTTGTGGTCTGTTTTGTTTACGGCAGATATACACTTCATGTTGTCTGTACCGTTTTAATCAATAAATTATGCTTTTTGTACTACACATGTATTGCTTTTCAATCTTTTACGTATTGGACCCTACAGTTCAGTTTTTTTCCTTAAATTGTCTCATTCGATTCTTGCCGAATGGTCTGCCATTCACGTTACTAGCAGGTATTGGGTTATCCTTGTTTATCACCATTAGACATCTACCATTCCCATACGTGCTGGTTTCTTGCTTGGTGTGTAATCTTTTTTAAATATTTTTTTTTTATATGTATTTAATTATTATAAGATTATTTTTCTGAAAGAAATGGTGTGGGGTTCTGCTTAATTTTCTGGGGGAAGATGTTTATAACCTAGTCAGGGGGTAATACCCATGGAGCTTCCCAGGCTATTTAATATCAGCTCAGCTGTATAGCCTTTACTGGCTATTAAAATGACGTAGGGTCCCTCTATAATTAATAACCAGCTAAGGCTATGCAAATAGCTGTGGGCTGATATTAATAGCCCAGGAAGGGGCCATGGATACTCCATCCCCATACCCAGCTCAGGTCTCAACTGCACCAGAAAAGGCACATCTCTGAGATGTGCCAATTTTTGCACTTCGCCTTGCTCTTCTCACTTGCCCTGTAGCGGTGGCAAGTGGGGTGATAGTTGGGGGGGTTGGTTTTGTTGTCACCTTTTGTATTATCAGGTGACATCAAGCCCCGAGGTTGGTCATGGAGAAACATCAATAAGACACTCCCATTACTAACCCCATAGTCATATTGTATAAAAACACACACACACACACACACACACACCCAAAATAAGGTCCTTTAATTGAAAGAATGACACAGATTCCTTTAATCTAAACTAAACCATACTTGACGTCCGCACGAGCGTGGTGGAAAATGTTCCCACGGCGCTTGCGCTGACATCAGAAAGGTGAAATGAGTTCATTAGCTGTGAATTCCCAGGCCCTTTCTGACGGCACTGCAAGCAGGAGAACTTTCTCATGCTCACTGTGCCATCAGACAGGTAATAGGAATTCACTGGGAGACACTGCTCAGTGTCTCTGCTGGATGACATGCTGTATGGTCATATCATGTAACCATGCAGCCTGCCATCTATATGTAGCAGAGCTAAACACGTCGTGGGACAAATGGATTATCATCTTCTCTGCGGAAAGGTGAGGAATATTGTTTTTTATTTTAACTCTTGCCAGAAGATAATGGCGTCTGTGGAATGGGTGATGTCATAAGTATGGTTTAATTAATATTTGTTAAAGGAATCTGTGTCATTCCGTTAAAGGACTTTATTCTCAGTGTCTGTGTTTTTATACAATGACTATGGGGTTTGCAATTGGGGCATCTTATTGACGCCTCTCCATTACTAACGTTGGGGCTTGATGTCACCTGACGATACAAAGGTGACATCAGCCCCCCCCAACTATCACCCCACTTGCCACCACTGCAGGGCAAGTGAGAAGATTGAGGCTAAGTGCTAGAATTGTCACATCTTGTGATGCGCCTTTGATGGGGCTGCTGAGAGCTGACGTTTTTAGCCGGGGGGTTAGTATCCATGGCCCCTTCCTAGACTATTAATATCTGCCCACAGCTGTCTGCATAGCCTTTGCTAGTTATTAATTATAGGGGCACTCTACGTAATTTTTTTTGGGGGTCCCCCATTTTAATAGCCAGGAGATGCTTGTTATACAGTTAAGAATGGTAGGTCCATTGGTATTACCTACTTCCCAGGCTATAAACATTGGCCCCCAGTCATCAGCTTTCCCTCTGCTGGTTAAGAAAATTATGTGGGAGCCCACACCATTATTTTTCCGAAAAATCTTTTATTAATTAAATACATATACAGTAAGCTGTACAAACTGTTCTAAATGTATGTCACTGACAACTGTATAGCTATCTAATCTATGTGTATTTACTGAATCTAATTAATCTATTCTATGCTGTCAGCTCCTGTTGTGGTTTTACACTATGTGGCTGCTGAATTGCGGGCTTTTCTTCTATCTGTTAGATATATAGATGTCAGTGACACACAATTACATATATCTATTCTATGTGCATATATCTGTTCTATTCTAACCTGTCACTCTGTAATTTTACTGTATGCGGCAGATGAATTGCCGGCTTTTTAAATGAGATCACTGTGTAAAAGTCGTACAACACTAGCATGATCCGAGTGCTGTGTGACTTTTTTTTTTTTTCTTGCACCCATTGACTTCTATTGTGGGATGCGATCCGATTACAGTCTCAGCATGTTGGAATTTTTATTTTTCCAGTCAGATCGTGATTCAATCTGAGCAGATGAACTTACACTGATAGAATAACATTGGTCCGAATGCAATCCGATTTTTAATCGGATTGCATTTGTCCGATTTCATCGCAAGTGGGAATGAGCCCTTAGAAAGACTAAAAGTACAGCATATAGTAGATGCCTTCTCTGCACTTCTGTTGCATCTAAGTTTTCAGAGCATGTGATACTCTTGTGCTTTCTCATAACTTTTCAAGGAAGCACAGTGGTATGGCTGACTATATAATTATGACATTAAGAGATTTGTTGGAGATCACAGTTCAAATCTCTGTGTGAGCTATTTCTGACTTTGCAAAAGTCACCTTGTCTGCTAGTGTCTGAGCGGACAAAATGGACTGTAAGCTTGACTGAACAAGGAAAGTGCCCGAAGAGAAAACTCTTGGTACTGTCAAGTAAAACTGGTATATTCATTGTGATCATGTCTTAAAATATAGCAAGAAACTTGAGAGTTTAGGTGTTTAACCAACCACTAAGCCTCAGACCTGAAACTTCCCCATTATGACCATATAGAAAGAAACATGCACCGAAAACCAAGTAGTATATAAAACGTGATATTTATTTGAAATATAATAAAAACGGATGAATAGCAAAGTAATATTTTAAAAATTGAATTGCATGGTGAAGACCGAAAACTGGTTAGAAACCAGAGGCACCAGGGCTACACAAGATGTCACAAAATGGGTAAAAAGATGATGCACAATTCAATACAGGAAAATGTGAGAAGATAAGTAATGTCAGAGACGAAGCCCAATCACCAACTGGTGAGTGGTTACTCAAAGTACCAGGGGGAACCAACACATGTATAAAGTAAGATGAAGGGTAAGCTAATAACAGACTGTGCAGAGCTTAAATTACCTGGAAGTTGCAGTGCCACCACCCCAACGCGCGTTTCGGCAACAGTGCCTCCTCCTGGGGGAGTCAGAAGGGTCACTAGAATGTTTAGAATATTCCTGTCTCTATTTAGCCTACGTATGTTTATGAAACTTCCCCATGTAGAGGATGACTGTGGTTGCAAAGATAACTTTAAAAATCTTAGTTTGCAGACATGGTGAATGTATAATCAAAAGCATTTGTATTAATGCGAAGAACTAATAATAAGCAATGATATGTGGAATAACCTAGCTTAGATTTATAATCTACAACTCTTTAAAACAGATGAGGCCTAATTCTAAAGCCAGGTGACTCAAAACATTTGCCCTGGTGCCCAATATCTTCATTGTTTCTTTCACATTTGTACCCATTGTAGTAAAACTAGGAGCCTGTTAAATGGTTAATCTAAACTAATAATGTTATGGCATATCATTAAGATTTGCCACAAAATTCTGATTTTAAGCACCACTCAAGCATTTTTTTTTATTGCAGCGTTGGAGTGCCTTGCCTTCTATCACTGCTATCTTGTGACCTGCCAGATCGCTCCATTGTTTGCTGCAGCGAGCAGGAGGTTTCTTTTTCAACTTGATTCCAAAAACCTCATTCTTGCTCTCATAGACTTACATGGAGAGTTTGTGACAGCTACATCTGACTTCCGGACAGTCAGAAGTTGTGGTCAAGAGATGGTGCTGCTGGACCTGAGTGGCACCAACAAAAGTTAAAGACTGTAGTGAGACTATGGTCAAGGACCTTAGATTAGTAGTGCCACTCCAGTGCTGAAACAGAAACCCAAATGCTGGAGTAGTGCTTTAAGGGTGATCCATGTAACACGTAGACACCACAAGGTCCATCAGAGTGGGATCCATTCTTAGGGTGTCAGTTTTTATTCTGATACACAAAACAGTACACCCTCTGTATGGTGGTTTTGTGATGTAATAAGGTTTAAGGGTTGGGGTGGGACTGGGGGGTTAAGTGGGCTGTCCAGTACTTTGTATTGATTTCCTAAAGGTACCTTCACACATAACGATTTCGTTAACGATATCGTTGCAACGTCACGCTTTTTTGTGATGTAGCAACGATCCCGCTAACGATCTCGTTATGTGTGACAGCGACCAACGATCAGGCCCCTGCTGGGAGATCGTTGGTCGTAGGGAATGATCAGGACCTTTTTTTGGTCGCTGATCACCCGCTGTCATCTCTGGATCGGCGTGTGTGACGCCGATCCAGCGATGTGTTCACTTGTAACCAGGGTAAATATCGGGTTACTAAGCGCAGGGCCGCGCTTAGTAACCCGATATTTACCCTGGTTACCATTGTAAAAGTTAGAAAAAACACTACATACTCACATTCCGACGTCTGTCACGTCCCCCGCCGTCAGCTTCCCGCACTGACTGTCAGTGCCGGCCGTAAAGAAGAGCACTTTACGGCCGGCGCTGACAGTCAGTGCGGGAAGCTGACGGCGGGGGGACGTGACAGACATCGGAATGTGAGTATGTAGTGTTTTTTTTTTTTTTTTTTAACTTTTACAATGGTAACCAGGGTAAATATCGGGTTACTAAGCGCGGCCCTGCACTTAGTAACCCGATGTTTACCCTGGTTACCCGGGTGCTGCAGGGGGACTTCGGCATAGTTGAAGACAGTTTCAACGATGCCGAAGTCGTTCCCCTGATCATTGGTCGCTGGAGAGAGCTGTCTGTGTGACAGCTCCCCAGCGACCACACAACGACTTACCAACTATCACGGCCAGGTCGTATTGCTGGTCGTGATCGTTGGTAAGTCGTTTAGTGTAACGGTACCTTTATCCTTAGGATAGACTAAGGATCCTATCACATCAGACAATGAATAGACAGTACTGGTCATGGTCATCCCTTTTAATTCCATATTCATTTGTCTATTCAATATACGTTGGGGTACGAAAAACTTCAAAGCTGCTGAACTTGCAAGTGGTAATTTTTACCTTCCAACTAAGTTTGGCCACTGTTGTTAACGAGGTGATGGGTTACCCAGGAAGATGGACCAAATCCTTAAGTCTCCTCTTTTCAATATAAACTATTGGTCTTTCTTTTATACTTCAGCTCCACAAAATTGGCTTAATACATTACAAGGATCGCCCAACATGTTTTAGTGCCATATTTAGTATTTGCTCAAAACTTTCTCATTATCCGCAGGGTTTGTCTGAGTGAGATTGCCAACAGCCTATAAAAATTGGTATCATTTTTTTTCCAACATACGTGTTTGTTTGTTTTTTTTATCGAGGGTTTTGTGAAAGTTATTGTGAGGGTATTCTCTCATCTGAGAGAATTGGGACAATTATTCAAATAACACTGTGACAAAACTCTTATTAGACTGTGAGCATAGTGTGCTCTGGTTCTCTTGGATGAGGAGAAGATGGATAAAAAAGTCTCCCATCTTCTTCATTCCGTGAGTGGGTGGATATTGGACTGCAGTCAAATGTCATCCGAATGCAATCCAATGTCCTCCATGGACTCATTGACTTGCATGGCTAAGTGCAATCCTAATATTGGATCAAACTCTGCCATGCAGCGATTATTTCTTGGACAGTCGCTGTCCATGGGAAATACATGTGCATGGCCACAAAGATTAACAATAATCTAAGAGCATTCCGATGATTTGTTGGATCTCGCTTAGACCACAAATATGGTCGTCTGCAACTGCCCTAATTGTAATTATAATAATTTTACATTTCAGTCAAGTGCAGCTAATATTAATACGTGTGTGCTATTCATGTTTATTACTTATGCACATATATATTGTAGCACGCTGACCAATAGGATCAAGTTGAGTTGTTGGTTTTCAACATATCCCATCCTTTTCTGCTCATGGAAGACAATCTGCTACGAGAGATAACAGGCAGTGGCTTACGCCTGTCTACCCAATAGAAATACATGCACACTCGTTCGCTCATATCTAAAATGCTGTGGCAAAAATTGAGTCCACTGCAAAATGTTTAGTTTGTCTTTTTCTCTTTATAGGTATATTTTTGAGTAGATATCAGTTTTTCATATATTCTATACACTGACAACATGTCTCTGAATTTCCAAGCAATACATTTAGTTTTTTTTTTTTTTCTGAAAGGGCGAAATGGCCAAAATTACAAAATAAAACCCAGTGCTTTCAGACCTCAAATAATGAAAAGAAAACAAGTTCATAATCATTTAGAAACAAAAAGGAAGAGTTCAGAAATCAATATTTTGTGGAATAACCATGAATGTTAATCACCGCTTTCATTCGTCTTGGCATGCTTTCCACCAGCCTGCTTCTGGCGCAAAAATTAATTTAAGCAATTCCTCTTTGTTTGATGACTTGTGACTAGCCATTATCCTCTTGATTACACTCCAGAGGTTTTCAATGGAGTTCAGGTCTGGAGATTGGGCTGGCCGTGATAGGGTTTTGATGTGGTTTCTTAATTTTGAAAAAAAAAAAAATATATATATATATATATATATATATATATATATATATCTATATATATATCACACGCACAGTACCCTATTACATTGTTTACTCTGCTTCACTATAGCCATTTGGTAGATTCAAGAAGGTTCTTTTTTTTTTCTCATCAATGTACACTCTCTGCACCCCATTTTGACTGAAAAAAACCAAAACAGAAATGTAGAAATTTTTTTAGATTTAATAAAGAAAAACTGAAATATCAAATGGTCAGAAGTATTCAGACCCTTTGCTCAGTATTGAGTAGAAGCACCCTTTTGAGCTGGTACAGCCTTGAGTCTTCTTGGGAATGATGCAACAAGTTTTTTCACACCTAGATATGGGGATCCTCTGCCATTCTTCCTTGCAGATCCTCTTTATTTCCGTCAGGTTGTATGGTGAATGTTGGTGGACAGCAATTTTCAGGTCACTCCAGAAATGCTCAATTGGGTTTAGGTCAGGGCTCTGGCTGGGCCAGTCAAGAATGGTCACAGAGTTGTTCTCAAGCCACTCCTTTGTTATTTTAGCTGTGTGCTTAGGGTCATTGTCTTGTTGGAAGGTGAACTTTCGGCCAAGTCTGCGGTCCAGAGCACTCTGGAAGAGGTTTTCATCCAGGATATCTCTGCACTTGGCCACATTCATATTTCCTTCAATGACAACCAGTCGTCCTGTCCCTGCAGCTGAAAAACACCCCATAGCATGATGCTGCCACCACCATGTTTAACTGTTGGGATTGTATTGGGCAGATGATGAGCAGTGCCTGGTTTACTCCACACATACCTCTTAGAATTATCACTAAAAAGGTCTATATTCGTCTCATCAAACCAGAGAATCTTATTTCTCATAGTCTGGGAGTCCTTCATGTGTTTCTTAGCAAACTCTATGCTGGTGTTCATATGTCTCGCACTGAGGAGTTGCTTCTGTCGAGCCACTCTGCCGTAAAGGCCCGACTTGTGTAGGCCTGCATTGATAGTTGACTTTGTGGAACTTTCTCCGTTCTCCCTACTGCATCTCTGGAGCTCAGCCACAGTGATCTTGGGGTTCTTCTTTATCTCTCTCACCAAGGCTCTTCTCCCATGATTGCTCAGTTTGGCTGGACAGCCAGGTCTAGGAAGACTTCTGGTGGTCCCAAACTTCTTCCATTTAAGGTTTAGGCCACTGTGCTCTTAGGAACCTTGAGTACTGCAGAAATTCTGTTGTAACCTTGGCCAGATCTGTGCCTTGCCACAATTCTGTCTCTGAGCTTCTTTGCCAGTTACTTTGACCTCATTATTCTCATTTGATACTGTCTTGCACAGTTGAGCTGTGAGGACTTATATAGACAGGTGTCTGCCCTTCCAAATCAAGTCCTATCAGTTTAATTAAACACAGCTGGACTCCAATGAAGGAGTAGAAACATCTCAAGGAGGATCACAAGGAAATGGGACAGCATGTGACTTAAATATGAGTGTCTGAGCAAAGGGTCTGGATACTTTTGACCATGTTATATTTCAGTCTTTCTTTTTTATTAAATTTGCTAAATTTCTACATTTCTGTTTTGTTTTGTTTTTTTAGTCAAGATGGGGTGCAGAGTGTACATTAATGTGAAAAAAATGAACTTTTTTGAATTTACCAAATTGTTGCAATGAAACAAAGAATGAAAAATGTAAAGGATATGAATACTTTCCATACCCACTGTGTGTGTCTATATCTATCTATCTATCTATCTATCTATCTATCTATCTATTTTATAATATCTACCAGTATATAATTTATTTTTTTACTTCTAGTAGCCTTGCAAACCTGTGAAGAGCTTAGTTGCCAGTGTGCATATCATCCCTGTACTCATTAGTGTGATACTGTCAGCCAAGGATGAGTGTCTTTACCCTTGAGGTGGCATCAGGGCTTCAAATCTGCTGGTCTTATTGAAGCAAACTCCAGGTTTTATGAAGATCCTAATTGCAGCTGCTCACTGGAGCATAAAAGAAAACAAAATTCTTTAAGTCACATTTTGTTGCTTTGAAAGGAAACTATTTGCTAAATCTGATTACTGAAAGATTGTACGGTTACAGTTCAGAAATGCAAACCAGTAATGTGTGATTAATCCCCTGTCACCTTGCACATAATATACCTAGCAATTTTACACACAGGCCCATTGGACATGGAGCCAACAAAGTGACCTGAACCTTTCATCTTAATGCAAAATAAATCTTGTAGAAGGCAAATATACAAGCTGCGGCTTTGGTTTAGAAATTGCTTACCTACCGTAGCTGGTTTAATTGCTTTCAGAGTCAAAGCTGCTTGGTCTCTGAGACTTCGCTTGTCTAGAAACCTGTATGCAGTGATTTTTGTGTTTCTAAATTTCAGCCACAATGGTAAATTATTTGTCCCCAAAGATACGGGTGCTGTCCAAACGATCCTCCAAGATGTATGGTGAAATACTCCAAGACGTATTGGATGGCTGTAAGTTGTGGAGCATAACGGAAGCTCTGTGCATATTTTTGTATGGTTTACCATTGTGCAAATATAACTTGACAAATGCCTCATCCTGTCTCTGCTGTCATTATGGTAATGTGCTCTAATATGTTGTCACTGTCCTAACTGTCACTGCTAAAACAAACTCAAATTTAAGAATGCTTATTTGGCTGTCTGCAATATTTTCCCCCCAAATATATGCATTCTATTCGCTGTTTTTAATTGCTAACTACGTGCCTGTTCTGCCCAGAGCTGGATCGGAGTGATCAGACTGCTCCTGCCAGCGATTCTGCTGCTCCATGTCAAAAGAGCAGCTCTTCTTTTTCCTGACTGATTTGTTGGGGTATCACTGTCGGTTCCCCTAGTTATGCAGCGGAGAGCCGGCTGTCCATTAGCATAATATCAGTAGTGACTCTCTGTCAACAGAGCAAAGCGTAAAGGAAAGAGCTGCTGTCAGTGACCCCTCCGGAAACTGCCAAATCGCTGGCTGGAGAGGTCAGTTACTGACTGACACATACTGCTTTCAGTTGCCAGAGATCGGCGCCGGGCACAACAGGCAAGTAGTCTGAGAAAAATGCTGACATAATAAGTACAGGAGGAGAACCAGTAATATTTATACAGTATACATAAAAAGTCTACACACTCCTATCAAAATGCCAATATTTTTGTCATGAAAAAAAAAAATCATACCAAGAAAAATAATTTCAGAACTTTTTCCACCTTTTAATGTCACCAATAATCTGTAAAATTCAATTTAAAAAAACAAAAACTGAAATCTTTTTGGGTGGAAAAAGAGAAATAAAATATGGTTGTATAAATATGTACATCCTAAAAAATATTTTCTTGAAGTACGGTACACTTTGAATTTACAAGAGCATTCATCCTTTCTGGATAGGAGTCTATCAGCCTGGCACATCTAGAATTGGCAATCTTTACACACTATTACTTGCAGTAGCGCTCCAAATCGAACAGGTTTTAGGGCATCTCATGTGTACAGAGCCCTCTTCAAGTCAACCCACAGATTTTCAATCGGATTCAGGTCTGGCCCATGCTGGGTCATTCCAAAACTTTGGTCTTTTTTGTTCGAAGTATGCTTGGGGTCGTTGTCCTCTTCAGCTTTTTACACAGTTAATCAAAGTACTGCAGTGCGCAGGTGCTGGGAAAGGTCAGAGAGGCCCAGCGCCGGTGCACTGCAAGACTTTGCTCTGCCCTCAACAGGGCAGATAAGTACGCCTGCACAGGAGCGCAATGCAGAGGAGACTGTGTGGATGATGTAGGGACGCGTCATCCACAAGAACCAAGAAGCTGGACAGCAATCATAAGAAGATGGAAGGCCCTGGACCAAGAAGAGCGACACCCCTCGGACTGGACCGCCCCGCAGGTGAGCATAAGTTATTTTTCAGTTCTTCTATGTCAGGTTGGGGCAGATATATAGCATTATAGAATTCTGTATATCGGGCCTGAAGGGCGGTGGCCACATCTCATATCCGCCAAACCTGGTGACAGGTTCCCGTTAAATGATGGCAGCTGTGTACTTACTACTATTTAACATGAGTTTAAATGTGATTGGCTAATTCTGAATTCAATCAATTCCTCATTATAGTAGGGTGATCACACTTATGCAACCACATGATTTTAGTATTGTTTTATTTCTCCCCTCAAAATGATTTCATTTTATTTTTCAGTTGACTTGTACAGATTGTGCGTGATGTATTAAACGCAGAAGAAATTCTAAAATTATTCTTTTTGATATGTGCACCCCCTCCCCAATTACTAAAATCTCATTTTAGCAGGTGTATAGACTTATTATATCCACTCTACTTTAGTGAATCAGCAAAATCATGTCCTAAAAATAAAAAGGTGGACACACGATTTGGAGGATTTATCCGTAGTCTTTCACTGGAACAGTGGAAGTTATGAGACACGGCTGACCTTGTGTTCAAATCCACTTGTCTGGTACCGTGTACTATGCAAATACCAGGCAGGTGGCATTCATCACAATGTCAGCAGCGCCTCTTATCTCCCTGTGAGCGACTGAAAGGGAACCTGACAGCCAGGGCTGGGACAAGCGGGGGAGGCAGGGTAAGCACCTGCCTAGGGCACTACCTCTTTCCTACCCGGGTGCAGGCACGGAGGTTACTGACACCGCTTAGGCTACGTTCACATTTGCGTTGTGCGGCGCAGCGTCGGCGACGCAACGCACAACGCATGCAAAAACGCATGCAAAACGCAGCTTTTTGTGACGCATGCGTCCAATTTTGGCATGATTTTCGGCGCAAAAAAAATGCAACATGCAGCGTCCTATGCGCCCTGACGCTTGCGCCAAAAATGACGCATGCATCACAAAACGCAAGACAACGCATGTCCATGCGCCCCCATGTTAAATATAGGGGCGCATGACGCATGCGCCGCTATGCGTCGCCGAACCTGCGCCCGACGCAACGCAAATGTGAACGTAGTCTTACCCCATCTCTCTGTCCTGCGACCTGGCCGTCCCTCCCTCCATACTCTCAGTTGCATTCCCGTCTATCAGACGCAAATGCAATTGCTGTGTGCGCCGCTGGCAAAGGAGCAGAAGAGCTGTCCTCTCCCCTGCTCCGCCACTTCCGGTGAGCGCCTTGTTGGAGAAGGCAAATGTAGGGGACGTTTGGCGCGGTGCAGGGACATTATTGCACCGTCCAACGTTCACTGCTGCACTTCACAGAAGAGGAGGACAGGAGCCTGGATTATGTGAGTGTGAGTTCATGTTTTTTTTTCCCCCAACTCATATGCCTGTGCAGGGGGGCTATAAAATAAGGGGAGGGACTGTGCGGATGGGGTGGGGGGAATAAAATGAGGGGAGGGGCTGCACAGATGAAGTGAATAAACTGAGCGGCTGTTCTAATATGGGCTATGCAGATGAGGGGAATATATTAACTGAGGGGCTGTGCAGAAGAGGTGATACAATGTGGGCTGTGCAGATGGAAGGGAATTACCGTAACTGAGGGCCAGTGCAGGGGGGACATGAAATGAGGGGATGTGCATTTTTGCCATGAAATGAGATGCTGTGAAGGGGGGACAGGAAAATATGAGGAGTTGTGACCATACTGGAGAGGGGGCTGTAGTAAATATCATACTGTTTGGGGTGTTGTAGGGACCATCATAGTGTACATTGGGGTTGTTTTGGATATCATACTATTTATGAGGATCTGTAGTGGACATCATACTATATATTGGGGCTGTGTTGGTGACTATACTATGCTGCGGCATTTTGTGGATCTCATACATGGGCAGCTGTGGTGACTTTTCATACTGTGTTGGCTATCCATGCATGTGTTGTGACAGTGAAACAGCCACGACACTTGCAGTTCACCACGCGACTTCTGTCGCCCTCCATGTGTGCGGACACACTCGGGATTCCACTTCGCATCCAGGCTTCTTTGAAACATCTGTTGGAACCAGTTTTGACAGTATATACGTATTTCCCAGTAGACCAGTATAATTGTTCTGATGAAGATCCGGATGTGGTCCAAAAACGTTCCACTTTTGTCTCTATGGATGCACATTGAAAAAATAACTATCCACGCTAAAGTATTTTTGAGTGCCAAGTTTCTCTATTGTCTGGACGTCTCTTACTATACGCGCATGCAATGGGAGACCGGTCAGTCAATGGCAGCTGGTGGAGAAAAGTTGCTGAGGATCCCCATGTCAGACTGGTCTCCCGTATAGTGATGAGCGAATATACTCGTTACTCGAGATTTCCCGTGCACGCTCGGGTGACGTCCGAGTATTTTTGAGTGCTCGGAGGTTGTTTTCCTCACCTCAGCTGAATGATTTACAGCTCTTAGGGTACCGTCACACAGTGCCATTTTCATCGCTACGACGGCACGATCCATGACGTCGCAGCGTCGTATGATTATCGCTCCAGCGTCGTAGACTGCGGTCACACGTTGCAATCACGGCGCTGGAGCGATGCCGAAGTCCCCGGGTAACCAGGGTAAACATCGGGTTACTAAGCGCAGGGCCGCGCTTAGTAACCCGATGTTTACCCTGGTTACCAGCGTAAACGTAAAAAAAACAAACAGTACATACTTACATTCCGGTGTATGTCCCCCGGCGTTCTGCTTCTCTCCACTGTGTAAGCACCATAGCCGGAAAGCACAGCGGTGACGTCACCGCGTCACCGCTGTGCTCGCTTTCCGGCCGGCAGGCGCTCACAGTGCAGAGAAGCTGAGACGCCGGAGGACAGACACCGGAATGTGAGTATGTACTGTTTGTTTTTTTTACGTTTACGCTGGTAACCAGGGTAAACATCGGGTTACTAAGCGTGGCCCTGCGCTTAGTTACCCGATGTTTACCCTGGTTACAAGCGAACACATCGCTGGATCGCTGTCACACACAACGATCCAGCGATGTCAACGGGTGATCAAGCGACGAAAGAAAGTTCCAAATGATCTGCTACGACGTACGATTCTCAGCAGGATCCCTGATCGCTGCTGCGTCTCAGACACTGCGATATCGTAACGATATCGCTAGAACGTCACAGATCGTACCGTCGTAGCGATGAAAATGGCCCTGTGTGACGGTACCCTTAGCCAGCATAAGTACATATGGGGGTTTCCTGGATGCTAGGGAATCCCCTCATGTAATCAAGCTGGCTAACAGATGTAAATCATTCAGCTGTGGCAAGAAAAACAAAATTTCCGAGCACTAAAAAATACTCTGAGGACACCCGAGCAACGAGTATATTCGCTCATCACTACTCCCGTGCAGATTGGTCCACTTTGGCTATTAAATTGTTATTCTCTGAAACTTTTAGAGTTAAACAGATATGGCTGAAGTCATACAGCAACGGTCTGGTACTTGTTGCACGTGAATCGGACAGTATGTATCGGTTGTCAGGTCCCCTTAAGTTATCTCTGTCCTATATTTAACATCTGCTCTATCTTTGACGTTTTGTTGCTAGTTTTACAAAGGAGTTTAATTATGGAAAAAAAATTGGGAAAAGATGATGATGATGATGATGATAAATTCATGAAGAACTTCAATGCAGTTTTCAATTGAACCATCGTATTCCTTTTGGTCTTTTTGGGTCAGTTGATTGAAATACAGGCACATTTAGTCAAGACCTGCATGAAATGACGACCGCAATAATGAGGCATCGTTATGTTTTTGTAGGCGCATGGTGTCTTTCGGACATGAAAGGTCACATCAGTATGAAGTGTACTCGGGAGTCGTGTGCACTGTCACACTGTTCATAATTTATGCATGTCTTACTACAGGCCTATATGCTACAGTGCGGCAGTGACCGGAGAGCGGATGCAGAGCTCCATGAAGTAGGAATTATTTATTTGTTACTGAATTCATGACCTCGAACTGAACTTTGAGATGTTTCTTGGATGCTGTAACATTTCCCCAAGGTTACACAGGAGTTTTTTATTGGGTAAAAAGGTGACTTTACTAATCAAGACTGGACTTTACGGGATAAACTACAAAACTGGGCATTACTGTTAGCAGATTTCTAGAACAATGGGGCAGAGTTATTTAAACTAAAGGTACCGTCACACTCAGCGACGCTGCGGCGATATAGACAACGAGCCGACCTAAACTAGATCGCTGGAGCGTCACTGTTTAGGTCGCTGTAGAGACGTCAAACACAGCAACTCCAGATTGATGCAGGAGCGATCCAGTGACGTAACGGCGACTCACTTCTCGTTCTCACAGGTCGTTAGCTCCATGTCAAACAGCCGGAGTGTACCGACTGGCTAGAAGGAGACGCTGCGACGCCCCCTATGCTCGTTGCTGGCGTCTTTGCTTTTGATGTCAAACATGACGATACACGCCGACCTGGCGACGAAATAAAGTTCTGGACTTCTAGCTCCGACCAGCGATGGCACAGCGAGATCCAGATCACTGCTGCGTGTCAAACACAACGAGATCGCTATCCAGGACGCTGCAACGTCACGGATTGTTGACGTTCTCTTTGCAAAGTTGCTGAGTGTGACTGTACCTTAACTCTTAGACCATGTAAACTAAAGCCCCCATATACTTTGGATAGCTATCAATTGTGCAATCGTTTGGCCTCTCGATAAGCACCAGAGATTAGCTGGCTGAGCTTCTTTGGTTCTCTGAGAGCTGCCATACCCCTTTGGTGGCTAATCTCTTAGGCCATGTGCACACGTTCAGTATTTTTCGCTTTTTTTTCGCGTTTTTTCGCTATAAAAACGTGATAAAAACGCGAAAAAATGCAAAAAAACCCGCTTACATATGCCTCCCGTTATTTTCAGTGTATTCCGCATATCTTGTGCAAATGTTGCATTTTTTTCCGCGAAAAAATCGCATCGCGGAAAAAAAGCAACATGTTCATTAAATTTGCGGAATTGCGGGGATTCCGCACACCTAGGAATGCATTGATCTGCTTACTTTCCGCATGTGGCTATGCCCACCATGCGGGAAGTAAGCAGATCATGTGCGGTCGGTACCCAGGGTGGAGGAGAGGAGACTCTCCTCCACGGACTGGGTACCGTATAATTGGTAAAAAAAAAGAATTAAAATAAAAAATAGTCATATACTCACCTTCGATGCCCCCGCAGTCTTCGCGCCTCTCAGCGGTGCACGCTGCTGCTTCCGTTCCTATAGCTGGTGTGTGTGAAGGACCTGCGATGACGTCGCGGTCACGTGACCGCGACGTCATCGAAGGTCCTGCACACACCATCTATAGGAACGGAAGCCGCTGAGGAGATCGGCTGTCTGCAGAAGGTGAGTATAACCATTTTTTTACATTTTTTTTTATTTTTAACATTCTATCTTTTACTATTGATGCTGCATAGGCTGCATCTATAGTAAAAAGTTGGTCGCACTTGTCAAACACTATGTTTGACAAGTGTGACCAACCTGTCAATCAGTTTTCCAAGCGATGCTACAGATCGCTTGGAAAACTTTAGCATTCTGCAAGCTAATTACGCTTGCAAAATGCTAAAAAAAAAACACGAAAAAAACGCAGAAAGAAACATGCGGATTTCTTGCAGAAAATTTTCGGTTTTCTTCAGGAAATTTCTGCAAGAAATCCTGACGTGTGCACATACCCTTAGAGAACAAAAGTATTAGCAGTCTGAAATCAGACTGAGACCCCTATACACATTAGACTGTCAGCCGATCCCGTCGATATCAGCAGGTTATTTTAATCCAGTGATCTCCAGCCTTTCTTACTTTTGAGAGCCACAATCAGTCTAAGGGTATGGCTCCACGGTCCGGAGGGGCGGCGGTATCGCCGCTCGGCGCTAAGCCCCGCCCCCTTTCTGGGACGCGATGATGCCGGATGTGTACAGTACACATCCGGGATCATCGCACCCCTCGCCATAGGGCCCTGTGATATGCCTTGCGGGGACGCTGCGTCCCCGCAAGGTGTACGGACATGCTGCGATCTGAAAAGACGCGCAGCATGTCCGGAGTCGCAGGGCCGCCGCGTGCGGGTTTCCACGCATAGTGGAGACGGGATTTCATAAAATCCCCTCCACTATGCTGGAACATCTGGACGCTGCTTGTTTGACGCTGCAGCGTCAAACAAGCAGCGTTTACTTACTGTGGAAACATACCCTTAGAGATGGTTGTGATCCACATCCAACACACCGTCCCCAATTTCTGAGTTCGCCAAAGCTTCCCCACAGAAAGCCCCTTGGGTCACCCCCTTTATAGGCAGTGTAATCATATTCAGAGGTTTCCAGGGCCATTTGGAATTCGCACATGAAGAACTTCCATCACACTATTGCATTCCGCTTCAACACCCCTCTAACTATCATACTATATCCAGCTTGCCATATTTATCCACCCACCCGCAAGTATTAGTGCACTCAACTGCTCTTCTGTGCAGAGCTACTCACAATAGTCACCCTCTAGAGACCTTCTCTTTATAGCGATTTGTCAGACCTTGTGCTAATCCACCAAGCTGTCAGATAGTGGCGAACCACCTGTTGGGGACCCCAGGTGCAATGTGTATGGGGGCTTTCTGATTAGCTGAAAAAGGGGCACCACTGCTTACCTGCCCAGGTCTCTGAACAAATGCACTACAGGATGCAGCCAGCTCATGTAGCAAAGATGTTGGCAGCACAGGTGCAAAATATTAAATAGACAGCCACTCACAGCCTACCAATTAATGGAGGGGGTGACTGCTTAGTATATGTTTGCAAAATAAAGGCCTGTATAGGGCTTTGGTCACATACAGGTAATACATAGTCTCTGGTTCACAGCCTAATGGTCACGCCCATACTATTTTTGATTAGGCAGTCTTAAAATGTGCCAAGTGCTGATGTTGATGATAAATTTTGCCGTTCTTTAGTCTGTCTAATGGAAGTTTACACCACTTCTTAGTTTGTGCCAGAAATTTGGTGCACGGTATTGCTTCCCGCTGTTTGGTGAACCTAAGGGTATGTTTCCGCTGTCCAGATTGGCAGCGCTTTGGACGCAGCTCCGTCCAAAGCGCCGCCTGCTTTTGTACGCACGCCGATTCTGCATGTTTTCATTGAATCATGCGGAATCACTGCATCCTATACATAGAATGGTGATATTTATCTTGTGGAGATTGAGTCTCCGCAAGATAAATAGACATGCTGCGGTCTAGAAAGACGTGCCGCATGTCCGGTTATGCAGGGAAGCCCGAGGCGTCCCTGCACTCATAGTGGAGACGGGATTTGAGAAAATCCCCTCCACCGTGCTGTAACATCTGGACGCTGTGGCTGTACGCAGAGTTCAATCTGCAGCAAGTACTGACCATGGAAACATACCCTTAGGGTCTTAAACTCATAATAAACGTGGTGCAAGTGATTGGTGCACACTGTATCCAAATTGTGGTGCATTTAGAATTGTGAATTTCCCACAATGTTGTTCTCCATATGAATCTCTGAAGCAGTTAAGAGGTAGCAATTGACTGAAAACGTGGTTCATTGTGGGTTTTGTTTGTTTGAAAATCATCCTTTCAAAAATTGCTTAATCTGATTTACCAAGGCAGTACCTGGTATTTCTCTAGTCCCCTTCCACGATAGCCACTTCGGAGGTTGTCTTCCCCGCCCTAATAGGGGACAGGAACACAAAGAGGTTAAATACCCCTCCTCTTCCTGCAACCACCAGTGTTTTCCTGTCCCCTATGGGGCATGAAGAGGATCTGAAGGGGCCGGCGATCGGAGCTCCACATATACCTGAACAAGCCGGGCAGCTGAGGTCAGTCTCCCCCCTCCTCTTTTGCTGCTCCCATCTCCTCCCTTCGGCGGGACTCTGGACCTTCCCGCCCCTCCTGCGCCTCCTCCAGGGGTTATGCGGGGCGGTGACGTGCATACCGGGGCCTCCTGTAGCCCCCTGGTTTCCTCCTCCCCTACTGCACGTCGGAGGTGGCACGTCTTGGATGCTGTGGCGTTTGCTGCTTCACTTCCGGGTGAACGCGCGTCACTTCCGGGTCATCCTGTGGGCGCGCGCCGGCCGGCGTTTTCTCATAGCTCGTCGGCCGGCCAGCCTATATACATTCCTACAAGCAGCTTAGCACGCCCTTTTTCTCTCTTATAGGGAGAAAAAGTCTCTGACCCTAGGAGGACAAGCTGCAAATGTAAAGTGTGTGCAGCCAGACTCTCATCTACCTACATATGGGAAAAAACTCTGCCAATCCTGTACAGATGAGGTCGTACGCGCTGTGCAGCCGTCTCTTCTGGATAGCATCAGATCCCCTCATTAAAGAGGAGGTCCACTCTTCCATGGCTACCTTCACCCAGATCCCGGTGCCTCAACCTTCTCCTCCTAAAAAGAGGAAAAAGGCCCCAGTACAATCCGATTCAAACTCAGGAGAGATTCAATACTCTGGTTTGGAGGATGCTTGGGAAAATGAGGGCTCCACTTCCACCCCCACTCTTAAATCAGATAACAAAAAATATTATTTTAATTCTGAGGATATGAGTGACCTAATCAGTATAGTAAGAGGCACCATGGGGGTGGAGGAGGTGGAAATTAAACTCACAGTAAAGGACAAAATGTTTGATGGTCTAAAGCCCAAAGATCAAAAAGGCTTTTCTGTGCATAAGAATATCCAGAATCTAATTCTACATGAATGGGGCCTCCCTGAAAAAGGTCTTACTATTCCCTCAGAGAATTTCCCTTAGACTGAGATACACTTTTGGGGTCTCCCCTAAGGAGTTGTGCAGGTGTCCAGAGTAACTAAGAAAACAGCCCTTCTCTTTGAGGACTCTTACCAATTCAAGGATCCGATGGATCGAAACATAGAGAGCCTATTAAAAAAATCCTGGGACACCTACACAAATTTACTAAAATCTAACATAGCCTCCACTTGCGTGGCCAGATCCCTGTTCGTCTGGTTACGCAAGCTGGAAGATCATTTAACACAGGACACACCAAGAGAGGAGATTTTAGACTCCCTACCCCTGCTACAGAAAGCAACTGGGTTCCTAGCTGACGCCTCAGCTGAGTCTGTCCGAGTAGCTGCAAAAGCTGCCGTCCTCTCCAACTCATCCAGGAGAGCACTTTGGATAAAATCCTTGGGGGCGACTTCGTCTCCAAGTTGTGTAGCATCCCCCTCCAGGGCCATAATGTATTTGGACCCATTCTGGATGATATCTCGGATAAGGCAGCAGATAAAAAGAAATCTCTCCCTGAACAAAAAATTCCTAAAAAACGCTTTTTTTTGCCCCTCCTGTGACCAATCTTCACAGAGAGGAAAAGGCAAAACAGGGAGATGGAGTTATCCCAAAGGAGGCAGGGGCAAGAACATCCTTGTCCCTCAAACTCAACAAACCCCAGATAAGCAATAACGGTGCTCGGAGGTCTTCTCTCTCTCTTTTTCACCTAGTGGCAGTCCATCTCCGCAAATCTGTGGGTCCTCCGTACCATCCGAGATGGACTAAAAATAGAATTCAAGAGACCTCCCCCACAATGCTTGAGGATAACCTCCCTACAAACTACACACCTCCAAAACTCTTTGTTGAAGGATCTACAAAATCTGATCCATTCAAATGTGATATCGCAGGTGCCGAAACTGGAGGAAGAACGTGGCCATTATTCGCGTCTTTCTAATAACAAAACCGTCGGGGAAGAACAGAATCATCATAAACCTGAAACCATTAACCCCTTCCCGACCTTTGACGCATACGCTGCGTCATGAAAGTCTGTGCCTTCCCGACCTATGACGCAGCGTATGCGTCATGGAATGATCGCGTCCCTGCAGATCGGGTGAAGGGGTTAACTCCTATTTTACCCGATCTGCAGGGAGAGGGGGAGTGGTACTTCAGCCCAGGGGGGGTGGCTTCACCCCCCCCGTGGCTACGATCGCTCTGATTGGCTGTTGAAAGTGAAACTGCCAATCAGAGCGATTTGTAATATTTCACCTAAAAAACTGGTGAAATATTACAATCCAGCCATGGCCGATGCTGCAATATCATCGGCCATGGCTGGAAATACTTAAGTGGACCCCCCCCCACCCCACCGATCGCCCCCCCAGTCCTCCGTTAGTCCTCCGGTCCCCTCCGTCCGCCTGCCGGCTCCCCCGTCCTCCTGTCCGCTCCCTCCTTGTGTGAATAAAGCCCCCCTGTGGTCCGATCACCCCCCCTGTGCTCCGACACCCCCCCCCACCACCCCTTCATACTTACCGATCCTCCCGGTGTCCGGCCGTCTCCTCGCTGGGCGCCGCCATCTTGGAAAATGGCCGGCGCATGCTCAGTGCGCCCGCCGAATCTGCCAGTCGGCAGATTCCTTACAGGTACATTTTGATCGCTGTGGTAGGTTCTATCACAGCGATCAAAATAAAAAAAATAATAAATAACCCCCCCCTTTATCACCCCCATAGGGACAATAATAAAATAAAGAATTTTTTTTTTTCTTTTTCCACTAGGGTTAGGGTTAGAACTAGGGTTAGAACTAGGGGTAGGGTTAGGGGTAGGGTTAGGGTTACGGGTAGGGTTAGGGGTAGGGTTATGGCATGTGCACACAGCGGATCGGCCGCGGATCCGCAGCGGATCGGCCGCGGATCCGCAGCGGATCGGCAGCGGATACGCAGCGGATCGGCCGCGGATCGGCAGCGGATACGCAGCGGATCGGCCGCGGATCGGCAGCGGATCGGCCGCGGATCCGCAGCGGATCGGCCGCGGATACGCAGCGGATCGGCAGCGGATCCGCAGCGGATCGGCAGCGGATCCGCAGCGGATCGGCCGCGGATACGCAGCGGATCGGCCGCAGATCCGCAGCGGATCGGCAGCGGATACGCAGCGGATCGGCCGCGGATCGGCAGCGGATCGGCAGCGGATCGGCAGCGGATCGGCAGCGGATCGGCCGCGGATACGCAGCGGATCGGCCGCGGATACGCAGCGGATCGGCAGCGGATCGGCAGCGGATCGGCCGCGGATCCGCAGCGGATCCGCAGCGGATCGGCAGCGGATACGCAGCGGATACGCAGCGGATACGCAGCGGATCGGCCACGGATACGCAGCGGATACGCAGCGGATTGGCCGCGGATTCGCAGCGGATTGGCCGCGGATCCGCAGCGGATTGGCCGCTGCGAATTCGAAGCAGTTTTCCATCAGGTTTACAGTACCATGTACACCTAAGGAAAACCAAATCCGCTGTGCCCATGGTGCGGAAAATTCCATGCAGAAACGCTGCGTTGTATTTTCCGCAGCATGTCAATTCTTTGTGCGGATTCCGCAGCGTTTTACACCTGTTCCTCAATAGGAATCCGCAGGTGAAATCCGCACAAAAAAACACTGGAAATCCGCTGTAAATCCGTAGGTAAAACGCAGTGCCTTTTACCTGCGGATTTTTCAAAAATGGTGCGGAAAAATCTCACACGAATCCGCAAAGTGGGCACATAGCCTTAGGGTTAGGGTTGGAATTAGAGTTAGGGTACCGTCTCACAGTGGCACTTTGGTCGCTACGACGGTACGATCCATGACGTTGTGTCTGACACGCAGCAGCGATCAGGGACCCTGCTGAGAATCGTACGTCGTAGCAGATCGTTTGGAACTTTCTTTCGTCGCTGGATCTCCTGCTGTCATCGCTGGATCGGTGTGTGTGACAGCGATCCAGCGATGCGTTCACTTGTAACCAGGGTAAACATCGGGTTACTAAGCGCAGGGCCGCGCTTAGTAACCTGATGTTTACCGTGGTTACCAGCGTAAAAGTAAAAAAAAAAAAAAAAACGTACATACTCACATTTCGGTGTCCTTCAGGTCCCTTGCCGTCTGCTTCCCGCTCTGACTGTCTGCCGGCCGGAAAGTGAGAGCACAGCACAGCAGTGACGTCACCGCTGCGCTCTGCTCTCACTGTATGGCGGCACTCAGTCAGAGCGGGAAGCAGACGGCAAGGGACCCGAAGGACACCGAAATGTGAGTATGTACGTTTTTTTTTTTTTTTACTTTTACGCTGGTAACCACGGTAAACATCGGGTTACTAAGCGCGGCCCTGTGCTTAGTAACCCGATGTTTACCCTGGTTACCTGGGACCTTGGCATCGTTGGTCGCTGGAGAGCGGTCTGTGTGACAGCTCCCCAGCGACCACACAATGACTTTCCAACGATCACGGCCAGGTCGTATCGCTGGTCGTGATCTTTGGTAAATCGTTATGTGAGACGGTACCCTTAGGGTTGGAATTAGGGCTAGGGTTGGAAATAGGGTTAAGATTAGGCTTGTGGTTAGGGTTAAGGATAGGGTTAGGGTTGTGTTGGGGTTACAGTTGTGGGTAGGGTTGGGATTAGGGTTAGGATTAGGGTTGGATTTAGGGTTACGGGTGTGTTGGGGTTAGGGTTGTGGTTAGGGGTGTGTTGGGGTTAGGGTTGTGATTATGGTTATGGCTACAGTTGGGATTAGGGTTAGGGGTGTGTTGGGGTTAGTGTTGAAGTTAGAATTGAGGGGTTTCCACTGTTTAGGCACATCAGGGGTCTCCAAATGCAACATGGCGCCACCATTGATTCCAGCCAATCTTGCGTTCAAAAAGTCAAATGGTGCGCCCTCCCTTCCAAGCCCCGACGTGCGCCCAAACAGTGGTTTACCCCCACATATGGGATACCAGCGTACTCAGGACAAACTGGGCAACAACTATTGGGGTCCAATTTCTCCTGTTACCCTTGCAAAAAAAAAAAATTACTTGCTAAAACATAATTTTGAGGAAAGAACAATTATTTTTTATTTTCACGGCTCTACGTTATAAACTTATGTGAAACACTTGGGGGTTGAAAGTGCTCACCACACATCTAGATAAGATCCTTTTGGGGTCTAGTTTCCAAAATGGGGTCACTTGTGGGGGGGTTTCTACTGTTTAGGCACATCAGGGGCTCTGCAAATGCAACGTGACGCCCGCAGACCATTCCATCAAAGTCTGCATTTCAAATGTCACTACTTCCCTTCCGATCCCTGACGTGCGCCCAAACAGTGGTTTACCCCCACATATGAGGTATCAGCGTACTCACAACAAACTGAGCAACAAATATTGGGGTCCAATTTCTCCTGTTACCCTTGTGAAAATAAACAATTGCTTGCTAAAACATCTTTTTTGAGGAAAGAAAAATTATTTTTTATTTTCACGGCTCTGCGTTGTAAACTTCTGTGAAGCACTTGGGGGTTGAACGTGCTCACCACACATCTAGATAAGTTCCTTGGGGGGTCTAGTTTCCAAAATGGGGTCACTTGTGGGGGGTTTCTACTGTTTAGGCACATCAGGGGCTCTGCAAACGTAACATGATTCCCGCAGACCATTCCATCAAAGTCTGCATTCCAAATCGTCACTACTTCCATTCCGAGCCCCGCCATGTGCCCAAACAGTGGTTTACCCCCACATATGGGGTATCAGCGTACTCAGGAGAAACTGGACAACAACTTTTGGGATCAAATTTTTCCTGTTACCCTTGGGAAAATTAAAAAATTCTGGGCTAAAAAAATATTTTTGAGGAAAGAAAACACATTTTTTATTTTCACGGCTCTGCGTTATAAACTTCTGTGAAGCACTTGAGGGATCAAAGTGCTCACCACACATCTAGATTAGTTCCCTTGTGGGTCTAGTTTCCAAAGTGGGGTCAATTGTGGGGAGTTCCTACTGTTTAGGCACATCAGGGGCTCTGCAAATGCAACGTGACGCCCGCAGAGCATTCCATTAAAGTCTGCATTTCAAAACGTCACTACTTCCCTTCCGCTCCCCGACGTGTGCCAAAACAGTGGTTTACCCCCACATATGGGGTATCAGCGTACTCAGGAGAAACTGCACAACAACTTTTGGGGTCCAATTTCTCCTGTTACCCTTGGGAAAAAAAAAAATTGTGGGTTAAAAAATCATTTTTGAGGAAAGAAAAATAATTTTTTATTTTCATGGCTCTGCGTTATAAACTTCTGTGAAGCACTTGAGGGATCAAAGTGCTCACCACACATCTAGATTAGTTCCTTGGGAGGTCTAGTTTCCAATATGGGGTCACTTGTGTGGGAGCTCCAATGTTTAGGCACACAGGGGCTCTCCAAACGCGACATGGTGTCCGCTAATGATTGAAGCTAATTTTCCATTCAAAAAGCCAAATGGCGTGCCTTCCCTTCCGAGCCCTGCCGTGCGCCCAAACAGTGGTTTACCCCCACATATGGGGTATCATCGTACTCAGGACAAACTGGACAACAACATTTGGGGTCCAATTTCTCCTATTATCCTTGGGAAAATAAAAAACTCCGGGCTAAAAATCATTTTTGAGGAAAGAAAAATATTTTTTTATTTTCATGGCTCTGCGTTATAAACTTCTGTGAAGCACCTGGGGGTTTTAAGTGCTCACTATACATCTAGATTAGTTCCTTGGGGGGTCTAGTTTCCAAAATGGGGTCACTTGTAGGGGAGCTCCAATGTTTAGGCACACAGGGGCTCTCCAAACGCGACATGGTGTCCGCTAATGATTGAAGCTAATTTTCCATTCAAAAAGCCAAATGGCGTGCCTTCCCTTCCGAGCCCTGCCGTGCGCCCAAACAGTGGTTTACCCCCACATATGGGGTATCATCGTAGTCAGGACAAACTGGACAACAACATTTGGGGTCCAATTTCTCCTATTATCCTTGGGAAAATAAAAAACTCCGGGCTAAAAATCATTTTTGAGGAAAGAAAAATATTTTTTTATTTTCATGGCTCTGCGTTATAAACTTCTGTGAAGCACCTGGGGGTTTTAAGTGCTCACTATACATCTAGATTAGTTCCTTGGGGGGTCTAGTTTCCAAAATGGGGTCACTTGTAGGGGAGCTCCAATGTTTAGGCACACAGGGGCTCTCCAAACGCAACATGGTGTCCACTAACGATTGGAGCTAATTTTCCATTGAAAAAGTCAAATGGCGCGCCTTCCCTTCCAAGCCTTGCCGTGCACCCAAACAGTGGTTTACCCCCACATATGAGGTATCGGCGTACTCAGGAGAAATTGCCCAACAAATTTTAGGATCCATTTTATCCTGTTGCCCATGTGAAAATTAAAAAAATGAGGCTAAAAAAAATTTTGTGTGAAAAAAAAGTACTTTTTCATTTTTACGGATCAATTTGTGAAGCACCTGAGGGTTTAAAGTGCTCACTATGCATCTAGATAAGTTCCTTGGGGGGTCTAGTTTCCAAAATGGGGTCACTTGTGGGGGAGCTCCAATGTTTAGGCACACAGGGGCTCTCCAAACCTGACATGGTGTCCGCTAACGATGGAGATAATTTTTCATTCAAAAAGTCAAATGGCGCTCCTTCCCTTCCGAGCCTTACCATGTGCCCAAACAGTAGTTTACCCCTACATATGAGGTATTGGCGTACTCAGGAGAAATTGCCCAACAAATTTTAGGATCCATTTTATTCTGTTGCCCATCTGAAAATGAAAAAATTGAGGCTAAAAGAAAATTTGTGTGAAAAAAAAAGTACTTTTTCATTTTTACGGATTAATTTGTGAAGCACCTGGGGGTTTAAAGTGCTCACTATGCTTCTAGATACGTTCCTTGGGGGGTCTAGTTTCCAAAATGGGGTCACTTGTGGGGGAGCTCCAATGTTTAGGCACACGGGGGCTCTCCAAACGCAACATGGTGTCCGCTAAAGATTGGAGCCAATTTTTAATTCAAAAAGTCAAATGGCGCTCCTTCCCTTCCGAGCCCTGCCGTGCGCCCAAACAGTGGTTTACCCCCACATATGAGGCATCAGCGTACTCAGGACAAATTGGACAACAACATCCGTGGTCCAGTTTCTCCTTTTACCCTTGGGAAAATAAAAAAATTGTTGCGAAAAGATCATTTTTGTGACTAAAAAGTTAAATGTTAATTTTTCCCCTATTTGTTGCTTCTGCTGCTCTGAAACACCTGAAGGGTTAATAAACTTCTTGAATGTGGTTTTGAGCACCTTGAGGGGTGCAGTTTTTAGAATGGTGTCACTTTTGGGTATTTTCAGCCATATAGACCCCTCAAACTGACTTCAAATGTGAGGTGGTCCCTAAAAAAAATGGTTTTGTAAATTTTGTTGTAAAAATGAGAAATCACTGGTCAAATTTTAACCCTTATAACTTCCTAGCAAAAAAAAAATTTGTTTCCAAAATTGTGCTGATGTAAAGTAGACATGTGGGAAATGTTATTTATTAACTATTTTGTGTCACATAACTCTCTGGTTTAACAGAATAAAAATTCAAAATGTGAAAATTGCAAAATTTTCAAAATTTTCACCAAATTTCCGTTTTTTTCACAAATAAACTCAGAAATTATCGACCTAAATTTACCACTAACATGAAGCCCAATATGTCACGAAAAAACAATCTCAGAACCGCAAGGATCCGTTGAAGCGTTCCTGAGTTATTACCTCATAAAGGGACACTGGTCAGAATTGCAAAAAATGGCAAGGTCATTAAGGCCAAAATAGGCTGGGTCATGAAGGGGTTAAACGAATCAGTCCGGTACAGAAGATTCAAGATGGAAACAATCAGGTCGGTAATCCCCCTCATCGGACAAAATTGGGTAATGGCGACTGTGGATCTGAGGGATACGTACTACCATATACCAGTCCATCCAGAACACAGAAAACTACTCAGATTCGCAGTCTCCCAGGGGCAGCAAATCAAACATTTCCAATTCAATATCCTACCCTTCGGTATCTCATCAGCTCCATGGGTCTTTACAAAAATTATGGCGGAAGCAATGATTTTCATCCGTCGACAAGGAATATGCATTGTCCCATATTTGGACGACTTTCTCATTATGGCGCCATCTACCCCCCGTCTGGAAACAGATGTAACAAGGACACTAGAGATATTACAGTTCCTGGGCTGGATCCTGAATCTGGAAAAATCAGAGATCCACCCCTCCACAAGGAGAAAATTTTTTTGGGTTCTACTGGACTCAAAAAAAAAAAAAAAGGACATCGTCTCTACCCAGAGATCATCAGATCAACCTTGTCCGCAAAGTAACCAGATTCAGGGACCAGCGAGCACCGACCCTCAGAGAGTCAATGTCTGTGCTAGGATCTCTAACCGCATGCGTCCAAGCGGTTTCCTGGGCTCAGGCTCACACGCGAACCCTTCAGACTTATGAGCTTCTACATTCCAGGAGATGGCAGATTCCATTGAATCAAAAAATTCTTCTCCCTGGCCATGTAAAATTGGCTCTAAAATGGTGGTTAGATCACCAAAATCTTCAGAAACGGGTCAGCTGGGATCAGTTTCCCATAAAAACACTCCGCTCAGATGCCAGCAAGAGAGGCTGTGGTGCAGTAGTAGAGGGTTTCCACTTTCTGGGACGATGGACATCAAACATCAGCAACAGTTCTCGAATCTAAGAGAACTAAAGGCTGTGGAAGAAGCCCTGAAAGCGTCAACTGCGCTGATGAAAAATCACCATGTTCGTATCTACTCGAACAACATGACCACAGTAGCCTACCTATGACACCAGGGGGGAACGAAGTATGCAGGTCTGAAGGAAATAACAGCAAGGATTTTCTTCTGGGCAGAGAAAAACCTGTCAGTCACAGCAGTACATCTAAGAGGGTTAGACAATACTCAGGCAGACTTCCTCAGCAGGAAAGATATACATCCAGGAGAGTGGTGCCTGGACCAAACAGTATTCCGGTCCCTAACCTCAAGATGGGGAACTCCAGAGGTGGATCTGTTTGCCAACAGGCAAAATGCGAAGGTGGAAACATTCTTCTCCCTTTATCACATGGATGGGGCGCAGGGAATAGATGCCTTCTCGCAAAGGTGGAGGTTCAACCTCGCGTATGCATTTCCGCCCATCCCCATGCTGGCAAAGACACTACAAATGATCAGGACAGACTGAATTACCACAATCTTAATCGCCCTACTGTGGTCCGGGAGGAGCTGGTACAGTGCCCTAATAGACATGGCTCGGGAAGGTCCCTACCTTCTACCTCAAAAAGTCGATCTCCTTCACCAAGATCCCCTAATGCTTCCAGACCTACGCAGATTGAACCTGGCGGCATGGCTACTGAAGCCAGAATTTTAAGAGCCAAAGGGCTCTCGGATAAAGTGATCCAGACCCTCCAGAAAAGCAGGAAGCTGGTAACCAATGCCATCTATGCTAAGGTCTGGAAAAAGTTTACGTCCTGGTGCTCCCCACAAACTCCAGACCCGTTCAATCCCAATATAGCGCGAATCTTAGATTTTTTACAAAAAGGTTTAGAAATGGGCCTTACCCCTAGCACACTCAAAGTGCAAGTATCGGCCCTTAGCACCTTTTTTTATGTAAATTTAGCCAGTCACCGCTGGATCAAGTGCTTCATGACGGCAGCATCCAAGATTCATTCTAGACTCCGTAGTAAGGTGCCTCCTTGGGATCTTAATACCCTGCTGAACAGCCTAACTCAAGATCCATTTGAACCCTTGGAATCTATGAACATAAAAACTCTAAAGGTACCTTCACACTAAGCGACTTTACAACGATAACGATAGCGATCTGTGACGTTGCAGCGTCCTGGATAGCGATATCGTTGTGTTTGACACGCAGCAGCGATCAGGATCCTGCCGTGAGATCGCTGGTCGTTGCTGAAAGTCCAGAACTTTATTTCGTCGCTGGATCTCCCGCTGACATCGCTGAATCGGTGTGTGTGACACCGATCCAGCGATGTCTTCACTGGTAACCAGGGTAAACATTGGGTTACTAAGCGCAGGGCCGCGCTTAGTAACCCGATGTTTACCCTGGTTACCATTGTAAAAGTAAAAAAAACAAAACACATACTCACATTCCGGTGCCCGGCGTCCGCTTCCCTGCACTCCTCCTACATCCTGTGTAAGTGCCGGCCGTAAAGCAGAGCGGTGACGTCACTGCTCTGCTCTGTGGGAGATGCCGGAGATGTTCGGCGCTGACACAGGATGCAGGAGGAGTGCAGGGAAGCGGACGCCGGGCACCGGAATGTGAGTATGTGTTTTTTTTTTTTTTTTCCTTTTACAATGGTAACCAGGGTAAACATCGGGTTACTAAGCGCGGCCCTGCGCTTAGTAACCCGATGTTTACCCTGGTTACCAGGGGACTTCGGCATCGTTGGTCGCTGGAGAGCCGTCTGTGTGACAGCTCTCCAGCAACCACACAACGACTAAACAGCGACGCTTCAGCGATCGGCATCGTTGTCTGTATCGCTGCAGCGTCGCTTAGTGTGAAGGTAACTTAACTCTTAAAACAGTGTTTTTAGTCGCAATCACTACGGCTAGACGTATTGGAGAGTTGCAGGCCCTTGTCAATACAGGAACCTTATCTGATGTTCACTGCGGATAGCATTAGGGTACTGTCACACAGTGCCATTTTGATCGCTACGACGGCACGATCCGTGACGTCGCAGCGATCGTATGATTATCGCTCCAGCGTCGTAGACTGTGGTCACATGTTGCAATCACGGCGCTGGAGCGATGCCGAAGTCCCCGGGTAACCAGGGTAAACATCGGGTTACTAAGCGCAGGGCCGCGCTTAGTAACCCGATGTTTACCCTGGTTACCAGCGTAAACGTAAAAAAACCAAACAGTACATACTTACATTCCGGTGTCTGTCCCCCGGCGTTCTGCTTCTCTCCACTGTGTAAGCACAGCGGCCGGAAAGCAGAGCGGTGACGTCAGACGTCACCGCTGTGCTCGCTTTCTGGCTGGCCGGCGCTCACAGTGCAGAGAAGCTGAGACGCCGGAGGACAGACACCGGAATGTAAGTATGTACTGTTTGTTTTTTTTACTTTTACGCTGGTAACCACGGTAAACATCGGGTTACTAAGCGCGGCCCTGCGCTTAGTTACCCGATGTTTACCCTGGTTACAAGCGAACACATCGCTGGATCGCTGTCACACACAACGATCCAGCGATGTCAGCGGGAGATCCAGCGACGAAAGAAAGTTCCAAACGATCTGCTACAACGTACGATTCTCAGCAGGGTCCCTGATTGCTGCTGCGTGTCAGACACTGCGATATCGTAACGATATCGCTAGAACGTCACGAATCGTACCGTCGTAGCGATCAAAATGGCACTGTGTGACAGTACCCTTATACTAAAACTAGATCAGTCCTTTCTACCTAAAGTGGTCTCAAATTTCCACAGGGATCAGGACATTGTACTGCCCTCATTTTGCCCAAACCCATCCAACCCTAAGGAAGAGACCTTCCACACCCTTGACATTCGCAGGGTGGTCCTATCTTACCTACGACAGACTGAAGCCTGGCGAATTGATCAAAATGTATTCATCCAGTTCTCAGGTCGAAACAAAGGCGGCAAAAAACACTATTGGAAATTGGATCAAACAGTCTATTTGCCTGGCTTATTCATCACAGGGAATTGATCCACCTGCTTCACTGAAGGCACATTCTACCCGGGCGATGGCAACATCATGGGCAGAGAGGGGGAATGCTTCATCAGAGCAGATATGCAGAGCTGCCACCTGGACGTCCATTTCAATAGGGATTTAACATTTGGCAGATGAGTTCTGCAGGCGGTGATCCCTCCCTAGAGAAATTAGCTGTTGGTATTACTCCGAAGTGGCTGTCGTGGAAGGTGACTAGAGAAAATAGAATTAGCCTTACAGGTAATTCGGTTTCTAGGAACCTTCCACGACAGCACTAATTTCCCTCCCTATCTGATATTCTTATTGGATGATTCCTGCACTTTTGTGGTAACTATACATGCTAGTGTGTCCCGGAAAACATTGGTGGTTGCAGGAAGGGGAGGGGTATTTAACATCTTTGTGTTCCTGTCCCCTATTAAGGCGGGGAAGACTACCTCTGAAGTGGCTGTCGTGGAAGGTTCCTAGAAACCGAATTACCGGTAAGCCTAATTCTATTTTAGGGGTAATAAATGTTCTCAGACCATTCTTCCCTCCCCAGAAATTTAAATTATTATTGTTTTATACAGTATAAAATAAAATAGTGTGTGTGTCCACAATGTGGAAATGCTCATGGGCTCAGTGATGTGTGAAATTTTCGTATGTGGCTGAACCATTAATTTCAAATCTGAATTTAAATTTTTTTTTAATCTTTTTAGGGGAATATTGGTATGTGCACATGTTCAGTATTTCCAGCAGAAAAATTTGCAAATACTGTAGCGCTGGCAGGAAAACGCTGCGTAAAATGGGCACGTTTTTATTGCGTTTTTACTAGTGTTGTTGTTCTATTCATTTGAATGGGTGGAAAAGGCTACCAAAATTCTAAAAGACTTGATATCTGCAGCTATGAAACTGCTTCAGACTGCAAGGAAAAATAAGCAGCTTGTGCATAAGATTTTAGAAATTTCATTCACTTTGTTGGGACAGTAAAACGTGCGGCAAAAATGCAACATGTGCGCATACCGTAACTTTGCCATTGCTGACTTAGTCTGGCAATTCCGT